>NW_024426119.1:22855533-22954617 GCF_017311325.1 Ursus maritimus
CCACTTTAACTATGTTTCTGTTGGTGCTGCTCAACCCTGCAGCGTCCAGTGATGTGCGCCCCACACCCGGCGTCCCAGCCCTCACTTCCAGGGCCGGCGCGTCTCTGTCCTTTGTGTTTCTAACACCGCCAGCGGCCCCCGCGCGCTCCCGGATCTCCCGGTCTCAGTCTGGATCCAGTGAGCGCACCGGGATTCCGGTGTTCCGTGAGATGCCTGGTGGCGTGTGCTCCCCTGCTCACGGTCTCACAGTCCGCTCTCTCGCGGGTGCCATCCGCGAGCCGCACCCCCTGCCCCGTGCAGGTGGCTACCGCTTCCCGGCGCCCGAACGCGGCGGCTCCCTCCCCCTTCCGTTTATCTTCCGATATCTGTGCACAGTTTCATGGCTCCCCGCTTCGTACCTCAATACTCAGCGCTGGAGATGTTCATTTGTAGAGATCCAGATGCATCTTCCTGCGTCTCAGGCTGGTTCCGTGGTTGTTCAGGATGGTCTGGTACCTATCCAGCTCGACTCAGGGGACCGGCTGAAAAAGGGGTCCCCTACTCCTCCGCCATCTTAACTCCTACTCTGCATTAAAGTACTTCTGATTATCTTTGTTTTATTTTAATGTCTCAAAGGTTAACATTATTAGTGGAGGGGGCGCCTGGGTGGCACAGCGGTTAAGCGTCTGCCTTCGGCTCAGGGCGTGATCCCGGCGTTATGGGATCGAGCCCCACATCAGGCTCCTCTGCTGGGAGCCTGCTTCTTCCTCTCCCACTCCCCCTGCTTGTGTTCCCTCTCTCTCTGGCTGTCTCTATCTCTGTTGAATGAATAAATAAAATAAAATCTTTAAAAAAAAAAAATTATTAGTGGAAGTTAATGAACTAAAATTTTTAAGTATGCCCTAATCCTGTTTTTACTTTATCTTCCTTTTTGTGTTTTAATTACAAAGTAATGCATGTTTACACTCTTTAAACAAATAATACAAAAGTGTCTAAAGTAAACACAGAAGGTCTTTTTTTCTAACTATTCCTCATGTTCCCACCTCCTTTTAGGGGCAGCTACTTTGAACAGTTTGTGTGGAGATCTTTTTATGCCAACTCACACTATAAAAATATTTAAAGAGGTTGTAGGCATAAATGTAATAACATTGTGTTTCTTTGGAAATATCCAAAGCTCATTTTCTCTCTGGTTTATTATAGTACCTTTCCTCCTTTCTCTTTATGACGTTTATTGAGGAGAAAGAGGATGAGAGCTAAGGAAGGAATTTAACTAAGGGATACATTTATGTTCCCTATGAACAAGTGCTGCCCTGGACCATCCAAGTTTCATTCTTAAAAATCATCATCTTGAGGGGCGCCTGAGTGGCTCATTCAGTGAGCATCTGACTCCTGGTTTCTGCGAATGTCATGATCTTGCATTGTGAGATCAAGCCCCACATCAGGTTCCACGCTTAGCGCAGATTCTGCTTCAGATTCATATTCTCTCTCTCCCCTTCCCCAGCCCCACCTCTTCCCCCCCCGCCCCTCCTCCTGCTCATGCCCTCTACCTATAAAGGGGAAGATCATTGCACCTGGGCACAAAGCAGTAGTAAATAGCCCCAGCAGGGCAGACTCCAGGGCCTTATCAACATGACACAGAAGCTAAATAAGGCAACTGATGGTAGGAAAGTCCATTTTAAAATATCTGAATAGTTAAGACAACTTTGGTTATACACTTCTCACTTTTGTGGTCTCGTAATTTTATTAGGTAAAGACATTCAGAATATAAAATAATACATAGTAATAAAAAGTGTGGAGTCTGGTTCCAGACCGCCTAAGTTTGAACGCTGGTTTTGTTAATTATTAGTCACATGACCTTGGGCAAGTTCCTTAGCTTCTTGGTGCCTCAGTTTCCTTCAATGTAAAAAGGAGTAGTAATCATCCTACTTCAGAGGGTTGTTGTAAAATATGCAAATTGCCTAGAATAGTGCCTGGCACAGCATAAACACTGCATTTGCTATTATTATTTATAGGAACCGGGGTTTTTTGTTTTGGTTTATTTGTTGGCTTGGTTGTTATTTTTCAGTTCATTAACTAGATTTACATTTTGCCAGTTCAAATA
The DNA here is from genome assembly GCF_017311325.1 of Ursus maritimus. NCBI lineage: Eukaryota > Metazoa > Chordata > Mammalia > Carnivora > Ursidae > Ursus > Ursus maritimus. Next base: position 22,857,614 of record NW_024426119.1, read on the forward strand.
TTAAAACTTCAGGTCTTTGTTAAATCTGGTTCTTTTAACTTATTTGCAAAAAGATTTGATAGCCATCACACACTTCAGAGGGGAAAAAATCTGTTAAATGCAGCTATTTTCCCACTGTACACTTGATTTTAAAATATGAAGAATAGACACATGCTGAAATTTTAGGCAAGCTAATTGCAGAATATTATAAACTGCTGCCAGGAGAGAATCTATTTTTTTAGAAAACTAGCATTTTCAAAAGTTACAGAATGTAATGCCTTCACAAAATTATTCCCCTGTCACTGTGCAAAAGGAAATCTCATTGCTTTTGTCCAACCTTTAAAAAAGTTAATTTAGCTTGAATGTTGCCATTTGTGGGAGACAGTACATTACAGGCTTTGGAATCCGTTCTGGCAGGTCACTTGGTCTGTTAAGACTGTCTCCTCATCCATAAAATGAGGTGGGATCTACAGGTGGGTAGGAGACTCTATAATTCATAGTGGTGGGTTACCCCAGGGCTTGATAGGGCAGGTGGATGAGATCAGGGAAGGCTAGGCTGAGGCTTTGAAAGTATAACTTGGAACCTCAACAAGTGTGGTAAAACAGGGAGACTAGGTATCAACCTGTTGTAAGGTCGGCCTGAGGGTCAGCTCCTGAAGCCAGCCCTCAGGCAGTTCCCGGTTCATCTCTCAGGCTAACAGTGTCATAACGTTTTCCCTCCTCTCCCCTGCCTCCATTATGTTCATAGCATTGCCAGACTGTTTCCAGAATGTGCCTTAATTATTCCCAACTCAAAATCCTTCTCCAAGCGGATATCCAGAAGTTCTCCAGTTGAAATTAGGTTCACCTTTCCCCATATTTTTTTGTGGACTTCGTACTTTAAATACTTATTAACATCTGCCTTGTAGTGTAGACATTTACGTATGCCTCCCTCAGTAAGTTATTATCTTCTAGATATTAAGAACCTACAGTGCTGATAACAGTGTTTTATGTACTATAAATTCTCAGTTAATGTTATGGAAATTTTTCATGCAAAGCAGCTGTAATGTTCAGTCCTTAGTCCACTGACCTTTAGTCACTTTTGTGTGTATGTGTATAAGCTTGTGTTGTAGCAGCCCTCATAGAATTACCAAAATTATTATAAGCTTTGTAAAAGTGAGGCACTTTTAAACCATTAAACTAGACTTGTGTCTTTACAGTCTTTATATACTGTCATTTTTTTTGGCAAGTGCCAAAAGTTTTTGCTACTATTTGATATAATCAAATATAAAACAGGTAATATAAAACACAGCCAGAATCTAAGGTGATGGCACACTTCTTTATGCTGCTAATCCTTTGGTTCATTCCAATGCCTGGTATTAGAGTAAGCGCAAGAATAGTGGTGGTAGGGATACCTGGGTGGTCAGTTAAGCGTCTGCCTTCAGCTCAGGTCATGATCCCAGGGTCCTGGGATCAAGTCCCACGTCGGGCTCCTTGCTCAGCAGGGAGTCTGCTTCCCCTCTGCCTGCCCCTCTCTCTCTCTGTCTCTCTGACAAATAAATAAATAAATTCTTTAAAAAAAAAAAAGAATAGTGGAGGTAAAAAAAAGACCTTTGCACTAGAGACTTTTTAAATGTCATGGTTAGGACTGACAGCCTTTTTATGCTTTTTCCAAAGGGGAAATTATACCCCATTCGTTGCTGAAACTTAGAGACTTTGTGGAAGAACTTTAATATTTTATTTTATTTAGAGTCTTTCAGCCCTTTCTGTGAATTTCTCTGATCAAAAGAAGTAACATTTATGCAAGATTTCACTAAAATAATACTAATTTGGAAATCTTAATTGTATATTCTATAACTCAAAACTGTTTACACTATTACTTGCTCTCGGCTTTTTTTCTTGAATGCCTCAAGAGCTATAGTATTCCGTTCCATTTTATTCTACCCAAAGTCTTAAGTTGTGATCACTGTAGAGTAAATAAAGGTGTTTCTTCTCTAGAGAGAAAAAAATCAAGCAGTGGCCTAATTACTTTGGCATAAAGAACGGCTAAGAGACATCATCATTTTAGGGGATATTTGTTTGTTTGTTTCTAACACTAAATCAGTAGAGTTGGATTTATGCAACAACTCCCAATGGGCTGTTTTACTCTGGATAGGAAGTAAGTGTTCGGTTTGTTGATATCCAGTAAACAGTGGGTTTGTCTCTGTTAAATGTCACTAGTGCTTCTAATTATTTTTAGAAGTCACAAGCTGTAACTGACAAGTCAGAATAGAGAGATACTTAGGACAACGCTGCTTTAATATCAGCAACTCTCCAGTTACTCCCCTTTAATGAGAGTTTTAATAGAGTGTTTCTGGAGATTGGTTCAATTATAAATAAGCAGAACTAGCAGTAAATGCCAGGCAAGCCGACCCAAGATCAGAGGACAGCTTTCCAAACTGAGCTTGCTTATTTACAAATATTATGAAAAACTATACCAATTTTGCCAGTTGATTTTATTATCTATATTAATTTTTGTTATGTTTTTAAAAGCCTATTTCAAGGTTGCGCTTCATGTTTCTCTATTTTATTGAAAATCAGTAAAGAAAAGTAAATACAGAGTATAGATCTGTACTTCTTAGTTGATTTTGGAAGGTTTTTTTTTTTTTTAACAAATACATCTATATATATAGTTAGGGATTAGATTATAGTGCCAATGAGGTACCCGAGGAATAGGAAAGAAGAGGCATGTGGTAACTTAGGGAGTACAGGCTATGAATTCAGTAGGGTACAGTCCCAGGGAAAGCAGATCTTGGGGAAGGAAGAGGCTTTCCCCACCATCCATTCTGCTGAGGCTGCCTCTGTTCTCTCTCCCCACAGCTCCTACCTCTCGCCCCCAGAACTTCCAAATTGCTAGAAGAAAAGGGACCTAACTATATCTTACATGCTTCTCCTTGCTTTCCCTCATTTAAATGGTGAAAATCAGGGGCGCCTGAGTGGTGCAGTCGTTAAGCGTCTGCCTTCAGCTCAGGGCATAATCCCGGCGTTCTGGGATCGAGCCCCACACCAGGCTCCTCCGCTATGAGCCTGCTTCTTCCTCTCCCACTCCCCCTGCTTGTGTTCCCTCTCTCGTTGGCTGTCTCTCTCTCTCTTATATAAATAAATAAATAATCTTTAAAAAAATAAAAATAAATGGTGAAAATCACCTCTTCAACAGCGTCATCTTATGTTTCATGTGGTGAAGTTTTTGATAGATATGTTACCTGTCTCAGTTGGACTTTTGTTCCCCCCTTGAAGTAGCCACGAACTTGTAACTTTCTTAATCTAGGGGATGTCTTTGGCAAATACAGGACCTCAAAACTGATTTTGGGGGACTTGAGATGACTCATAGAGTACTGGCAGGTTTGGGCTTTATAAGCTGTCTCTGTTTCTTGAGACAGTTGTCAGCTGAAAGCCACAGCCCATGTGGTATTCTTGTCTGGCAAGGTTGGAGACCCCATTTGGGAATGATCCCGCTGTCTGCTTTCTTTTCCAAAAAACACTAAAGCCTTTAGAATCACTTTACAAAAATAGGAACATTTATCTTGCTGGTCTTTCTTCTAATTCTTGATAAAGAAGGGGAAATGTGGATCACAGTACTGAAAATCACTAATCTAAAAATCTTTGACAATCTTCACAAAGACATTAGGTACTTTTTTTGTATTTCTAAGTAATTTTATGTGAAGAACACAGTGAAAACATGGAAGCAGTTTCTTCTTCCTTCATTCCCAAATATGAAAAAATTTGTATAGGACTATGGATGAGCAGAGCTGAAACAGAGGCAACCATTTGAGAAAATTTAACTGGTAATTCCTCTAGAATAGTTTATAGCAAATGTATTCTCGATTTTATTTTCAGAGAATCATTTGCCCTTTAAGTACCTTCAATTTATTTGGTTTTGATAGAAATGTTTGTTATACAATATTTCCAAAATCATGTATCATTCTTAAATTATCTTACAGTCAGTTCAAGGTGTCAGCCAGGTTCCACTGTCCCCAAACTAGCAAGTATTCTCACAGTGACTGTGGCGTCATTTTTAGTTTTTTCACCTTTAGCAGTGAACGCTACCTGGAATTGCATCCTGGAATAAGCTTCAGGAATGTCTTCCTTTTGTGGTAGAGTTTCCACTGCCACGAAGGGCAGTTCGTATTGGGAAATGGAAATAGCGGAAGATTCAGAGAAAGTGTGTATCAGATTGGCCCTGGGTCAAATGATTAGGCTTTTCACGTCACCCTGACCATATCCTTAGGAACATGGATGTTGAACCAGTGCATTGCTCTAAAAGGAGTGCTCAGATCCATGGAGTACTCCCTGTCTTTTTAAGGTTACGTACGTATGTATGTATGTATGTATGTATGTGAGCATGAATGGGAGGAGCTGGAGAGGCAGAAGCGGACTCCCCCCTGAGCAGGGAGCCAGACGTGGGGCTCGATCCCAGGACCCCGGGATCATGACCTGAGCTCAGCCACCCATGCGCCCCCTCCCTGTCTTTTTTAAAAAGTGGGAATCCTTTGGCCAATTAGTGAATATTGAGGGCAAGTTAAAATTTTGCATTTCCTGACATTTTTTTATTTATGCCTAGGTGATGGACCATCTGGACTATGCAACAAATGAAGAAAACCCTGTGACTGCTGGTGAACAGATTGTCCAACAATAATATTACGTAGATCTGCAATAATGTGTCAGTTGATTTTCTACAAATAGAATTTGACTTTTTAAATTGACTTTTGAATTGACAATCTTAACGAATCTTCAATGATATGCTTGCAAATATATATTTTTAAGAGCTGGTACTGACAATTACATCAAATAATTACATTTGCTTTTAACTATGTTAAAGTTGTGCCTTCACATTAAATAAAAGCATATGGTCTGTGTAATTTTGAAGATCTATTACATACAGTATATTTTTCTAAAGAACTGTCTTGACCCACCCCTGTACTTTCTTACTGAAATATTTCTTTCAACTCCTACTAATAGATAAAAGTATTTCTGTCAAAATGAGTTTCTGAACAGATTTTACTATCAAGAATTATGCAAATTTTGTGCTCTGTAGAAATAACTGCTTAAGACCATGTTAGAAGGCAGTTCAACGATGAAATTTTGGAACTTTTTCACTGCAGAGGTTAGAAAAGTATAATTTGGGAATATATATAAATGCGTATTTTTATAGCATAAGTTTTTTTAAAAGTCCCAATCTTTTTTAAACTTGAAAACCTAAATTACTTTAGTCTGCATATGTATTATATTAAAATATTTTTCAGATATAAAGAAACATAATATATAGAACTAGTCATTAAAAGGACACAGAAACTGAAATCCAGTTTTCAGTGGTCTGTTTTTCTTGAAGAGGTAGCTTAAATTTCTGCACTGACATTCAGTTTCACCATAGTATTTCTTATCTCTGAAGTTTGGTTCTGTTGATGTTAAGGCTTGAAATTTTTTAAAAAGTATTTTTTTAATCAACTTCTGTGGTAGCACATGTGGCTCATTGTACAGGTACAACATCCCTAACGGTCTCTTCTTATCCCCTCACCCACCGCCTTTTTTTTTTTCCTAACCCCACTCCTTTCCCCAGAGGAAACCAATGTTAATCTTTTAATATTTTGATGGAGGATGGCTTAATACACAAAGAGACGAGACAGGAGACTGGGTTCATCTCAATTTACTGACAATACAAGAATTTGAGTAAATTATCTTAGCTCAAAACCCTTGTATCTCAATTTTTGTATCTACAAAATGAGTAAGTTAGACCAATTAATCACGCCGGTCCCTTCCAACTTGAAAAATATCTTTCTCATTCTTTGCTGAATCTCAGTGTGGCCTTGAACATTATCCTGGGAGTCAGAGTTCGAAGTATCTTTCTACTGTCTTTTGTTTTAAGAAATTCCCAAATGATGAGTGAGTGCAACGAGAGCAGGATTTTGCATTTCTCTGTAAGTAATGCACAAGGTTGGGAACAAGTCTGTGATCTTTCATTCTAAGGCCATTTCAACTGATTAAAAGATAAAGCTAATGCCTTTTAAAATGGATCAGAGCTTTGAGGTTTGTAGTCAATTTAACATTTGAGGGAATTAGATGCTTTTGTTTAATTAACTTTTGCTAAATAAATTGTAGACAGAGACGCTCCCTGACAGTCACCCCCTCTTTCCCCTTAGTATACTCACAGGTCCTTTGGTTTATGGCAAAATGACAGGTAAGTCTCTGTCAAGTAAGAGTTAATTTTGCCTCCATAATATCAAGTTTGAATTTTTTCCAAAGAATCGAATTTATTTGGCAGACTCTGATAGAACAGAGTTTTAAAGCTCCAACTATATTTTCATTTATAATATCAATAAAATGTTTGCCAAAATACAGCTTTTTTAGTAAAATTATCTGTATTCATCCCAACTTTGTGATATTTAAAAGCCTCAGCCACATTTTATGAAGAACAGTAAAGAAAATTTTACACGTAGAAATCTGAAATCTTAGTTCTTTGATGCAAATTCTACTTTATCCAAACATAAGTAACTTATGTTTGGATAAAACTAAACATAAGTTTAAAACTAAAATTTTGTTCTAGTTTGCTGTTGAGATTGATTAAATGAAAATAAGAAACAAAAGGTGAAATTCCACAAGTTTCTGCATTCTCAGTGTCAACTTTATTTGTATTCAAAGAACCCTGCTAGCAACCTAGTTGAAAATACTTGAGAAATTACAGTCAAGTGCAGAAATATTTTATTCTGGAAATCAAAGTGAACAAAAGGTGAGGGAGATGAAAGTTTGGCTTTAAAAGGCTGTGTCATTTCTTCGCCTCTCATCCTCCCACCACCTATAACTTGAAGGGGAAGAGAGTTGTTTTTTTTCCTAAACATGTCTTTAAACAGCGAGATATATAGTATTATTTCTTATTGCAAAAAAAAAAAAATAGTAATTTATTACTTTCTAGAAAGTCTCTGTGAACATTTTGTAGCTATCAAACAGAAAGAACTAAATATCTCACATCGTAATGTAGGTGATTTCTACTTCAGTTTAGGTCAGCAAAGGTAAATATGGGGTTTGTGGTGAAAGACCTTGATAATGTAATACAGTATAGTGTCTTGTAGATTTTTAGATTAGCAATACCTTAGTAGAATCTGTGATTTACTTTTGAAGGCAGAGAATTTTAACCCATCCGCTGTTGGCATTTATAGAGTGTAGTTTCATGTCCGTAGAGGTTTTGGTGAAATGGTACATTTATAGTAAATGCAAATGAGTTTTCCAGTTTTCCTTTGCTCTTTCAATTTCTGCCATAGGCATAAGCAAACAGTATTTCTATATTTCACTAAAAAATATTTGAACTAATTTTATTTAAGCTTGGTTTCTAGAATTTCAACCTGATCTCAGCCAATGAGATTTCAAAAACACAGGAGTTGCATTTCAGACCAGCGGAATGCACTAGTTCGAAAGGGTTTATGTTTTCCCATTAATAAGGAAAAAAGGTGAATAATGCCAAATAACCAATTCTGCAGTTTAAAATTTTTATTTTCAGTGTTCTCTTTACTTCCGAGGACAATTCTAAAGGGGGTTGGGAAGGATAATGTAAATAAAATCAAAATACTGACTATAAATCACTTTTTGCTCCCTGGAAGAAAGATACTCTGTAAATTCAAGTGACCTGAATTAAATTACTCAACCTTTTGGAATCGGAAAGAAATTGTGTAGTACTCATGGTTTGGGTTACTGAAATTTCAGAGTAAACAAAATGATTGCTAGAGTAACATACAGGCCATATTATAGTGAACATATATGTAAATTTCCTTGTTTAATCTTGCCATATTTAAGGACAACTTTTCATCTATGAAAATGTTCATTGGTGGGAAAATTATTTCTAAACTAAATTTTTAGAACAGTCCCACATTATTGGCAATTGAGGCAACTGAGAAAAAAAAGTAGAATATTTAATGTCATCATATGTTTCTTTGATTAGGCATAAAAAATATTGTAAATATGTATTCCTTTGGAATATGGATTTTTTTAATATCTAAAGTTTATCTGGTTAGCCTGCAGAATTTCCCAGTAGGACAAATCAGTGTAAAGTTTTTGCCTGTTTTATACCTGTTGTGTTTTGTTCAAATGAGAACCTTTTTAAAAATACATATGATTGAATTTTTACTTCTTAGAAGATGGTTTGAGTGTGGAATTCCTTTTTTTTTTTTTTAACACTTTGATATGTGAGTTGGTATAAATTAATAGTTTTATAACACTACTAGGCTTTATTTTTTTTATGGAACATGATTTAAAATTTAAAATTTTTTGAAGTGTTAATTTAGCAGTGCTTTGAAACTTCATTATGTGCCAATACTGATAAGAAAAACAATTTTTAATGTATTAAATTCACTATGGTATTCAATAAATTATATTTTAAAATAAAATTTGAATTTGTTTTATTTTTAATGGTGAAAAATAATTGAAAATGAACTTAAAGTATACTAGATTGTGTTTGCATGAAGTATAAATGGTAATAATCTTTGGGAAATTGTGTAGTTAGTGAAGTCTGACACATTATCCATACAACCTAGAGTCCGTAAGGGTCATTTATGGGAAATTTATACTGATATATAATACCCCTTCATAAGTATTTATTGAATTAATGTATGCAAGGAGTTTTTTTTAAACCAAGAAATGTTACCTGTTACAATGAACATTCCTGGTATTTGCAGCTTTGCCAATGTTCTCACAAATTGCTAAGATCCCTGCTGCTGTTGTACCGCCCTTTTAACAAGCTTTACGGCTCATCTTTCTCATGCTAAAATGTGAGACCCAGTATACCAGACTCACCTGGAAGCCTTGTTGAACCAGATTGCTGGGCTCCAGTCCCAGATTTTCTAATTCAAGTCTGGGGTTGAATCCAGCTAAAAATTTCCATTTCTAATGGGTTCCCAGGTGACATTGGTACTGCTGGCCTGGGGACCACACTTTGAGAACTACTGGTCTAGGGAAATATAGTATAATAGTTGCATCAAGGGCCTTCCATGAGGTTTGTTATCTTAAAATTTAAAATGACTATTCTGTGTGTGTGTGTGCGTTCAGCCACATTCCGTTTACACAGGTACAATACCGAATTGAATCAGGGCTGTGATTTAGCCAAGCAAGGTCAAGAAATTTAAAGAGGAACAAGGGAATTGAGGATATATGTGAAGCAGTGACTATAACTTATTAACTATTAAAGCTGGAAAAGGGGGCGCCTGGGTGGCACAGCGGTTAAGCGTCTGCCTTCGGCTCAGGGCGTGATCCCGGCGATCTGGGATCGAGCCCCACGTCAGGTTCTTCTGCTGGGAGCCTGCTTCTTCCTCTCCCACTCCTCCTGCTTGTGTTCCCTCTCTCGCTGGCTGTCTCTATCTCTGTCGAATAAATAAATAAAATCTTTAAAAATAAATAAATAAATAAATAAATAAAGCTGGAAAAGGAAGTACACGAAAATTCGAGGGGGTGATAGAATGATAGTGAAAAGGTGTGGGGGGATAAATGCATTTTAGGTCCCCATATTGTTGAGTGATTGTTGGATTTAGAATATCAGAAGTTGGATAGATGAGCAGTGGTGACCTTGAGTGGACTGTTAGAAATTGAAATTATGAGGAATTGCCGTTATTGGTAATGACAAGGTCAATGTAGGTTTCCCAGATAAAATACAGGATGCCATTTAAATTTGAATTTTAGATAAGTAATGGCCACTTTTTAGTGTAAGTGTATTCGAAGTATACTTAGAACATACATTGTGTGTGTGTGTGTGTGTGTGTGTGTGTGTATTTTTCTTGATAGCTTATGCCCAGTATGGGTCTATTTTCATCCATTATACTGATCACTCAAGGAGTCCTTTCAGTCTAGTAACTTTTACCCTTCAATTTTGGAAAAATAGTTTAAAATTAATTCACTCATTATTACCTCCCCTTCATTTTCTCTGTTCTTTCTTTCAGGAAAGAAAGATATTTTGATGTGGCACCTCCTGTACTAATACTCTATTTGTCTTTCAAGTCGTCCACCTCTTGTCTTTTTGCCCTGTTAATCTAGAAGATATCCTTAACATCATCTTCTAAACTTTTATTAGATTTCTTATTTCTGGTAACATGTTTTTAATTTCCAGGAGCTCTTTTTTATTCTCTGACACTTTATTTTTTATAGCATTCTATTGCTGTTTCATTGATGCCATATATTCTCTTAACTCTGAAAATATTAATGACAGGGCTTTTTTTTTTTTTTTTTTTTTTTTTTTTTTTTTTGCTTGTTTTTGAAACTAAACTTTGTATAGCCACTGCTTTCTTCCAATTCCATTCTTGTGTGTTATATCTTAGAAGCTTTCTTCAGAGGAAAGGAAATTTTCAGTTTTCTGCTCATGTTTAAGAGTGAGAAACTAGGGGCGCCTGGGTGGCACAGCGGTTAAGCGTCTGCCTTCGGCTCAGGGCGTGATCCCGGCGATCTGGGATCGAGCCCCACATCAGGTTCCTCCGCTATGAGCCTGCTTCTTCCTCTCCCACTCCCCCTGCTTGTGTTCCCTCTCTCGCTGGCTGTCTCTATCTCTGTTGAATAAATAAATAAAATCTTTAAAAAAAAAAAAAGAAACTAAAAACCCAATTGGATACTCCGAGCACATAAGTGGGTCTTAAACTTTTTTAATTGTATTTTTTATTTTTGAGAGAGAGAAAGTGAGCAGGGAGCCCAATGCAGCGCTCGATTCCAGGACCCCGGGATCATGACCTGAGCCAAAAGCAGATGCTTAACCAACTGAGCCACCCAGGCACCCGTAGTGGGGCTTAAATGAAAGGTATATTGTAGGACGGTCAGGTTCTGCAGCTGGGAAAGCCTGATGTTAGGATCTTTAAGTGTTTTCTTGTGGGATGATCAGATTCCTTAAAAAAAATCTCTTCCAATCTCCTGGAGTCATGTGGGTGGAGAAAGTGTTGACAGTCTTAGCGTTCTCTATGTAAACATTCACTTAAATAACCATTTTCAGTGTGTTACCTATGCGTGCCCTCAATTGTGGCTGGATCCTCCAGGCCAGACACCCCCTGTTTTACTCTCTCCAACGATCAAAACTCCACTTTTCTGACAGTCAGGGAGGGACACTTGCCCACCCGCATGAAGTAGGGGAGATCTGTTGGCTTTTCATGGATTAGAAAATAGCCATGTTATTTTCATCCCAAGTGAAAGAACTGGTTTAGCCAATGATCATCAGTGTATGAAAACATTAGGTAAAAGGAAGGTTTAAACTGTCAGCACCCAAAATCATTGATAAATTTTAACATTACCAAAGGTGGGACAGCCAGACATTGCAGGCCTTTCAACATGATGCAGTATGAAGCACAAAGCACCATGAAGTGTTCTTGCAGACAAAAATAACCTGGAATCAAACCAAACCTAGAGCATGAACTTCTACCTACGGGCAATATGGAGGATGAAGAAAGTTAAAGAACGCTCAAGGGAGCAAACTTAACAAATAGAGGATATGCAACATTGTAAAGGACAACTGAATTGGTTCTTGTAATAAATCAATAGCGTAGGGGGGAAAGTGAGGAAGGAAGGGCTGCTCTAAATTGAAACAAACATCTGTGACATGACACCCAAATCCCTTGTATAGACCTTGTTTGGATCCTGATTCAACAAACCAACTGCTAAGACATTGGTGAACCAGCTAGGAAAACTTAGTTATGAACCAGATAAAAGACAATACCAAATAATTACTATTTATTTTTTTAGATATGATAATGGCATGATGTCCACTTTTTTAAACAGATGTCTATCGAAATAAAGAGCAAAATGATACGATGTCTATGATTTGCTTAAATTGAATCAGCTTCAGCTAAGAAAATAAAAAGGAAAAAACAGACAAATGCAGTAAAATCTTGATAATCATTGAAGCTGAGTGATGGGTGTTTGTTTCTACTCTTGTGTATGCATGAAATCCCCCCCACCTGCAAAAAATTATTACAATTTTTTATTTTTCGTTTGAGAACTGTTGTTTGCAAGGGAGCAAAATTAGGTGTGTGTTTAGTTTCATGTGCATTTCTTCTTACATTTTTTAAAGAAGATTTTATTTATTTGTGAGAGAGAGAGAATACAAGCAGGGGGAGTGACAGGCAGAAGGGGAAGCAGGCTCCCCACTGAACAAGGAGCCTGGTTCGGGACTCGATCCCAGGACCCTGGAATCATGATCTGAGCCGAAAGCAGACACTTAACCAATTAAGCCACCCAAGAATCCCTCTCCTTATATTTTTACTCTTCAGCTATACATTTGAAATCACTTGATATTAGGCATCTATATTGTATTTAAATCCTTTTCAAAGGACAGAGTCGATTAATCAAATTAATAGCTAGTTTCTTGGTTATTTTATGTTTTTGCACGTTTTAGTTTTACTTAAGGTGTTATGTGTACTGTAATTGGCTTGTATGATCTTGAAGTGTATTAAGTTAGCTACCTGTATATTATCCCTCTGAGATTTTCATGAAACAAGATGAAAATCTCCTAATAGTGAGGCAGATATATACACATACACATACTCACACACATAAACAGAAAATATATACTTACAGTAATTCCATTCTAATGCCATTCAATTTTCATTGTAGGACCTTCCTTAGATAACCTTATAATGTTAAAATCTTAATAAATTGCTATTAAGTTAGGAGATAGGTGTTAGCAATCTTGATATATAACAGAAAGAAAGATATCCAATATCAGATAATCAGATCTTTTTTTGTTTTCAATTTTTAAAAAATATTTGTTTGTTTATTTGCAAGCCCCGGGTGGTCGTGGGTGGTGGGGAGGAGGGGCAGAAGGCAAGGAAGAGAGAGAGAATTCCAAGCCAGCTCCATGCTCAGCACAGAACCCAACATGGGGCTTAATCTCAGGACCCTGAGATTGTGACCCGAGCTAAAACCAAGAGCTGGAACACTCCACCGAATGAGTCACCCAGGCGACTCTCCTTGTTTTCAATTTTTTACCAATATCCTATGTAAAGAAAACCTTTTTTAGCAAACAAGATTATCAAAGCAAACAGCTATTTCAAACTAGATAATCAAGTTTAAACAGACATCTTTTTATACATCTTACTACTTGGGTTTGCTCGAAAACATTGATATGTCTACACAATTAATAACAATTCACAATTAGAACCACCAATTACTCATTTAAAAATGGACTGTGAAAATTAAAATCTACAGCTCAGTCTCATGACCCCTAAAATCCAAAATCACTAACGAGTACAACCTGATTATTCATCCCTCAGTTTTATATGATTAAGTCTCTGCCTGAGACTCAAATTCAGAGATTAGTTTTTTACATAAACTTCACAAGTTTGTTTGTTTCTCAGGACGTAGTTGAAGCAAATGACTTAAGGATAGCTACAACATCAAAATTAGTTTTAGGAAATTATCACTGTTCATCACAGTTGGATACATTTAGTCTCAGACCCCTCTAAACTGTCCAGCCAAAGTCATCCATTCATTATAGACTCACGCACACTTCCGGGAAGTTCATGTAGTCCCAGCAATAACATTCTTCATCAACACAAAGGCTTTGCTCAAGTCAAAGGGGAATTTCTCTCTATGACTACTAGTAATTGGTTCTAGCTTCTATCCAAATACAGTCACTTGGGGCAGAATTTTAAAACTTTAGGAAGAGATTTTTTTTTTCCTTTAAAAATAAACTAGGGCCAAAGAAAAGTTATAAAAAATGTTTATTATTTGTGTATTACATAAGTAATTGGCATATTTGCATGTAATTAAGTTGAAGAAGCTCAATTTTCATCCTCTCAATAATTCAACAACTATTTATTGAATACCAGTGATATGCCAGGCACTGTACTAAGCTAGTAGGGTTAGAGATTAATATTTGAAATATTCCAGGTATTTTTGGTTGCCATTTTATAAGCTTTCCCCTTGCAAACCAGGTTAATTCTTTTGAAAGAATGCCTCAGGAAGAAAATCCATTAATCCTCTCTCCAAAGTACAGCAAAATTTGTTGGAACTGGTTTAATCACTCTTTGCTTATATAAACAAAGGATTTTCCAAACATTTATAAGTGTCTAATTTAGGTGACAGGAACATTTTACATAAAATAAGCATTTCATATATTGACTTTCTTTTTCATTATTTTGATGCTTTAATCGATTTTAATTATTTTCAGGTTGCCAGCGTTCTAAATTGTTCCTCTTCAGTTATGAGATAACAGTGTCTCTTTCTCAGTTGCCCAGCGACTTATATTGGTAGCAAATCCATTCAGGGAGAAGTCACAGCATGATTAATGTGGAAACAAGCGTATAAGCCAGCTATTTGGGCCTAGTAAAGAAAACAAAGATCCTGAATTAGCTGATTAAATAGTTTGAGGACAAGATTTTGTGAAAGACTAAATCATGTGTAATCTGTTGTTCTCTATTATTAGTGACTGATTTCTCAGTTTTTTGTTTTTGTTTTTAGTGTCACAAGGGGTAATATAGCATAAGGGGTAAAGGAATTAGACTCCGGAATTAGACTGTCTTGGTTGTAACCCTGGCTCTGCCCTGTGCCTCAGTTTCCTCCCCTGTACAAGAAGGATGGTAATAGTATTTAGCTGATGGAGTTGAGAGGACTTAATACATGTTAAGTGAGTAGAACAACACCAGGCAGGGGCGCCTGGGTAGCTCAGTCGTTAAGTGTCTGCCTGCGGCTCAGGGTGTGATCCAGGCGTTCTGGGATCGAGCCCCACATCAGGCCTCTCCGCTGGGAGCCTGCTTCTTCCTCTCCCACTCCTCCTGCTTGTGTTCCCTCTCTCACTGGCTGTCTCTATCTCTGTCAAATAAATAAATAAAATCTTTAAAAAAAAAAAAAAAAAAGAACAACACCAGGCAAATAGAAACCATTCAACAAACACCAGCCAGCTATTCATGTAGGGAGGTAAGGACTCTGATGCTTTCAAATTGTTTAACTGTAAATCTGCTTTACTCATCTGAATGTAAAACTCTATATTTGTGTGGATGTCAAGGTTTGTGAAACATGTATTAAAGAATTGTGGGAAGTCATAAAACCTGACTAGTGTCACAGATAGTAATCATTCATAAATTGTATTACTTATAGTCACCTCATTTTTTAAAAGATTTTATTTTAAAATATTTATTTTAAATGTTTAAAATATTTTTATCTTATCAAAATATTTCATTTTTAAGGGGGAGGGGCAGAGGGAGAGAAGCAGGCTCCTTGCTAGCAGGGAACCCAAGGCAGGGCTCTATCCCACTACCCTTAGATCATGACCTGAGCTGAAATCAAGAATCAGATGCTTAGGGGCACCTGGGTGGCACAGCGGTTAAGCGTCTGCCTTCGGCTCAGGGCGTGATCCCGGCGTTATGGGATCGAGCCCCACATCAGGCTCCTCCGCTATGAGCCTGCTTCTTCCTCTCCCACTCCCCCTGCTTGGGTTCCCTCTCTGGCTGGCTGTCTCTATCTCTGTCAAATAAATAAATAAAATCTTAAAAAAAAAAAAGAATCAGATGCTTAACCGATTGAGCCACCCAGGCACCCCTGGTCACTTCAGATATAATACCACTTACAATAAACTCAGAATATTCTAAAAATATTTTTTCTAGGTTAAAATTAAGCCTCTTTATTATTAAATACCCTAAGACCTCAGAAAATCTAATATTTAAAATGGTTGTTTTGCAAATATCCCTATTGCAGCTGTTTGAGTTTAAATCAGTGAAATGTGCTTCTGAAAGCTTCTAAAGGTAAATGCAACACCAAGTATCGTATATATATATTTATTAACAAATTTAAATTACAAAAACAAAGAAGAAATTCTCTTTATTACTGTAGCTTCGTAGTAGGTCTTGAAGTGGAGTAGTATTATGTCAGCCCTCAACTGTGTTCTTCTCCTTTAATACTGTTTCGGTGATTATCAGTATTTTGCCTCCCCATAAAAACTGTAGAATCAGTTTGTTGGTATCCACAAAATCACTTGCTGAGATATTTAATTGAAATTGTGTTAAATTTATAGATCAGGTTGAGAACTGATAGCTAGATAATATTGAGTCTTCTTATCCACATAGATGGAACATCTCTCCATTTATTTAGAGCTTCTTTGATTTCTTTCCTCAGAGTTCTGTGGTCTTCCTCAAATGAATCTTGTATATATTTTGTTAGATTTGTACCTAAGTGTTTCATTTTTGGGGTGCTAATGTAAATGGTATTGTGTCTTAATTTCAAATTTCAATTATTCATTTCTCATACAATTTTATCAGGATAAAAAAATTCTTTGCGTGAAAATCTTTTGTTGACCACACAATTGTAATTCTCTACAACAAAATTGTGTATGTATCAGTAGATTGAAGCATTAAGATGTAAGAAAAGTACTATTAGGATTCTGTGGAGAATGATTCCCCATAACTGATCCCATTATTTGCTGTCTGCAGGACAGGAAAGCCAGTGGTATAGTTCTGAGAACCAGAGGGCTGATGGGGTGTTTGCAGGCAAGAACAGGAGAAGAACCGATATCCCAGCTCATCCGTCAGGCAGAGAACAAATTCTCCCTTCCTCTGCCTTTTTGTTCTATTTGGGTCCTCAATAGATTGGAGGAAGCCCCATACACACTGGGAAGAACAATCTGCTTTACTCAGTATCCCAATTCAAATGCCAACCTCATGCAGGAACACCCTTGCAAACACCCCATGAAATAATGTTCAGTCTCCATGTCCATGTCAAGCTGGCACCTAAAACTAACCATCATAGGGGTAATCCGAATTCGTGGTCCTCACACTGAGATATAGATACACGCCCATGGTGATAAATGAAGACATTCCAAGGGATACGGATAGTATTAAGGGAATTGAAGGGCCTAGCAATTGCATTTATCTCAGAGAAATGAAGAGTTGTGTTCATGCGGGAACTTGTACACAAATGTTCACAGCAACTTCGTAGCGGTCCAGACCTCCCCAGATGTCCTTCAAAAGATGAATGGACAGACCATGGTGATGAAAGATTGTTGGAAGAAAGGCAGACAGGACAAGGGGGGCACTGCCCTAAGAGGAAACCACCCTCAAGAGGATTTTACACCACCTTGGAAGGAGCCCTCCCCCCTTTCCCACGTGATGGATAGATGACAAAAACCTGATTGGATGACAGGCGCAGGGAGGATTAGTCAGGTTAAAACGGCCCTCCAACAAGCCTATAAAAACCCCTAGACTTAAAACCTCCGGTGACAGCCCTCTGGGGTTCTCTGCCTCTTTGGGAGCTCCGTACTCTATCATTCAATAAACTTTACTATCGCTCAATAAACCTTGCTTTGCTGCCCACTACTCTGTCTGGTCTACCCCTTCATTTTTCGAAGCGACCGAGAACTCCAGGCACTGAAGGAAAAGAAATCCTGTAACAGTGGTACACCCATATCATGGGGTGGTGTTCCGCAATGAAGAAGAATAAATTGCTGGTGCAAGCAACAACTTGGATGAATCTCCAGGGAATTATACTTAGTGAGGGTAGCCACAGGGGGATATATATTGCATGATTCCATTTATGTAACAATTGTGAATAACATAATTATGGAGCTAGAATTATAGACTGCTGGGTGTCAGGTTAGGAGTGGGATGGGAGGGGCGTGGCTATAAAGCGGTGACCGAGGGATCTCATGATAATAGTACAGTTGAGTATCTTGATTGTTTGCATAGTCACTCCAGGCCACACACGTGACAAAGTTGTATAGAGCTACACACAAACACATACACAAACGAGTGCATATATAACCAGTGAAATCCGAGTAAACTCTGTGGATTGTGCCGATGTCATTTTCTTGGTTTTGACACTGTGCTGTGGTTATATGAGATGTTGGGAGGTGGAAGAAGAGATATTGGGAAAGCATATTTGTACTTTGTGTATTTTTTTGCAACCTCCAATAATTCTACAATTATTTTAAAGTAAAAAATTCTCAATACACAAAGGAAAAAACTAAGAGTTGGTGTGGTGCCATGCTTTTTCTTTTTTTTTTTTTAAATCACGTTTTAACACTTCATTTAGTGCTTTAAACAAAGTGTAGCAGTAAATGTTTGTTGAACTGTTGCAAATAATTGGGCAAGGATAGGGAGGAGAATGAGTATGTGATCCAGTGAGAGTGGGAAACAGAGATGTCATTGACCAAAATGGAAACAGAGACCCTATGGGAAGAAGTGAGACAAAGCATTTAATGAACATTTTCTGAAACACTGAATTTATCCATCTTGTTCATCACTGAACATTAAAGAGGGCTGTTTCCGATATAGTCTTAGGAACTCAGTACTTTTTTTTTTTCATGAATAAATTCATTCTCCAGAATTGATTTTTCATGAATAAATTCACTGAAAGTCAGCATGTGTGAACTTCAGGGCTTCTGATAAACTGTGAATTAAAGAATAATTTTCATTATTTCAATTAAAGAATAATTATATTCCTCATTTCTAACGTTAACTAAATGCTCCAAGGGGCACCTAGGTGGCTCAGCCAGTTAAACGTCTGACTCTGGATTTCAGCTCAGGTCATGATCTCAGGGTCTTGAGATTGAGGCCTGCATCCAGGCTGGACATGGAGCCTGCTTAAGAGTCTCTCTCTCTCTCTCCGCCCCTCCCTGCTCCTGTGCTCTCTCTCTCTCTCAAATAAATAAATAAATCTTAAAAAAAAAAATAAACTAAATGCTCCTATTTAGCAAAAGTTTGGGAGATAGGGGCACCTGGGTGGCACAGCGGTTAAGCGTCTGCCTTCGGCTCAGGGCGTGATCCCGGCGTTGTGGGATCGAGCCCCACATCAGGCTCTTCCACTATGAGCCTGCTTCTTCCTCTCCCACTCCCCCTGCTTGGGTTCCCTCTCTCGCTGGCTGTCTCTATCTCTGTTGAATAAATAAATAAAATCTTAAAAAAAAAAAAGTTTGGGAAATAAGTGCCATGGAGTATTATTACTTTTCTACATCATCCAAGAAAGGAGTGAAGCACTTGTGGGTATAAAAAAGGCCAGAGTCACAAAAACCGAGGAAAGCAAAGCACTCTTATCTCATTGTATTTTGATTTTCCGGTTTGTCTCCACCTTCTAGATTATAAACTCCCTTAAGGCAAGAAGTGTGTAGGCCCAGCTGAGATCTAGAAAATAAACATTTATTGAAGGCATGCATAAATTAGACAAAATCCCTGCCCCAAGGTGCTGATAATCTAGTAGGAAAGGTATGACACATATAATAAAACATTTTTTTTAAACCTTGGTCCTGCTAGACCTGCCAGATGGGGAAGGAATACAGAATACTTGAAGATTGTTCATAAGCATGGCCAAAGCTTGTTAGGTAAAACAATGGGCAGATGAGTTTTGTTGGAGAGAAGATCCTACTTCAGTGAACTGTGGGTCATAACGTTTAAGTTATAGTTATGTTGAGGGAAAGAAGCCAGACCCCACCCAAAAAAGTACGTATTGTACGATTCCATTATATAAACCCCTGAACTGTGGAAACTAATCTATAGTGACAGAAAGCAGAGCAGTGATTGCTAAGGGATGGGGATGGGTAGGAATCGGATGGAGGGATAACAAAGGGAGGGAAGAAACGTGGGGGGGGGGATGAACAGCTTCGCTGTCTTGACCATGGTGATTTCACGAGTGTATACATATGTCAACCCTTGTCAAATTATACATTTAAATTTGTGCAGGTTATTGTACGTCAATTATTCCTCAATAAAGCTGTTTTTAAAAAAGGGGTGCAATTCAGTCAGGTAATAGGGGATCAGACGGGCAAACTTTTTCCTTGGGAGCAGAAAGGTCGTATGCGAAAAACAAGATAGGAAACGAACGCGAAGAGTCAAACCTGGGCTTAGCAAAGGAAAAGAAAAAGCAGAGAGGCATGTATGAGACTCGGGAACAACCCGCAGTCTTTGGTTAAGGTGGGTGATAGATGTGTTGTCTTCGGGAGACATCGCTGGAGGGAAAGGACGGAGGCCACAGTTAAATCCGGGAGAATTTCTCTCTGGCAGAAACAGAGAAGTTGGAGGAAGAACGTGATTTGGGGTGAGAAGATGATGTGGCATTTTGGACGAGGAGAGTAAAACCAACGTCTAAGGCACAGAGAAGAGGCCGGAAAACGCCGCAGGAGAGCGTAGGCAGGGGCCAGGCCGTCAGTGCAGCAGGCGGAGGCCAGAGCCAGCTAGCGGAGATAAGACCACGCCGCAACTCCAGGCGGGATCCCAGAGGCCCGGAACCTTAACCCTCCACTACTGCTTCCCCGAGTTCCGTTCCGGGAGGGGAGACACATGTTGGTGCGAGTCCCGCTCAGGTATCCAATAGAGACCCTGGGAAAACCTCCGACCCCTGACCGGACAGCCGGAGCGGTACGTGAGGCGCCCGTGGCCGGCGCGTGCGCGCGGCGCGAAGGGAGGCGGCCTGGAAGGGAGGGAGCGCGCGCCCTTCACGTGACCCAGCCCGCGGGCGGCGACGCACACGACGCGCCCCTCACGTGGTCTGTCTCCAGGCCCGTCGCCGGCGGAGGCGGGCGCGGGCGCGTCCCTGTGGCCAGTCACCCGGAGGAGTTGGTCGCACAATTATGAAAGACTCAGCTTCTGCTGCTAGCGCCGGAGCTGAGTTAGTTCTGAGAAGGTTTCCCTGGGCTGTCCTTGTCCGGCGGCCTCTGCTGCCGCCTTCGGAGACGCTTCCCGATAGATGGCTACAGGCCGCGGAGGAGGAGGAGGTGGAGTTGCTGCCCTTCCGGAGTCCGCCCCGTGAGGAGAATGGTACTGGACCCACGCAGGCCCCGGCGGGGGAATGGCCCTGGGGGGTTGCTGGCAGGGAAGGGGGAGGACCTGACTGGCAAGTGTGCGTCCGGACCCGTGCTTCCCGGGGCGACGGAGCCCAGAATTGCCTTGAGGCTTCCGGACTTGCCCCGGCGGGACGGGAGTGCAGTTCGTTCGAGGGTGAGGGGCAGGAAGCAGGTAGCCAATCTGGCACGACAGCTCGCCGCGGGAATCCCCAGAGCAGGGACCTGGCTCCAGCGAGGGCCCCTCGAGGCGGCAGAGGCGCGAGCCAGGGAGTACCTGCGAGAGCCGAGCGGCCGCAGCGCGCCAGACGCAGCGCTCAGCCTCCAAGCTCCGCATCTCCCGGGAGCGCGTTCCTCCTGGCGCCAGTTGCTGGCAGATAAGGGAGCCAAATGCTCTGCTCAAGTTCTGCTTGGAAAGGGAAGGAGGGCTGGGAGGGAACAAAAAAGGGATAGAGGACACGGGATTGGAGCTGTGCCTTGTTTGCTTGCGCAGTGGATACTCCACAGGTACGTTTTCCTTTTGGAGCCAAAGAGGAGGGATTTGACGATATCGATGGTAGATCTGCTTTCCAGTTTTCTTTAGCAAGAATTAAGGATTTTTACTGGGGCGCTGCTGTAGGTACCGAGGCGATGTGTTATCTGGATTTATGTCGAACTTCTTCGTCCGTTGCCCTAGAGAAGGGTTTGAAACCGACGAGTGTGGAGTGGCCAGAGGGATTCGGTTCATTGCAGCCTTTGATGGAGCTTTTTGTTGTTGTTAAGGCTAGGAATCAAATTTGAAGATTTCTTACAAAGAAAGTAATTTAGATCATGGACTTGAAGAGCGAAGTGTTTTTCTGGTCAGTACTTGAACTTGATAGGTTTCATGCAAACATCTCTCCCTCTGCTGGAGTCTGGCAGGTTTACTTTTCTCCAGAAGTTAATTCAGGTGCCATACAAAAGTGAAACCACGAATATAGCTATACTATGAATAAGTAGTGCACCTTACACTATTTTCCACCTTCTCTGGTAATGTAAAGTCAATAAAAGCTCATTTTACTTTTTTCCTTAATTTTAAAAGAAGGGTTACCGACACCAGATTTTTAGATTTATTACTTAAATCCATTTTAAGAGAATCTATTTTGGGGGGAAAAGTTGAACCGTAGTGTCTTTTTAATGGAAAAAGCAAACCATTAATACTGACTCTTCAGTTATGTGTATAGTTTTGTGTTTTGTTTTTTGTTTTTTGATGGTAAATAGCATAAATCTGAACACACCATTTCACTATTTTGGAAGACATTTTTAGATACCTTAGAAAATGGAAATCAAGATGATTTATCATCTTCAAACCAGACAACTTTGTTTCTGATGCCTTTCTAGTGAAGGTCTGTAATTTCTTAGTCTTACCTCAGATGCTCTTCTTAAATTCAGCCTCTTAATGTCTTGCTGCATGAATGCTTTGAAACCCAACCTTCAAAAATTAAGATGCAGTCTGAATTTCTCCTGTTTCTACTGTCTTTCCATTTATGTCAGTTTTTTTTTATAGTAGATGTCCCCCCCCTCACCCTGCCAAACCTGTTTGTATACATAAGTTGTGCACTGTCTGTGGCACATAATATGATCAGTGTTGATTGATTGTACATGCTAACAATCCTGTTGATTATACAGGGAAAAATTCTCACTGCAAAATTTGAAATTGAGGGTCCAATTTTATTTTTTACATTGCTTGAGTCCTGACTGCTGTTGTGTTTTTTTTTTCTTGCTTTACAATTTCCAAGTAAATTATAGTGAAAACTTATAACTGAAAGCTGAGGTTGTCCAATAATAATTTGTTGAACATCCTCAAATTTTAGGTCAACACTGTGACCTAAAAGTTCACCAAAAGTATGTCGTATCTACACTGTATAGTTCTTATTGTAAACTATTATTTAAAGTATTTGCTTCTGGGGGGCACCTGGCTGGCTCAGTTGGTTAAGCATCTGACTCTTGGTTTTGGCTCAGGATCCTGGGATTGAGCCCTGTGTCAGGCTCCCCACTCAGCGGGGAGTCTGCTTGTCTCCCTCTTTCTCTGTCCCTCCCCCACCTCGTGCATGCGCACACTCGCTTTTTCTCTCTCCCTCAAATCTAAATCTTCAAAAAAAATGAAGTATTTGCTTCTGCTAATCAGTTTTTTCTTTGACACTAAAAGAAAGCATACAAAATTTTTCTGCATTTAAAAAAAAAACCTTTAATCAGTCAACCAACCAAAAAAAAAACAAAAAAAAAAAACCAATACAAAACAAACAAGATACCAAAAACACAAGTTTAAAACCTGGAGTGGAATCAAATTTTGTACAAAATTGTCTACCATGGCTACAGAAATATTTGTTTTATTCATTTGGTAATTGCTTGCTTAGTGTTTAATATATTCTCTTTTTTTTAAAGATTTTATTTATTTATCTGTCAGAGAGTGCACAAACAGGGGGAGCAGCAGACAGAGGGAGAAGAAGGCTCCCCGCTGAGCAAGGAGCCCTATGTGGCACTTGATCCCAGGACCCTGGGATCATGACCTGCGTCAAAGGCAGATGATTAACCAACTGAGCCACGCAGGCGTCCCCGTGTTTAATATATTCTAAGCACTGTGATAGGCACCGGAGTGGCAAATACGTGTTAGACAAGTTTTCCGCTTTCAAATAACTTACATTCTAGTTATTTATAAAAGATCTAGTTGTAAATGGAAGATGCATACATCATAAAACAAACATTTAGTGTCTACTGTATTGCAAACACTGTGGTACTTAATAGTTTTGAAAGGCAATACAGATAGGCAAAAGCCAGAAGGATGGTGTGATACTATTACATAGATTACTTTGAAAATATGGGGTAATCAAGGAGAGAAAGGAAAGTCTGGGTGCGTTTGCACAAAAGCTGATAGTAGAAGTGAGTCTTACAGAGTCAGTAGGAATTGGAATTAACCTGGAAATAGAAGGGGCATTGAGTTGGTGGTTTTAGTCCAAGGGAACTGAGCTTTAGAAGAGAAGAGCATCCTTAGTTTATTCTGGGAACTACTGTACATGTACTTTATGCAGTTAGGAATGAATGGAGTATGGGATGATATGGAGTACTGGCGGGAGTGTTAGAGAGACAAAGACCAGGTTCTTTTGGGTTTTTTTTAAGATTTATTTGAGAGAGAGAGAGAGCATGCGTGAGCAGGGCTAGGGGGCAGAGGGAGAGAATCTCAAACAAACTCCCCCACTGAGCACAGAGCCTGATGCAGGGCTTGATCTCAGGACCCCAAGATCATGACCTGAGCCTAAACCAAGAGTTGGACGCTCAACTTACTGAGCCACCCACGCGCCCCAAGTACCATATTTCTGAGAGCAGTATATATCATACAAAGACGTTTGGATTTCATACTGGAGATGTTGAGGATCCACTTAAGAAAACAATATGGAGGGTGAATGGTGTGTGTTTAAATTGAAAAGAGAGACCCATAAGGAGGAGGCTTTAGCAAGACTCTGATCAAGTGTCAACGGCTTGAAACAAGTAGTAGAAGGAGGAACAGATTGAGATGTCTAGGATTTAGAATACTCAGAACTTGGATACTTTTGTGGAGTAAAGTGTGTGTGTGTGTGTGTGTGTGTGTGGGCAAATGTCAGTAATAAGAACCAGACAAAATGAAAGCACGTTATAGTTGAAGTCATTACTTAAAATATGCAAATGTAATTCTTAAAGGCAATACTTAAAATGTACATTTTGGTTTTTATTTTATTATTTTAAAGATTTTATTTGACAGAGAGAGAGAGAGCAGGAGAGCACAAGCGGGGGGAGCAGCAGAGGGAGAGGGAAAAGCAGGCTCCCCAGTGAGCAGGGAGCCTGATGGAGGACACAGGGCTCTATCCTCAATCCCAGGACCCTGGTATCGTGACCGGAGCCGAAGGCAGTTGCTTAACCAGCTGAGCCACCCAGGTGCCCCTGGTTTTGATTTTTAAATGAAAGTCTATTGAGGCGCAAGCAGTTGTAAAAGTTTGAGAGTTCCACCAATCAGATATTTTTGGTCTAGTGCTCTGATATTCTCTTTAACATTCTAATATGGGAGATTTCATACATAAAGAAATAGAATAGGAAAATGAATCACCGTACATCCATGACCAGTTTTACAGTTTGAAATGTGTATTTTGTGTCTTCTATTACTCCTTCCATTCCCTCTCAAATGGATAACTTAAAAGCAAACCTCAGACATGTTTCATCTATAAATACTTTATTGTGTATATCTCTAAAAAGCTAGGATTCTTAACACATCCACATTACTATTAGCACACCTAAAAAACTAGTAATTCTTTACTGTTACTAAATATTCAGCATATTTCCCTGATTGTTTCATGTTTTTCTCTCATTTGGTTTGTTTATTTAAGTCAGCATCCAGAGAATTCCGTACAGCATCTGGTTGATAAACAAGTCTTTCAGTCTCTAGTAGCCCCCCCCTTTTTTTGTCTTGTCATTTACCATTTATTTAATGAGAAAAATCCAGATCATTTGCCCTGTAGAATTTCCCGCAATTTGGATTTTGTTGGATGCATCCATATAGTGTGATGTAACTTGTTTCTCCTCTATTTCCTGTGTTTAATCTAAAGACTTGATCAGATTGTAGTATGATATTTTGGCAAGAGTACTTCACAGGTCGTGCTACGTATCTTGTATTGCATCACATTAAGAAGCACATGCTTCTGGTTGTTTTTCTTTTTTCTTTCTTTTTTTTTTTCTTTTCTTTCTTGTTTTTCTTTTTTCTTTTTTTTTCTTTTCTTTTCTTTCTTTCTTTTTCTTTCTTTCTTTCCTTCTTTCTTTCTTTTTTTCTTTTTTCTTTTTTTTTTTTATGTTAAGATTGACCAGTGGGTTTGCTGTTGTTAGCTGCCTGATCTTTCAGCTGTAAAGTTCTTGGTCAGACATTTACATAATAGTTTTAGTAGTAGCCATTGATGATTATTGCCATTGATCTGTTATTTCAGTCTAGATTTCTCTTTCCCCTTATTTTTCGTTTTTTGGTTTTATTTTGTTTTGTTTAGAGAGAGTAGGGGAGGGGTCAGGTGAGAGGGCGAGACTCTCAAGCAGGCTCCGCACCCTGTGCAGAGCCCATGTGGGGCTTGATCTCATGACTCTGAGATCATGACCTGAGCAGAAGTCAAGAGTCCGATGTTTGACTGAGGCACCCAGGTGCCCCTCCCCTTATTTTTTGGAGGAACCTTTCAGCATATGATTAAATTTTAAAGCCTTTTTTTTAAGGCACTCCTTAAGTGCCTGTTTTTTTTTTTCTTTTTTTTTAAAGATTTATTTATGAGAGAGCAAGAGCATGAGCACGGGAGTTGGGGGCAGGAGCAGAGGGAAAGGGAGAGAATTTTAAGCAGACTCTCTGCTGAGTGTGGAGGCCTACGTGGGGCTGGATCCCACAACTATGAGATCATGACCTGAGCCAAAATCAAGAGTCACACGCTTAAATGACTGAGCCATCCAGGCCATTAAGTGCCTGTTTTAAGTTTGGTACCTAGAGGTACCCAAATTCAGAATAGTTGAGATTAGTTTGGAGTGAGCATTATTTGGCTATCTGTGGGGATTTTAACTGAGTTACTTGTATGAGTTGATATAAAATAACTTAGATATATGTCACTTTTATTATTTATTTATTCAAGATTTTATTTGTTTATTTTACAGAGCAGGAGAGCATAAGCAGGAGGAGCAGTAGAAGGAGAGGGTGAAGCAGGCTCCCCACCGAGCAGGGAGCCTGATGTGGGGTTTGATCCCAGCACCCCAGGATCATGACCTGAGCCGAAGGCAGACGCTTAACCATCTGAGCACCTAGGCGCTCCGATATATGTCACTTTTAGAAGGAGTTTTGCAGTTACTAGATTAGTTTGAATATGAATGAAATGTTTGACTTGGAAAATTGGACCTCTTCTGGTTTATCTTTATAAAAAATGATTGGTTCAAATTTGAGTTAAGCTAGTACTTTCAGTCATTTTGTTGATCCTTTGGTTCAGTTCATCTTAGATTTAGAAAATTACTCTGGATCTTTTGGGGGAATGTGTGTTTAGTTTCTTGACCATTTAAAGATTTTAGAAAATTGTTGAAGAAGTTTTGGTGTATGGAGGTAAGCAATATTTTTGAAGTTGGTAGACCTGGGCTCTTCACATAAGCGTCTTTGCCAAATCGCACTTTTTTTTAAAAAAAGAAAGATTTTATGTACTTATTTTGGCGGGGAGAGAGAGAGAGAGGGTGCACAAGCAGAGGGGAGGGGCAGAGGCCGAGAGAGAAGCAGGCTCCCTGCTAAGCCTGATGCAGGACTCGATCCCAGGACCCTGGGATCATGGACTGAGCTACCCAGGTGCCCCTCTCTTTTATGAGCTCTGCTGTTATCCTCTCTGTAAAAAACAGATGATAATCTTTCTTCTACTTGATCTCAGGAGCAATACTAGTATTGAAGTTTATGAAACACTATTTGTCCCTCCTTGCATCATGAAAACATGTTAATAACTAAACACCTCAACTATTTAGCTACCAGACAGCTGGAAACCACAACTTGTGGAAACATAGCTCCTCATGGGAAGAAAAAAACTTTTGAGTCATGCCATTATTGGGAATATAGCAACCTTGAGCCCAGAGTTCACTGTTTGAAAAATAATGTACAAAGTGAAATTTAGTATGTTTAGTTACCTTTTTTCCTTTGACAATTTGGTAGTACATTGGGAATGAATAGATGGAAAGTTATCTGAGAAGCAGACTATTAACTATAAGACTGAGGAAACATTAACTTAGATGGGAAAGATAGGGCTATAAATCACCTGTTAGTATTTGAACCATTGGTCTTCCTTGTCTTCAAGGGTATAATATGCAATACCTAATACCCAGAAGTTACTCTTGATTAAGAAAAGTGTGTAATAGGCTTTAGACAGATTTTCACAATATTAGCTAACATGTATTAGCATTTAGCTGTGGTCATTGTTATAAATG
Organism: Ursus maritimus; assembly: GCF_017311325.1. Taxonomy (NCBI): domain Eukaryota; kingdom Metazoa; phylum Chordata; class Mammalia; order Carnivora; family Ursidae; genus Ursus; species Ursus maritimus. The sequence goes on from NW_024426119.1 coordinate 22,885,281, forward strand.
CTTTACATATATCATTGCATATTATTACGCTCAAAATTCTATGAAGTAAGCACTGTTTTTTTCTCCATTATTTATGTAAGGACCAGAGAGGCAAAATTGCTCACCAAAGGTCATAAGGCCAATAAGTGGTAGAGTAGGTATTGACTCATCAAATTACGCACTTGAAGAAGGACCTTTAATATTCAGAGGCATGTATATTTGTGAGATCTGAGATGGCCGGTGTTATGTTAAGTAAAAAGTTAAGGTCATTTAAATGTGTTACCTTAAAAAAAATTTATTTTACTATATTTTTTCTTCAAATGCTGTAAAACTTAGAATTTCCTTTATTACCGAATTTCTTTGTAATAACCTTAGGATAGATTATTCACAATTCAGTTATATACATTGTATTTTGACAAAGTACAGAGAATTACTAGTCAGAGGGGATCATTAGTAGTTGGAAAGGTTATTAATTAAACTAAATAGATTTCTGTGATAGGTAGAACTCTTGAATAAAAACTCCAGAAACCTAATATGAATGTTACCAACAAAGTATCATACTACTCAGGGATAGAGAATAGCTTGATATGGTTTATTCACAATATGAAGGCTGCAGTTTTATAATAGAGAATGTCCTAGTATTTTCTTTAGATTTCTCTTTTTCAGATTAGCTTTTGTGGCATCATCTGAAAACATATCCGTCATCATTGAATTAGATTAATGTGATGGATCCATTTAATTCAACAGATTCTGTTGCTTTGGGAAAAATATTTTATTAGGTAACAAGGAGCCAGGAATAAAAGCGAAGAATGTAAATTGTACTATTTGACTGCAGGTATATAACATTTTTAAATAAATGTATATAATAAAATAGGCATCCACGTTCCTACCACACAGGCTGGGAAATAAAATATTACCGATAAAATTGAAATCTCCCATGTACTCCATCAAAATCCCATTCCACTTTCCATTTCTGCAGATATAACTATCATCCCATTGTTCTTTTGCATGCTTTTGTAGTGTCGTCACAAATACACACACACACACACACACACACACGCGTCTGTATAGAAAGAATATATAACACATATATTTGGTTTTACAAGTTTTTGGTATTTGTAAGTTTTGTATATATGGACTTTTAATGGACTTAATTGTTTTTTTAAATCAACATTAGGTTTTGGAGATTTTTTCATCTTAATACATGTAAAGTCTAGTTTACCCCTTTTATTTTATTTTTATTTATTTTTCTTTGTCTTTATTTCCATTCAAAGTTAACATTTCTGCTTCTCTGCAAGGTAGCCTCACCATGCATGCTCATAGCAGCTTTCTAGTTAGCCTCTTCTAACTGCTGTATTATTCCATTATATGAATATACTGTTGTCCATTTTACTGTTATTGGGCAGTTTGATTATTTCCAGTTTTTTACGTATAATGATGCAGTATTCTTCTATGTATCATCTTATGTACAAGTGTGAGAATTTTTCTAAGATGCATATATCTAGAAGAATTATAAATCATAGGATAGGTGCATCTTCAGTTTTACAGATATTGCCGAAGTGTTGACCAAAGTAGTTGTGTGGTTTATATTCCCTGTAAGGTATATGAGAGTCCCCAGTTCTTTCACTATCTTTGCCACACTTCATTGATTGGGTTCTTTTATTTTGCCAGACTCATGAATATGAAATAGTTCCTCATTGTTTTAATTTGCATGTCACGGACCTCTAATACTGAGTATTTCAGGTTATGGGTTTTTGGCAGTGGTTCCCTCCTCTCTGGTGAATTGCCTATTTATAATCTTTGCTCAGTTTTCTATTGGATTATCTTTTTCTTATTTATTTACTTGTAGAAGTTATTTAGGTATCCTGAATACTTTTTTTGAGGCGGGGTGGTTTATGAGCTGCAAATGTCTTCTCCAGCCTGTAGCTTTTTAATTTTTCAGTTGGTTAATGATAGGCTATTTACTTATTTTTAGATTGTTGATGTACATTGGTTTTTAATTTAGTGTAATAATTTATCAGTATATTCTTGTTTTTTTTTTTTAAGTTTTTTTTTAGTAATTCCCACACCCAATGTGGGGCTTAACTCACAACCCCAACTGAGCCAGCAGGCGTTCCATCATTGTTTTCTTTAGAGCGTATGCCTTTTCTTTTCCTAAGGTCATAAAGTTGTTCTGGGTTTTTTTTGTTTTGTTTTGTTTTTGGTAGAAATTTTATTTTATATTTTATTTTTTAAAAGATTTTATGTATTTTTTTGAAAGAGAGAGAGCACAAGTGGGAGGGAGAGGCAGAGGGAGAGGGAGAAGCAGACTTCGCACTGAGCAGGGAACCTGATGTAGGGCTCTATCCCAGAACCCTGAGATCATGACCTGAGCCAAAGGCACATGCTTAACCGATTGAGCCACCCAGGTGCCCCATTTTTTGTAGAATTTTTAAAGTTTTGCTTTACACATTTTGACTTTAATCCATCTAGTATTCATTTTTGGATTTAGTGTGGTAGTTCATGTACATAGAGTAAATAGTTCATATTTTCTCCTGATTTGTTTTGCTTTCTCCATCATACATCAAGTTTCCTTAAAGGCAAGTTTCTGTTTCAAAGTGATTTATGCCATTGTTCTATTTGTCGACTGCAGTTACTTAATATCTTAGACTCCAAGGTATGACATGATGGCAACTGCTCATACTTTTCTTTATCAAACATTTTCTATCCCACAAATCTGTGACAATATTGGGCTGTTAAACAACCAAGGTAGCAATCTCCATGAGGTTACCAGGAAAGGAAAACAGAAAGTAAGGTTGGATGTAGTAGGACTGTCTTTACAGATATAGTTATGGTATGAATTTGATTCAGTTTAATTTTTTAATATTTAAAATTTGACCAAATATTTCTTATTTCCACTGAGGCTTTTCAATAGTGTCTTGAAGACCCACTTAGAGGGTTCACATAATTATCAACAATTCCTAATTATTAGTTAGTTAAGTATTTGGCGGCCAATTAAGAGAAAGAACAAAACTCTAAGGACCTGTAAGAGTGCCAGAAGGTCAAATGAGTTGGGCTCTGATAGAGGAAGTCAGAGTGCCAGCCTATAGCAACATTTTGCTTTGGGCTAGCCTTAGTTTTTCTTTGTCACTGGCTGTGCCATTGTTGGCAGGCATATTGACCTCCGTACAAATTTTTCACATAACTTGAAATTTCTAGGTTTGTAGTGTCATTTAACTTTTTAAAAGATTTTATTTATTTGCAGGGGGCAGAGGGAGAGGGAGCAAGAGTCTCAAGCAGACTCCACACTGAGCGTGGAGCCCAACGAGGGGCTCAGTCTCACAACCCTGAGATCACAACCTGAGCTGAAACCAAGAGTTAGACACTTACCCGACTGCGCCACCCAGGTGCCCCATCATTTAATTTTTTAAGTATATGCATTTTATTACTATGCAAACTCCTTTTTGGGTTTTTTTTTTTCCTTTTGAGTATGGGTCACATTTTCCTTTTTTTTAAAGATTTTATTCATTTGAGAGAGAGCACGAGCGGGGTGAGGGGTAGAGGGAGAAGCAGGCTCTCCACTGAGGGGGAAGCCTAGTGTGGGGCTCGATCCTGGGACTCTGGGATCATGACCTGAGCCAAAGGCAGATGCTTAACCATCTGAGCCACCCAGGCACCCCTTTCCTGTTTCTTCTTAAGTCTAGTAATTTTAAATTATGTCATAGACACTATGAATGTTACCTTATAGACTCTGGGATCTGTTATAGTGTTCTTGATTCTTAAAGTAGTTGTTAGGAACTCAGTGTTTATGTTCCTCCCGAATTCTTTGTTGAAGCCCTAACCCCCAATGTGATGGCACTTGAAGATGGGGTCTTTGGGAGTAATTAGGGTTAGATGAGATCATGGGGGTAGGGGCCCTTAGAAGAAGAAACACCAGGAGCTTGCTCTCTCCACCATGGGAAGACACAGAAGACAACTATCTGCAACCCAAGGAGAGAGCTTTTACCCAGACACTGACATTGATCTTGGATTATAGTTTCTATAACTATGAAAAATGAATTTTGATTGGTTAAGCCACCTAACTTATGGTATTTGTTATGGCAGTCAGAGCAGACTAAGATAATTGATTTACTTGACTGTACTCAAATTCCATATGCTATCTCCTTGTGGGTAGCAAAGTGTCTGTTCAGTTATTTTATTCTTAACTGGGCTGCTTGGAGTCTGCCCCATATGCATATACGTTATAGGTCTGCTAGAGATTTGAGCATAGTTGATGTGCAGTATTTAGGATACCCTTTATGTGACTTTTTCCTTTGAAGGACTTTTCCCATTTCTTTCCCGCTGCTATTGCTGGACTTGGTATTGTTTTTTTAAGCCAGTAAGACTGTGGGATTTCTGTTGGAGTTTTAGCTAGTGTGGAGCGGGGCTTGTCATCAGTCAAAAAGCCTTAAAAAATGGGAAACTCATTCAGTGCTATTCTTCAATTTTAAATGTAGACTCCAATCAATTTCAGCCTGCTTTTGGTCTTTAGTACTGTTAATTAGTTGTTTTTTGTTTTTATTTTGTCCAGAGTTTATGGTTGTTATCTGTAAGAGGTTTAGTCTACTAGAACTAACATAGCTGGTAGCTCCTTTCTAATATTAATATGTAGAATCATAGAGTATTTTGTTGTCAAAGTAGACTGATTTCCATTTACCTTGAAGTAGAATTTTTAAAGCAGCCTTTACTTTTTCCCCCCAAATTTTGCCATTAACATCTAGGCAGGAAGGATATGCTGCTACTAACTTATGGAGAGAGTAAAATATTAGAAGGTTTATTTATAATGTGTGTGCCACTTATTGCTGAAAGACAGGAAGCGTTTATAACTTAGGGAAATTTGAAACAAAAAAAAATTGTTGAGATTTCACAGTGTGTCATGCATTATGCTGAAACACTTTGCATGGATCATTCTGTTTTATTTTTAGAGCAACACTGTAAGGTAGGTATTGTTATTAGGTCAAAAGGTCAGAAACTTGCTTTAGGTTGCATGGGTAGTAAATAAGCTAGAGTTCTAAGTCAGGTTACTCTGACTCCAGAATTTCTGTTCTTTAACCACTGAAGATCACAAAATTAATCTTTCGAGTTTCTTTCTAGGGCTGGGGTGCCTGGGTGGCTCACTCCGTTAAGCATCAGACTCTTGATTTCAGCTCAGGTCATGATTTCAGGGTCTTGAGATTGGCCCTTTGTTGGGCTGTGTTGGGTGAGGAGCCTGCTTAAGATTCTCTCTCTCTCCCCCTCTGCCCCTCCCATCCATTGCACGCTCTCTCTCTCTCCCCCTGTCTCTAAATAAATAAAATCTTTTTTAAAAAGTTTCTTTCTAGTGCTAACATTCTGTTTGTAGTTAGTTTTTACTTTACCTAAACATTTAAGGTTAGGAATTTTCAGGTTTGTGTTTATAGGGTGCCACCTCTTGGTAAAATTCAGTAATGCAGCCGAGCAAAAGAAGGAGAAATATAAAATTAGGAATTTATATATGTGTTTAGAATCCAGGGCACATTTCACTGGGTATCTGATGGCAGAGCAGAAACTCAGAATTTAAAAAAATGCCGAAACCTATCATTGGAAAGGATTTATAACTCTCACCTGGGGTATGTGACTGTCAGGTGTGTGAAGCCAGTCCCTAATGTACTAAATGAGGGCCATGAACAACAAGAATGCTGTGTGTGGGAGGAATATATTTGTTAGACGGCTACACAAACAAAGTGAAAGGCAGTAAGCCCTTGAAGTAAACAAAATTGGTGAATAAAGTAGAGTAAGCTGCTGTAAGAGATAGTCTTGAAACATGCTAATGCAGGCACACAATTTGGTAAAACTTTGTGAGCATCAAAAGTGATACAATTGAAGTGACTTAGCACACCGTTTCACTAAAGTTTTGGATGGATTTGCCAATTAGAAACTACTATGGAAGATTCGAGGTTGTGAAGGGGTAGTACTGGCTGTTTGTTTAGAACAAGAATGGTAAAATGAAACTAATTTGTGAGCAAGATTTGTACTAGGTCCTGAAATCCCAATAGCATTCCTGTTTTGAGTATATATTTTATCAAAATACTCAAAAAATGAATACCTAAAGTATCTTAGGTTGATGGTATTTGGAAAAGATCATCGTTTCTGGAAAAAAGCTAGGTATATGTACTCAGAGTACTAGACTTTTTGCTCACTGGTATTTAGGTTTTATGGATATATATATATATATATAATTTACTTAAATGCTTTTGCGGGGGAGGGGGAGGGACAGTGCAGAGCCTGATGCAGGGCTCAGTCTCATGACCCTGAGATCAGACCTGAGCCAGAATCAAGAGTCGAACCCTTAACTGACTGAGCCACCCAGGCATCCTTTACATGCTTTTTCTATTGAAATTCCTGCAGGAAAAATAGCTTTGTTAATGAACATCTAAAATTCTTTAGCCCTACCGTTTTTTTCCCCTGTCATTGAAAAGCAACTCTTAATACAAGGATCTTCTGGGATGGTAGAAGTGGGTAGAGGTACATTAGTGTTGAAGAAACTGTGTACAAGAATCAAAGGGCTTGGCACATGCTTGCTGGATTGAATTGACTGAGTAGGAGCATGAAAGATCCATGCTTTTGTGGGATTCAGAGCATGGGTTCTATACCATGCCACGTGTGCCAAATGTGGCCAAGGCCTGTTTTTTATGACTTTGAGTTAAGAATGATTCTTACATTTTTTTAAGAGTTAAAAAACAAAATAAAGAATATGTGACAGAGAGGGTAAAAAAGCCTAAAATATTTACCATCACTATTTGCTGATCCCCCATTTAGAGTATAGCCATACTTCTCTAGTAGGAAATTGAAGGAAGTTTAATGGGAGAGGTGTTCATTTGGGATCAGGTAAATTGTGCATGTTGTTGAAAAATGATAGAGGTAAATTTGAAGAAAGGATAAGAAATGAGGACTATATTAGTAATCATTCTGTTTGGTTTTTTTTCCCAAAGACATCATGCTGAACTAAAGGATTTGTAAATTGTCTCTTGTATCCGTTCCTTTACTAGTCCGTGAGCCTATTGCCCCTCCCCCAAATACTGGTGGCTCTGGTTTACTTTTACTTGTCTCCCTTTCAGATTAATCTTCCTAACAAGAGCTCTGATTATTTTTATGTTAAATGCTACTTGGGATTCATTTTTTTCCAAGTATAACTAACTCCTAAATTAAATGTCTGTGAAAATATTTTTATTTACATTTAGTAAAAAGGCATAAGCTGTGAAAGGTATATATACTTGTGATTCATTTTTAGGAGTATTTCAATGAGTACATATCCAGAATTTTGCAGACCAGCATTTAGACTTAACTGGGCTATTAGTTCATTGCTGTAGAGCAGTCATTTTGAAATCTGTTGATCTAATACCTCCATCCATACCCCAACCCTGTTTGAACAACTATAGCTGGAGTTGCTTCAGGCGGCTGCAGCTAAGGAGCAGAATAGGGGAAAAGCTAATACTAGTTAGCAGTAGTTAGTAATTAACAGTACCTTTTACGGGAGAGACAGAACTGAAAGACACCATGAGAAGGACATGCCTTCACTACCCACTGGTCCCAGAAAGAAAATGAGACATAACTTGGAGCTCCCTTAAGCCAGCTGGACCTGAAGCTGAAAGTGGAACTTGGCTCTGCAGCTGACTGCCAGCCCAGTGAGAAGAGGTAAAGGAAGGAAGGACAGGTAAGGGATCTGAAGATCAGAGAATTTTGTAACTTGCCTGGGGTCACAAAGAACGTAAGCAGCAGAGCAGGGATTTGAACCTGACACTCTGACTCAGAAGCCTCAACTCTTAACTACATGGCTGCAGAGAAGTGAGGAAGAATGCTCATGTTGGGACTTTGAAAAACAAAAACAAAAAACAATACCTTTTAGAAGTATGTTAACCCTTCTGCTTTTGTTTTGTTTTTTCCATGTTGAGAAAATTATATATAGAGTGATCACATAGGAATTGCCTTTTTAAAGTTATTAATGTATTTCTACTCAGTGGCTTATTTAAAGCATATCATCAAGTGGTCTTGAAATACTTGCCTTAAATTTCTCTTAAAAAGTCAGTAGAGGGGCGCCTGGGTGGCACAGCGGTTAAGCGTCTGCCTTCGGCTCAGGGCGTGATCCTGGCGTTATGGGATTGAGCCCCACATCAGGCTCTTCCACTATGAGCCTGCTTCTTCCTCTCCCACTCCCCCTGCTTGTGTTCCCTCTCTCGCTGGCTGTCTCTATCTCTGTCGAATAAATAAATAAAATCTTTAAAAAAAAAAAAAAGTCAGTAGAGGCTTTGGAGTCAGGGCAAACTATTAGCTGTGTGACTTTGGACAATTCCCTAACGTCTATGTCTAACTAGTCTCTGCATCTATAATGTGGGGATACTAATAGTACGCAATTCGTAGGATTACTGTGAGCATAGGATGAGTTAATGCATATAAAACATTTAGAACAGTGCCTGACAAACACACTTTATCTACTACTTAAAGTTATCTCTTGTTATTTGTACTTTGGGCAAAGGGTTTACAAAAGATGCAATGTCAACTATGCTTTTAGGCAGCATCTTTTATGTGACATATGGGTAAATTATATGTGGCTTGGGAAACTATAGTAATAGGGGAGTCTTAGGTTTCCCTTTGTGCAGTGACTCCTGAAACTGGGCATTTCCCTTGTGGGGGACCTTGGAATCTATGAGGCTGTTACAGAGAGATGAGGTTTATGAGGCAAAGGCAGATCCTGTACCTACTCATTGTGTATCTTACCATCTTGCACTTAAGCTGTCTGCTGCATGGTTGATCTAGGGACTCCCACCAATGCGGAATAGTTGATGCTGCTTTCTTGGCAGTCTGATCCCAGTCTGTTTTTTAAGAGACCATGCCAAGTGTAGCCTGTGGTATTATGGGAGTCTTCTTTGAGGGGGTGGAGTCTTTATCTCTATTTGAACCTAGGAAGACCCCCCCTCGTTTGTGCTCCTTTGATCTTCATTTGTTATACAAAGCAAATTATAAACAACCATTATCTGGGGTGCCTGGCTTTGCTCAGTCAGAAAAGCATGTGATTGTGACTCTTGTTCTGGGGGTGGTAAGTTGGGTCCCCATGTTGGGTGTAGAAATCACTCGAAACAGAACACAATAAAACAACCACTATCTTCAGGGAGTTTGCATTTGAAAACATTTGCCTCAAGGCGTTTTATGAACTTGTAACTGTAATAGAAGATCAATTCTGGAATATTCTACCTCTGACTTATTCTAAATTAACTGTATTTTAAGGTTTTTTTCTTTATCTTCATGTTGGGTTCTCAGAATCTGCAGATTGGTGTTTGTCATCAATTCTGGGAAATTCTTATCGCCTCTTTAAACATTCCCTTTGCCCATTCTTTCCCTTTTCTCCATCTGGAACTCTAATTAAACATACATTTGACCTCTTTGTTCTGTTTTACATGTTTCTTAACAACCCTCCCCTGCCTTTTAAGCAGCTTTTTTGTGGTATAATGCACATATTCTAAAATTTGCCCTTGGTAAGTATACAAGTTTGATGGCGTTTTGTTTTTTTTAAATATTTTGTTTATTTATTTATTTATTTGAGAGAGAGCATGAGCAGGGTGGCAGGGAAGGGTGGGGGAGAGGAGCAGAGGGAGAGGGAGAAGCAGAGTTCCCCCTGAGCAGGGAGCCCATGGAGGTGGGGGGCTGGATCCCAGGACCCTCGGATCATGCCCTGAGCTGCCAGCAGACACTTAAACAACTAAGCCATGCAGGCGTCCCTTGATGGTTTTTAGTACATTTATGTAGTTTTATAACCACCACAATACAGTTTCAGAACACTCTGTCCTTTCACAAAGTTCTCTTGTATTTATTTGTTTGCAGTTTATCACTGTTCTTACTTTCAGCCCCAGCCATTTACTAAATTTATTGTTTCTATGGTTTTTGACTTTCCTAGACATTTCGTGTAAATGCAGTTATGTAATCTTATGTGCCTGACTTTTTTTACTTAATGTTTTTGAGGTGTAGCAATGTTGCGTGTTATCCTTAGCTTGTCCCCCTTTTGTTATAAGTGGTATACCATTATGTGCCTGTTTGATTTTGTTGGCTGTTACGAATATTTCTTCTGTGAACATTCAGATACAATCTTTGTGTGAACATGTTTTCACTTTTCTTGGGAAGATACTTTGGAATGGAATTGCTGGGTGATATGTAAGTTTAACTTTTTAATAAATGACCATACTTTTCCTATATTATCTGTATCTGAATTACATTAATAAGTGAACAAGTAGTAAGCATATAGCAGTAAGTACAATCACTAACATGTCTTGTTTTTACAAACCATTTCTAATTTGAGATGCAACCTTTAAATAACAAAGCACAGTATAATTTCAGTACTACTCCTGAATCCTGTATTTTTTAATAATAGCATAATGAAAATTTCATGAGTTTCAAGCAGTAGGTTAAGTTGGTCTTAATAGAAGTTCAGCCTCACATCGTCGCATCTCAGGCAGCACTACCAAATTATATATTTTTTCAAGTTATAAGCAGAAGTCATATGAAATGCCTTGTCTTTTCAGTTACAGGTGCTCTGCCTTAGCATCAGTATATGGTTGTGGAGTAGGATAAAGGTCTAGGATAGGAATAATACACTAGCAGTTTAATTGATATGGCCAGATCTTTTGGTTCTCAGGACAGTGCTCTAAATGTGATCCTGGGGATGGTGGTTCTATTACTCTATAGTTTCATAAGGGAGTGAGGGGTTGTGGTGGAAATTGCATTTTTAAATAGTGTAAGCTTCATTAAGAAGGTGATATTTGCTCAAAGACTTGAAGGAGGTGATAGAATCGAAGTAATGAGGCAGAATGCAGAGATGCAGAGCACTAGGACGTTAAAGGTTATTGTAAGGACTTTGGCTTTTATAAAAACTCTTGAGTAAAATGTGAAGGCATTGGAGAGTCTTGAGTAGAGAAGGGACATAATGACATATTTTTAAAGATTTTATTTATTTTAGAGACAGTGTGGGGGAGGGGCAGAGGGAGAGGGAGAAAGTGAATTTTTTTTTTAAGATTTTATTTATTTACGTGGGGGGGAGGGGCAGAGGGAGAAGCACACTCCCCTCTGAACAGGGAGCCCATTGTGGGACTCGATCCTAGGACTCCAGGAGATCCTAGGACTCCAGGATCATGACCTGAGCCGAAGGCAGTCGCTTAACCAACTGAGGCACCCAGGCGCCCGAAAGTGATTCTTAACGCAGAGTGTGACGCGGGGCTCCATCTCACAACCCTGAGATCAGGACCTGAGCTAAAACTAAGAGTTGGATGCTTAACCAACTGCACCACCCAGGCACCCCAGATATATTTTTAAAATATTACTTTATGTTTAAGACTTAGCTGGGTTTCCATTTAGATCTTCATATCTGTTGCATGGAAGAAAGTTGAAATCTTGGCATAGAGTTGCATAACATGAAAGATTTTGTGCATTAATAATTGTTAAAAATCTGTGTTCCAAATTGTTGTATACCCAAATACGTACCGAATAAACTCTTTATATTCATTCAAAGAAAAAATATTACTTTATCTCTTTTGACAAATAGACTATAAGGTGGCAAGGGTGACATGAGTGGATTCTGGTAAGCCAGGCAAGAGGTGATGATGGCTTGGACTAGAATAGTAGCAATGGAGGTGTGAGAAGCAGCTGGATTCTGGATGAGACTATATATGAAGTAGATAAAGAGGAAATCAAGAATGTCACTAAGATTTTTGCTTTAAAAAAAACAACTGGAAGAATAGAGTTGGCATTTACTGAGATGGGGAAGACCGCATAAGAAATGAGTGGATGAAAGGTGAGTTCAGTTTAGGCCATCTTTAAGTTTAAGATGCCTGTTGGACATCAAAATGAAGCTGTTGAGTAGGCTGTTGGATATATGAGCATGGAGTTTAGGGAGAGATCCAGTATGGAAATACAAATTTAGGAGTCATCCAATGTATTGTGATAAACTGGGTGTGAGCACTGAAAGAGTGAATATAATTGGGGGAAAAAAGTCCAAATTCTGAATGAATATAATTGGAAAAAAGAAGTCCAAAGATTGGGGAGAAGAGGGGTGCCTGGGTGGCTTAGTCGTTAAGTGTCTGCCTTCGGCTCAGGTCATGATCTTGGGATTCTGTGATCGAGCCCCTCATTGGGCACCCTGCTTAGTGGGGAGCCTGCTTCTCCCTCTTCCTCTGTGCTCCCCCTGCTACGCGCATGTGCTCTGTCAAATAAATAAATAAAATCTTTAAAGAAAGCAAAACAAAAAAAGACTGGGGAGAAGTGGAGAGGAATCAGCAAGGGAGATAAAAGGAGTGACCAGTGATAAGAAGACCAAACTAACTGATGAAGATGTTTAAAAAAGCTGAGAGTGGCAACTTTGTTAAATGCTGCTGGACACATCAATGAAGATGAGTCCTGAAAAGTTACCTTTGGATTTAGAAAAAGTCATTGGTGATCTCATTGAAGCTTCTTTCTTTTTTTTAAAGATTTTATTTACTTATTTGAGAGAGAGAGAGCGCGCGCGCACAAGCAGAGGGAGACAGAGAAGCAGGGTCGCCACTGAGCAGGGAGCCGAATGTGGGACTCGATCCCAGGACCCTGAGATCATGACCTGAGCTGAAGGCAGATGCTTAACCAACTGAACCACCCAGGCATACCTTGTTGAAACTTAATTCAAAGAGAGTGGTTGGCTTGAAAGCCTGACTGGAGTGAGTTTTAGAAAGCATGGCAGGAGAAGAAAAGGGAAAAACTTTTATCAATGATCTGTATTGTAGGTGGAGGCAGAAACATTGAGTGTTAGCTTGAGGGGAAGGTGGAGTAAAGCAAAGGTTTGTTGTGGTTTGTTTTTTAAAATGAGGAGAATAATAACATGTTGCATGTTCATGGGAATGAGTTAATAAAGACCAAAAAAATTAAGAAGGAATTGGTGGAGAATAAATGTCCTTTCGTGAGCTGTATGGGATTTACGGCACAAGATGAATGGTTGGACTTAAATAGAAGTACATATAGTCACAGGAAAGAAGGCAGAATATGTGGGTATAGATACTTATTGGTGGATATATATGATAGAAGCTTGTATAAGTTTTCTTCTTGTTGCTTAAATTTGCTCAGTTAAATGGGAAGTGAGGTCATCTGTGGAGAGAGAGAGTGGGGAAGGGGGTTTGGAGGTTTGAGGAGAGAAGGAAGTAGTGTGAAATCATGGACTAGGGATATATTGTGTGATCGTTGGGCATCATTAAGGAGCATTTGAAGTTTGTGGTTAGGGTTTTGAAGTGAAACTAGAGAGCATTGTTCTGTTTTGTCTAGTTACGTTAACAGTAAGTAAGCAGTTATGGAGTAGTTGGGCAATTAAGTTGAGTCAGGGTTGAGTTTGCCAGATGTATTCTAGAAGCAAACATGAATTTCTGGTATAGTGAAACTAGAGAGATTCCTGCCCCCCCACCCCCCTTTTTGGGCTAGGGGAAGCAGATTTTTCAAAGGAATACCAGATTTTAGTTAGAATAAGAAGGTGGTGGAGGGATTATGCTGAGTGAACTTTAGAATGTAGGATATTTTGCTGATTCAGCGCACTATGTTCTAGAGGTCATCCTCTGGTTTTTATAACTAGGGGATTGTGATGTAATTTGTTCCCACCTAAGTGAGTCTATTTAAACAACCATTTAGGTGGCTCAGTCGTTAAGCGGCTGCCCTCGTCTCAGGTCATGATCTCAGGGTTCTGGGATAGAGCCCCATATCAGGCTCCTTGCTCCGCAGGGAGTTTGCTTCTCTCTTTGCCTGCCGCTCCCCCTGCTTGTGCGTGCAGTCTCACTCTCTCTCTCTCTCTGACAAATAAATAAAATCTTAAAAAAAAAAAAAAGAACCATTGACCTAGGAAATGAACAACAACTACTACTTCCTCTTCCTCCTCCTCCTCCCCCTCCTCTTCCTTCTTCTTTTAAGGAAATGGACATTTTGAAATGAAGAGAGAATTTTGGCAGAATTTACCAGAATTAGCATTGGGGGAATAGACTAAGGTTTATTATTAGGGTACCTGAAGGATTTGAGAGGAACCTAAAAACTTCACCAATCATAATATCGTCTAGAATGTCTCTTCTCTCAGAGGTTTCCTTTTAGAACATAGGCTCTTCCTTTTTGGACTGTCCTGATGATGCTTCTAAATTATATAGAGGATGGATTCTACAGTTTTTAATCTACTCTCTTATAATTTACAAGAGTTTCATCTGTCCCAGTACATAATGCCTCTTCTTTTTTAATCAGTCACCATTAGCAGGATGAGGATCCAGAGTCTAATAGTCTAAGGATCTACGCAGAAACTTAAATAGTGGTATAAAAAATTAATTTAAAAACAACTTTTAAATTTTAAAAATTATTTAAGATTTACAGTAATTGAGGGAAATGTATTAATCTTCCACTGTGACCCTAGATTTTTCTTATTCTATTAATTTTTTGCATTATGTATTTTGAGACTATTTGGTTATACATATTTAAGATTGTTATCACAATCTGGTAAATCAGTCACTTGTAATCATGTAATAACCTACCCTAACCCTATTGATGTTTAGTGTCTATTTTTCCTGGCATTATTTTTGTTTTGATTAGGATTTGCTTGGTATCTTTTTCTGTCTGTATACCATTAACCATCCATGCCCTTATGTTTTATGTATTTAACTTAGAAATTAAATATAGCTAGGTTTTATTTTTTTAGTTAAATCTGACAATCACTTTCAGTTGGTTTTTAAGTGATCCACTTCCCAGAATCATACCAGCCCCTCTCGAGGTCTTTGGCCCATATTGGAAATCTCAAACTTGATTTTCCTCCTCTCATTATGTGAAGTAAGAGTATCTTCACAGCATATTGATTTAGTAATCTTAATCACAGTGGACTTGAATAGAATGATTGTTATATTTTAGGTGTGTTATCTTTAGTAAGTCTTTATACTCTTGGTAAGTATTTAGTGAATTGGGAAAAAGTTAAATAGTATAGAACTATTTCTTTTTATGTACTTACCGTTAAATTATTTCATTGTACTATCAGTGGGTTAATTTATAAACCATCTTTTATAACTTTTTGTTTCAGTCCCAGAAATCCTGGATAGAAAGCACTTTGACCAAGAGGGAATGTGTATATATTATACCAAGTTCCAAAGACCCTCACAGGTAAGCATACCTTTGTTTTTTGGGTTCTAGGAATTTAGATGTAAATTATATTGCTGTTTGCTTATTAAAAACCAAAATTATTGAAGTATTTATAGTTACTGTTACCTTTAGTGCTTACTGTTAATTATTCATTTAAGATTGAGAGGAGAGGGTACCTGGGTGGCTCAGTTGGTTGGCATCTGCCTTCAGCTCAGGTCATGATTCCAGGGTCCTGGGATCGAGACCCGTGATGGGCTCCTAGCTCAATGGGGAGCCTGCTTTTCCCTATCCCTACTTGCGCGCTCTCAAAGAAAAAAAGTAAAATCTTAAAAAAAAAAAAAAGATTGAGACGAGATATCATTAGCACAATATCAGTATTCTAGAGTTCTTAATGATGTTTACAGCATAAAACCTCTTCTTTAGAGTATTCGCCCATCCCTAAACTCCCCCAGATCATACTAGTATATTACAAAGATAAAGCAGTTAAGGCTCTTTTAACTGATTCACTGATAATGAGAACTTAAAAATGTGTCTTTATTTATTGAACATCTATTGAGTATCCAACACTATGCTTCATGCTAAAGAAACCAATACAAACCTAATATTTCCTGTATTTGTTTGTCAAAATATAGATACAGCTCAGCGTCTGCTAGAAAACCTATCATCAGAGATTGTAGACATCTCTAATTGACTTTTTGATCTTTCACATGGCTTTGATAATAGAAAAATTTAAAAGCCACTAGTTGTAATTCAAGAAAAATACCTCTTGAGGTATTTATTGAAGTAACCCTTTTCATAATTTTTTTTTCCCCTGGGGCCTAAAAATAGATAAAAGCTTAAAAGGGCAAATCAAAGAAAGTTATTTCCTAGAATACAGAGAACCTCTCTGCATAGGTACTTAGGAAAAATTAGTTGAGAAAGGCATTTGCAAGATTTTTGAATCTTCTTACCTTTCTCATTTCCTGTCAAACCTTATTCTCTTTCCAGTTAACTTATCTGCAACTTTTACTTCCATTTGATATATCACTCTCACAAAAACATAGCCAAATTCAGAACTAGAACAAATAATCCTAAAATTTGAATGAAACCACAAAAGACCCTGTATAGCCAAACGAGTCTTGAGAAAGAGGAATAAAGCTTTAGGAGGTTATCACAATCCAGTATTTCTTTTTTTTTTTTTTTTTCAGTTTTTTTAAAATTTTAATTCAGTTGATTAACATATAATCTATTGGTTTCAAAAGTAGAGATCAGTGATTCTTCAGTTTCATATAATACCCAGTATACATGCCCGCCTTAATGTCGATCACACAGTTACCCCATCCCCCCACCCTTCTCCCCTCCAGCAACCCTCAGTTTGTTTCCTATGATTAAAGGTCTCTTATGGTTTGTCTCCTTTTCTGATTTCATCTTGGTTTTGTTTTTCCTCTCTTCCCCTATGATTCTCTGTTTTGTTTCTTAAAATCCACATATGAGTGAGATCATATGATTGTCTTTCTCTGATTGACTCATTTCGCTTAGTGTAGTATGCTCTAGTTCCATCCATGTTGTTGCAAATGGCAAGATTTCAGTTTTTGAGGGCTGAGTAGTATTCCATTCTATATATATATATACCACATCTTCTTTATCCATTCATCTTTTGATGGACACCTGGGCTCTTTCCATAGTTTGGCTATTGTGGACATTGCTGCTGTAAACACGGGGGTACAGGTGTCCCTTTGGGTCACTACATTTGTATCTTTGGGGTAAATCCCTAGTAGTGCAATTGCTGAGTCATAGGGTAGCTCTATTTTCAACTTTTTGAGGAACCTCCATACTGTTCTCCAGAGTGGCTGCACCGTCTTGCATTCCCACCAACAGTGTACAGTGTAAGAGGGTTCCTCTTTCTCCTCATCCTTGCCAACATTTGTTGTTTCCTGACTTGTTAATGTTAGCCATTCTGACTGTGTAAGGTGGTATCTCATTGTGGTTTCGATTTGTATTTCTCTGATGCTGAGTGATATTGAGCATTTTTTCATGTGTCTCTTGGCCATTTGTATGTTTTCGTTGGAGAAATGTCTGTTCTTGTCTTCTGCCCATTTCTTGACAATCCCAGATTTCAAGATACACTATGAAGCTGTAGTAATCAAAATAGTATGATACTGGCACAAAAGTAGACACATAGATTAATAGAACAGTATAGAAAGCCCCGAAATAAACCCAGACTTACATGGCCAATTAATATGTGACAGAGATAGCAAGAATATGCAGTGGGGGAAAAGACTGTTGTTGGGAAAAATGGACAGCTACATGGAAAAGAACGAAATTGGACTGCTTTCTTATACCATATACAAAAATAAACGCAAAAAAACCCCACAAAAAGCCCAACACCTCAAAATGGATTAACGACTTAGGTGTGAGACCTGAAATCATTAAACTTCTAGAAAAAAACAGACAGCAATCTCTTGGACATTGGCCTTAGCAACATTTTTATGGATATGCCTCCTCAGGCAAGGGAAACAAAAGCAAAAATAAACTATTAGGATTATACCAAAATAAAAAGCTTTTCCACAA
The DNA here is from genome assembly GCF_017311325.1 of Ursus maritimus. Lineage (NCBI taxonomy): Eukaryota > Metazoa > Chordata > Mammalia > Carnivora > Ursidae > Ursus > Ursus maritimus. The sequence goes on from NW_024426119.1 coordinate 22,902,945, forward strand.
CAAAGGAAACTATTAATAAAACAAAAAAGCAGCCTACTGAGTTGAGAAGATATTTGCAAATGATATATCTGGTAAGAGGTTAATATCCAAAATGTACGAAGGATTTATATAGCTCACCACCCCAAAAAACTGGTCAGAAGACCCAAATAGGCTTTTTTCCAGAGAAGACCTACATATGGCCAACAGATACAGGTAAAGATGCTCAACGTCACTAATCATCAGGGAAATGCAAAGCAAAACTTCAGTGAAGTATCATCTCATACCAGTCAGAACGGCTGACGTCAAAAAGACAAGAAATAACAAGTGGTGGCAATGGTGTGGAGAAAAGGGAACCCTCCTGCACTATTAGTGGGAATGTAAGTTGGTGCAGTGACCCTGGAAAACAGTATGGTGTTTCCACAAAAAAATTAAAAAATAGAAATGCCATATGATCCAGGAATTCAGTATTGAGTATCTACCCAAAGAATACAAAAACACTAATTGGAAAAGATACATGCACTCCTTTGTTTTTGTTTTGTTTTTTAAGATTTATTTATTTTATAGAGAGCAGGGGAGGGGCAAAGGGAGAGAGAGAGAGTCTCAAGCAGACTTCGTGCTGAGCATGGAGCCCTGGGGTTCGATCTTAACACCCGTGAGATCACGACCTGAGCTGAAACCAAGAGTCAGATGCTTAACTGACTGCACCACCCAGACACCATGATATATGCATTCCTGTATTTATTGCAGGATTATTTACAATAGCCAAGATATGTAAGCAACGTTAAGTGTTCAGCAATAGATAAAGTACAGTGTGTGTGTGTATATGTACATACACACACACACACACACAATAGAATATTAGTCATAAAAAAAGAATGAAATCTTGGTATTTGCAATAACATGGATGGACCTAGAGGTTATTATGCAAAACAAAGTAAGTCAGAGAAAGACAAGTACCATATGATTTTACTCATATGTGGACTCTAAAAAACAGAACAAAGAAGCAAAACAGACTCATAGATACAGAGAACAAAGTGGTAGTTGCCAGAAAAGATGGGTGTAGGTGTGAGGGAGGGGCTAGGGAGATATATGAAGTAGGTGAATAAAATGAGTAAGTCACAGAGATGAAAAGTGTAGCATAGGGAATATAGTCAATAATATTGTAATAATGTTGTATGGTGACAAATGGTAACAGTACTTATTGTGGTATGCATTTCAGGATATACAGCATTGTTGATCACTCTGTTGTACATCTGGAACAAATATAACATTATATATCAAACTATACAAAAAATAGCAAAATTAGTGATTTTTTATAAACTGATACATTTATTTTAGAGGGGGGAGTGAGAGAGAAAGGGGAGGGGAGGGGCAGAGGGAGAGAATCTTTTTTCTTTTTAAAAATGGAGATATAATTTATATAGCATAAAATTGACCATTTGAAATATACATTTTGTTGGTTTTTAATATATTCAAAAGGTTGTGCAAACATCACCACTATCTAATTCCAGAACATTTTTATCACTCCTAAAGGGAACTCAGTACCTGTTAGCAGTCATTCTCATTCTTCTCTCCCCCCAGTCCCTGACAACCACAAATCTACTTTCTGTCTTTATGGATTTGCCTGTTCTGGACATTTCATATACATGGACTCATAAATATGTGGCCTTTTGAGTCTGGTTTCTTTTACTCAGCACAATGTTTTCAAGGCCTGTCCATTTTTTGTTAGTTCTTCATTTCTTTTTAAAGATTATTTTATTTATTTATTTATTTATTTATTTATTTGTTTGTTTATTTATTATTTATTTTTTCTTTTTCTTTTTTATTTAAATTCAGTTAACATATAGTGTATTAATGTCAGAGGTAGAGTTCAGTGATTCCTCAGTCTTATATAATACCCAGTACTCATTATATCACATGCCTTCCTTAATGTCCATCACCCAGTTGCCACATCCCCTACCCCACTCCTCCAGCAACCCTGTTTGTTTCCTGTGATTAAGAGTGAGAGAGAATCTTAAGCAGGCTCCCCACCCAGCACGGAGCCCAACGCGGGGCTCTATCCCATGACCCTGAGATCGTGACCTGGGGTGAAATCAAGAGTCAGATTCTTAACCGACCTGACCGAGCCACCCAGGTGCCCCAAGGCAGTCATTATTAATAACATTTTGGAGCATTTAATTTTAGTATTTTCTCAATAGGTTTTGTTTTAAAACGTTGTTACATTCAGCCTATGTGTAAAATATTGTATGTGCTCTTTTACAAAATGTTATTTTTCCCCTCTTAGTGTATGTAATGCCAAAAAGCTTTCCAAAAGAATTAAAGCAATATATGTTATTACCAGTAGTGGCAAGAATGCCTGCTATACTGAATATTGACTAGAGTAACATTTTTCTTTATCTGCAAGGAAAAGTGATTAGTAGGAAATAGTATATGTCTTAAATTTGCATTTACTTGATTATTGAGAAAATATTTTTTATGTTTTTTAACATTCCTTCATTTTTTGGTAAATTTGGTAAATGTCATTTAGATAATTAAAACAGATAAACCTTAATATCTCTTCCAGTCATTATTCTGTGAATTTTTGAATTTCTTATTAATCATTAAAGATGTTTTGTTACAATGTAACATTACTTTTTTTTTTTTTTTTTAAGATTTATTTATTGGGGTATCTGGGTGGCTCAGTCGGTTAAACATCTGCCTTCGGCTCAGGTCATGATCCCAGCGTCCTGGGATTGAACCCTGCATTGGACTCCCTACTCAGTGGAGAGCCTGCTTCTCTGTCTCCTTCTGCTGCTCCCTCTTCTTTTGCGTGTGCTCTCGCTCTTTCTCTCTCTCTCAAATAAATAAAATCTTAAAAAAAAAAAAAAGATTGATTTATTTATTAGAGAGTGCCCACACATGGAGTGAGAGGTAGAGGGGAGAGAATCCTCAAGGAGACTCCCTGCTGAGTGCAGAGTCGAAATGGGGCTTGGTCCCAATAACATTACATTTCTTAACCAGAGAAGCAACATTTCCCAGGTCACATGGCTAATAATTCATAAAGGTGGGATTAGAATTTAGATCTCCTTAGTTCAGCGTGCCAGTTCTAAAGTAAGACACTCTTCTTTCATTGGGAGAAAATTATGGTTTTGCTTTATTAAAAAAATAGATTGTATTATTGAGTTATTTCCTTTACTTTTGTTAATTTCATTTTGCAGTAGAAATTTAACTTTAGGTGTTAAAGAAATCTCATTCTGTTACTAAGTATCTTTGGCTGTAACCATCCATATGAGACATAATTTTCAAACACTGGTAGCTCGTCATTTCTTTCTATGCTAGTTAAAAAATTTTTCTATAAGATATTATTTTTAAGTAATCTTTACATCTAACATGGGGCTTGAACTCACAACACTGAGATCAACTGTTGCACGCTCTTCCAACTGAGCCAGCCAGGTGCCCTTATGCTAGTTGAACTTGAAAATTAGTTTTTTATGAATAGGTTAATACATGGATTTACAAGATATCATAATTTGTAAGTGAAAGTCTCCTTTCTGCCACTGTGCCTTAACTATAAATTCCCCTTCCTAAAGAAGACCAGTGTTACCTATTCCTTGGAATACCTTCCAGAAATAGCTAGATACAGTCTTTGCATGTCCTAGCAGATGTGTATTTACTTCTCTCTCTCTTCTTTTAAGTACATACTGTTTAACCCATAGTGTTTATTATCTTGGCAATAACTACTGTTTTTAGTTGTTGCATCCTTTTTAATTATATATCTGGATCATAGTTTGTTTTAGTATTTCCGTATTTTTTTTAAAAGATCTTATTTATTTGAAAGAGAGGGAGACAGAGCACAAACAGGGGGAGCAGCAGAGGGAGAAGCAGGCTCCCCACTGAGCAGGTAGCCTGACACGGGGCTTGGGCCTTGGGGCTTGATCCCAGGGCGTGCCCCGGTTCCATGACTGGAGCCAAAGATAGACGCTTAACCGACTGAGCCACCCAGGCCCCCCTTAGTAGTTCCTTACTGATGAACATTTTAGCTTTTCTGTTTTTCTTTTTGTTATTAGAAAAAAATGCTGTAGTGAATGAATAACCTTGTACATTAGTCGTTTTATACATGTGCTACAAGTAGTTTTTCGCCTATAGTTTTAGTATTGGAATTGGAGTTTGAGAGGGAGTCTACCTTTTTTCATTGGGATGAGTATTACCAAGTTGCCTTCCATTGAGATCGTATCAGTTTATACTCCCACCAGCATATAAGACTACGTATCTCTATTCTCCTCAAGATACTGTCTTAAAGGATTAAAAAAATCTTTTCTAATCAAATGCCTTTTCATGTGTATATTTTTACTTGTGAACTATCCGTATGTTTTCCTTTTTTACGTAGATTTGATGAAACTATGTATATTAGGGAAACTAAACTGTTGACTGCAATTATTTTTTCCTGTTTGTTTTTAGACTTTGAGTGGCATATTTTTTGCCATGTAGAAATGTTGTATTTTTGTGTAGTTAAATCTGTCAATCTTTTCTCTTTAGTTTCTGGATTTTGTCACAACTAGTTGTACTTTAAAAAAATGGAAACTATTTTAAATATTAGGTGGATGAGGGAATGGGTAAAATAGGCGAAGGGGGGGAAGTAAGAGGTACAAACTTCCAGTTACAAATATTATTGGAGATAAAAGTACAGCATAAGGAGTATAGTTTTGTTTTTTTTTTAAGATTTTATTTATCCATTGGACAGAGAGAGACACAGTGAGAGAGGGAACACCAGCAAGGGGAGTGGGAGAGGAAGAAGCAGGCTTCCCGCCAAGCAGGGAGCCCAGTGCGGGGCTTGATCCCAGAACCCTGGTATTACGACCCAAGCCGAAGGCAGACGCTCAACGACTGAGCCACCCAGGCGCCCAGGAATATAGTTAATAATACTATAATAATATATGGTGGCAGGTGGTGACTACTCTTATCTTGGTGAATACTGAGTAATGTATAAAATTATTACACACTATATTGTGTACCTGAAACTAATGTAACATTGTATGTCAATTTCAATAAAAAAATGTGGAAACTATGTGTTAAAAAAATAGTTATTTGAGTGTATAAATCAAGGTATAAATGACCATAATATCTACTGAACAATTAGACTAAGCATATTGTTTTCCTTTGTTTTGTACTATTTTATGGATTTTATTTGGTTTAAATTAAAAATTTTTTTAGTGTTAAGTAATAAATTTACCTTGTATTATAGATGCCTTCCAGGATGTCAAATTTGTCAGCAACTTGTCAGGTAAGTTTAATAACGAAACTCTATTGCACAAATTTCGAAAAATAAAACTAATCTATTAGAAGCATAGCTCACAGGTTATTACGTTTGAGGGTTAGTTTACTCAGAGTTGGGAGGTGAAGGATTGGGCGAGGCTACTTGAAAATCCAGTGAAGCTACTTGAGCAGATTTCTACAGTTGAATGTGAATTAGGTAAAGATTGAGCAAAAGGGATTTAGGCAGAGAAACAGGATGTGGGAAGGCCTAACAGTTAAAGAGATTATGGTTCTGTCAGGGAACTGCAGAATGTAAAATGTAATATGGATATGGGAGAGATTTGATCTGGAGAAATAAGTAGGGACTAGATCATTTAAGCTGTTTGTGTACTATGTCACATAGTTTTGATTTCATGTTAAAAGGATATGTAGGGAGTAAAATGCTTAGTTTTTCTTCTTTGGTAAAAGCAGTTGGCATTTTGAAGAGATTAGATTAGGAGAAAAAAATAGCTTGGAAAGTTTTGGAATAATTCTGGAAAAAAATGAGAGTCTGAATTAAGATAGTGGCTGTGATGGTGAAGAGAAGTAGATGTATTTGAAGGGATTAATAAGTTCGATAGGATTTGGTGAATCCTAAGCTTCTTGCCTAGGTAACTAAGTATATGGTGATGCTGTTCCATTAAGATCTGATGAAGGGGGATATAAGAGTAAGACTAGAAGGTCTCTGGTAGGTAGGCTAGGAAGAAAAGTGCACAGAATGAGTTCATTTTAGATATATTGAGTTGTTTTACCATTTCCAGTCCTATTCGTTCCTTCCTTTAGATGCAGAGTTCCAGGTGGTATCTTTCCATTTAAACTGAAGATCTTCGTTTAGTGTTTGGTATACTGCAGATACGATAGAGATGAATTTTCTCAGATTGGTTTATCTGAAAATATGTTTTCATATATTTCATTTTTCATGTTTATTTTACTCTCATTTTTGAAGGATATTTTCCCTAGATACAGAATTCTGAGTTGATAGTTTTCTCATTCCAGCACTTTGAAGATCCCATTATATTGTCTTCTGGCTCTTGTTTTTGTGAGAAGTCAGTTGTCACTAGTGTAGTTGTTCTGTGTGTAATGATCTTTTTTCTCTCAGACTGCTTCAAAGACTTTCTTCCTCTATCCTTGGTTTTCAGCAGCAGGTGTACAATCTGCGTAAGAGTGGTTCTCTTTGTATATACTGTGCATAAATATCTGCAAGTTCATATTTTTCACCAAATTGGGAAGTTTTTAGACATTGTTTCTTAAAATATTTTTCTGCCCCATTCTCTCTCTTTCTTCCCTCTGAAACTCTGGTTATACATTTGTTAGATTGCATGATTTTTTAAAAGATGTTATTTATTTGAGAGAGAGGGAAAGAGAGACTGGACAACCTCAAACGGGGTGGGGAGAGCAGAGGGAGAAGGACAAGCAGACTCACTGCTGAGCAGGGAGCCCAACGGGTCTGGATCCCAGGACCTTGGGATCGTGACCTGAGCTGAAACCAAGAGCTGGATGCTTAACTGATTGTGCCACCACCTAGGCGCCCCAGCCCTGTTTTTTTTTTTTGTTTTTGTTTTTTTGTTTTTTTTTAATTAAAATTTTATTCCAGTGATTAAAGTAGAACATTTATATTGATATTTCTTAAGGTTCACTAATCTTTATTTTTTTCTTTGATTACTGTAGCTTTGTAATATATTTTATTTTTTCCCCATTAATCCTTATTTTTACAATTGCCAGTATGCTGTTTTGCCCATCCAGTGAACTTTTCATGCATTGTATTTTTTAGTTCTAAACTTTTCATTTGATTCTTTATTATAGTTTCCAGGTCACTGCTAAGATGCCTTATCTGTATCATTGTTATCACCATCTATTTCTATAAGTCCTTGAACATACTTATATCTGCATTAAAATTTTTGTTTACTAATTCCAACATCTGTGTCATTTAGGGTCTGTTTCTATTATTAAATTTATCTATTTTTTTCATGATTATGAGTCACTTTTTTTGCTTTTTCATATGTCTAGTAATTTTTTATTGTATGTTGTGAGTTTGCATGATCCACTTTAGGAGTTCTGGACTATTTCACCTTCCTTTAAAGGGTTTAAATTTTGTTTTGACAGGTGACGAAATTACTGACAGATTCTTTTGTCCCATAGGGCTTGATTTCATTCTTTGTTAGGGTAGCTCTATTTTTATTTTGAATTTAGTCTTAGAATGTGGACTGTACTCCTAAGGTATAACCTTTTTAGGGTCTCCACTGAATGCCCAGGATACCTAGTGATGTCTTTTCACTCTGAACTAAGACTGCAGTGTCTCCCAGCCCTTTATGATTCAGGTCTCAGACTCGCAGCAGCTGATTTCTGGTAGGTGTCAAAGTCTTGACCGACACAGATACAGCTCAGTGTGTGGCCAAGAACCCTGGTGAATCCTCACACAAGTGTCTTGTTTCCCTCTCTCTATAGCTCTCCTCTGGTACTCTGCTACAAATTTCAGCTGTTTCAGCAGCCTGGAATTCTGTTTGCTGCCTCCTTGCTCAGCTCATTGACACTGCCATTTTCTACCTGAACATTATCTCAGTGCAGAATGGTTGAGAAATTACCCCAGTGTAGTTGGTACAGTTATGGGCCTCACTTCATATATTTTCCTTCATTTCAAGGATGGAAGTCCCATAATTCTTCTTGTTCAGTGCTTAAAAACAGTTATCTCATATATTTTGTCTACTATGTCAAGTGTCCCCAAGATGACCCCTAGGTTTGGTGATTAGCTAGAAAGACTCACATGACTCAGAATGTAGTGAGTAGTACTCGTAGCCAACAGTAAGTAAGTATGATGATATCTGTGTTGAGGAAGTTCCCTCTTTTCCTAGTTTGCTGAAAATGTTTATAGTGAATAGATATTGAATTTTGTTGGTCTTTTCAGTGACCAAGCTTTTAGTTTCATTGATTTTTCTACATTGTTTTTCTTTTCTTTTTATGTTTTATTGTGTGCTCTTTATTATTTCTTTCCATCTGCTCACTTCGGGTTTAATTTGGCCTTTTAAAAAAGTTTTAAGGTGGAAGTTTAGATTACTGTTGCTTGTAAATTTTGTTGTTTTTTCCATGACGGCACTAAGTTTTATTAGGGATTTCATTAAGGTTAAATCTGTAGAAATGAGGGAGTCACTTAAGGGGCACAAAGCTGGTGAATCCACCTCAGATCTCATAATGAACCACTGGTTCAGGCTCTTCAGTGGGATCTCTGCCTTGTTCCAGGTACAGATTATTATAAGGATTCTGCTTTAGCCCCACAGATTGGTAGGTTGGGTAAGTCTTCCCAACCCAAAACATGAACAGCATGAAGGCCACGAAGCCAAAGAGGTACTTACACATGAGATTCTCGGAAACGGGCATGGGGGATGTGTCCACACAGTTCCTGATATACATGTCAAGGTCCCAGGGCATTGGTACACCCCAGTTCAACCTCAGGTCTGGGTGGTCCCAGTTATACCATGGATCCCTCTCTGCCCTGAGCAGTAGAGAGCTTCAGGTAGTCGTCGTACCACGTGCCATCATCCCGGTACAGTTGTTAGTCTTCTCCCCACATACTATTTTTCTTGGCGGTGGTGGCCCATTCTTCTGAGCTCTTGGGATAGGACCCCAGGAACGTGTCCTTGGTAATGTGCTAAGCTGTCGGTGTACCCAAGGGCACCATGGTTCGGGCTGCCCTTTTTAGGCATTGGACTCCCAGGACCCATGCCCGGGCCGCCGCCATCTTTACCTTCCTCACGTAGCAGATCTTCTTTTCTAATTTAAACTATATACTACAGATTTTTATGCTATATATTTTTATACTGTAAAGTATTTATGTGAATATGCTTTTATACTAAACACTGTGCAGTTGCATCCCATATGTTTTGATATTGTTTATTTTTATTTTCATTTTGTTCCACATATTTTCTAAGTTCTTATGTGACTTTCTTTGATCCATGAGTTAATAAAAAAGTGTGTCATTTAATTTCCAAATACTTGAAGAATTTCCCAGTATTTTATTTTCTTTTCCTTTCTTTTAGAGAGAGAGAGTGCACACACATGAGTTGGGGGGGGCAGGAGGAGCAGAGGGAAAAAGAGAGAATCTTAAGTAGGTTCCACACCCTGCTCAGAGCCCCATGCGGGGCTTGATCTCAGGACCGGTGAGATCATGACCTGAGCCGAAATCAAGAGTCAGATGCTGAACCAACTGAACTACCCAGGAACAACCCCTCCTCCCCCATATTTTCTTTTATTGGTTTCTAGTTCAGTTCACTGTGGCCTGAGAACATACTTTGATTTCCATCCTTATGCTAGTTTATCGAGACTTATTTTATGGCCTAGAATATGTTTAATCTTGGCAAATATTTCTGTGCACTCAAGAAGAGTTTTTATTCTATTGTTGAGTGCTAAATGTCTGTTTAATCACTTTGGTTGGCTGGTAGTTTTGTTTGAGTCTTATAGGATTCTAATTTGATAGGGTTCCCCCCCCCTTTAGTACTTTAAAGATGCTATACCAAAAAATTGGGGTGCCTGACTGGCTCAGTTGGAAGAGCATGTAACTCTTAATCTTGGGGCTGTGAGTTCAAGCCCCATGTTGGATATAGAGATTACTTAAATAAATAAAACTTAAAAAAAAAAAAAAAACAGACACTAAGATGATGTGCCAGTGACTGTTGGATTGCATGATTTTTGACAAGGTGTCCACTGTCATTCTTACCTTTATTCTTCTACACATAATGTGGTACGCTGCTTTGAAGATTTTCCCTATCATTGGCTTTCAGCAGTGCCCTAGAGTGATTTCTTCAAGCTTGTTTTGCTCAGTTCTTTTTTTTTTTTTTTTTTTTTTTTAAAGATTTTATTTATTTATGTGACAGAGAGACAGCCAGCGAGAGAGGGAACACAGCAGGGGGAGTGGGAGAGGAAGAAGCAGGCTCATAGCGGAAGAGCCTGATGTGGGACTCGATCCCGGATCGCCAGGATCACGCCCTGAGCCGAAGGCAGACGCTTTAACGACTGCGCTACCCAGGCGCCCCAGTTTTGCTCAGTTCTTGTTGAACTGCTCAGATCTGTTGGCTCAAATAGTTTTCAGATTTTTGCCCTGTTTTCTTCCTTTTTTTTTAATTATAAAGATGTTATTTATTTGTTGGAGAGAGAGAGCCCCCACAAGTAGGGGGAGAGGTAGGCAGAGGCAGAGGAGAAGCAGGCTCCCCGCTGAGCAAGGAACCTGATACGGAACTTGATCCCAGGACCCTGGGAGCTTAACCTGAACTGAAGGCAGATGCTTAACAGACTGAGCCACCCCGGTGTCCCTGCCCTATGTTTTCAAATTTTGATTCCCATTACCTTATTTCTGGGACTTGAATCGTGTGTGTGTTGAGCTACTTTGATACTGTTCCACAGGTTGCCAATGTTTATTCCTTTTGTTTTCCTCCAGTCTTTTTTCTCAGTGTTTCATTTTGGATGGATTCTGTTTCTTTTATAAGATTTTATTTATTTGAGAGAGAGGTTATGTTTTAGGGTGCTGGATTTTATCATTCTTTTAGGGAATTTTGGGCTTGTTTTAGCATGCAATTAAGTTACTTTGGATTAATTTGATCCTTTCAAGTCTTGCTCTTACAGTTCATCATGGCACTTCATGGTCTAGGTCTAATTTAGCCCTTCTAATTAGGCATTGCTATTCTGAGCACCCTTTTAGAGGTCTTTGGTATTGAGATCTCTTACTCTGGCTGGTAGCAACACAAACTGTTCCCTGCCCTTTATGAACTTCAGGAATTATTTGGCCTAGTAACTGTGTCTAGTAGTTCTTAGGTTTGCCTTGGGTAGTTTGTTCTTACTCATGTTTAAGAATATCCTTCTGCGGGGCGCCTGGGTGGCACAGCGGTTAAGCGTCTGCCTTCGGCTCAGGGCGTGATCCTAGCGTTATGGGATCGAGCCCCACATCAGGCTCCTCCGCTGGGAGCCTGCTTCTTCCTCTCCTGCTCCCCCTGCTTGTGTTCCCTCTCTAGCTGGCTGTCTCTATCCTGTCGAATAAATAAATAAAATCTTTAAAAAAGAATATCCTTCTGCATATATCGAGAACTCTCTCATGTAGCTCCTTCCTCTTTGTTTTTTGCCCTACAAACTCTAGCTCCTTTGGCTTCTACAAACTGTGATGTGATTTAAAAAAAAAAAAATTATTTATTTTAGAGAGCATGCACTCACATGAGCAGGGTGAGGGAGAGAATCTACAAGCAGACTCCCTGCTGAGTGGGGAGCTGACACGGGGGATCAATCCCAGGACCCCAAGATCATGACCCGACCTGAAATCAGGAGTCAGTTGCTCAACCAACTTAACCAACCCAGGCGCTCCTATGATTTTTTATTAAATTAGTGAGACTGCCTGGCTCCACCGGGTACCTGCTTCCTACATAGTAGCGTCCTATAGTGCTTCTAGGTAGAATACAATTGCTTTTTCTGTGCTTGACCCTGAGCCACCATTGTCATCACTGTATAGATTAGTTTGCATTTTCTTGAATTTTGTATACATGAAATCATAAAAATATGTACTGTTTGGCATTGGATTCTTTCATGAAGCATGATGATTTTGAGATCATATTGTGTTTAATATTCTAATATTAGATATTCTCATGCTGAATGCTATTCTGTTATATGACTATACTACATTTTGTAGATAACCCAACACTAAATTTAGAGGAATATATCATCAAAAAAAATGTACTTATACTATATTACAAGTATTAATTTATTGATATTATAAAATTAAAAAGTTAAATAATTTTTATACTTTTCATTGGTTCATTTTAATTCAGTTTTTCATTGACTAATTTTTTGAAAGGTCTTTTTAAAATTTCATTTCTTTCCTTTAGGTGTTTTTGTGGTCGCTTGGTCAAGCAACATGCTTGTTTTACTGCAAGTCTTGCCATGAAATACTCAGATGTGAAATTGGGTGACCATTTTAATCAGACATTAGAAGAATGGTCTGTGGAAAAGCATACAGAACAGAGCCCAACGGATGCTTATGGAGTCATAAATTTTCAAGGGGGTTCTCATTCCTACAGAGCTAAGGTATGTCACATACTTGATTTTTTTTAACTTCATTTATCTTGTTATCTAAATAATATATAATACATTTATTGTCAGAAGATTTATATAGCAGTAGATCAGAAAGTTAGTCTCAGTCATTTCTTTATGTATTTTAAAGTTCTTTGTATAGGTACATATACATATAGAAAGTGTTACATGTTGGTTGGTGAATTGAACGTTCTATCATTATGAAATGTCTTTAATCTTGTCATTTTCTTTTTTTTTTAAGATTTTATTTATTTGTGGGAAAGTGAGAGAGAGAGCACGAGCAGGGGAGGGGGAGAGGGAGAAGGAGAAGCAGAAGCAGACTCTCTGCTGAGCAGGTAGCCCAACATGGGTCTCAGTCCCAGGGGTCCTGGGATCATGACCTGAGCCAAAGGCAGATGCTTAACCTACTGAGCCACCCAGGCGCCCCTAAGAGGTTTCTTTATAAGCAACACATAATTTTTTTTTTTTTTTAAAGATTTTATTTATTTATTTGACAGAGAGACAGCCAGTGAGAGAGGGAACACAGCAGGGGGAGTGTGAGAGGAAGAAGCAGGCTCCTAGCAGAGGAGCCTGATGTGGGGCTCGATCCCGGAACGCCAGGATCACGCCCTGAGCCAAAGGCAGACGCTTAACGACTGCGCCACCCAGGCGCCCCGCAACACATAATTTTTAAGCTTATTTTAAAATAAGCTGTCTCACTTTTTCTTTGTTCCCTTTTCTTTCTTGTTTGCTTTGGATTAAGTATTTTTTATTATTTCCTTCCTTAATAGCATGTTTTTTATAGATTGTTTTTCCTATAGATTCATCTTATAATAAACACTACAAAACACATTTTAACTTACTATAAATTAGTCCTTTCACTACTTTTTGGAAGTGCAAGAACTGTTAGAATACTTGTAACTGCATTTAATTCTTTCATGACTTAATGTGCTTTTGTTGGCATAATTTTAAACCCCCCAAACATTATTTTTCATTTATATTTATCAACATTTTACCCTTTATGTTGTTCTTTGTTCTGCCTGCCTCCCTGCCTTGATGGGAAAAGCAGTGGTAAAGGTGGGCACATTGCTCCAAGTTTTCCTTTTCTTTTGGATCCTGATCCCACAGTTTTTCATTGTCTTAGCTCTCTGATGCCTCATACGTGTTATTTATTTTCTAGTTTTTCTATTCCTAGGGGCAGAGTTAGTTCAAAACAGTCTAGTCTACCATTGTCTGAAGTGGAACTCCTCATTTATTCCTTATATAATCTTTTTTTTTTTTTAACTTTAAGCTGTTTTCCAAACATGACTTTATGCCAAATATAATAATGAGTTAGACAAAACTAATGTAGGAAGACTTAGTATAGAACAAATCTCATTACAAACATTCTTTTTTTAAATTTAATGTTGGAGTGAGAAAGAGAGCGAGCACTAGCGGGGGAGAGGGGTCAGAGAGAGAAGCAGATTCCTCGCTCAGTGAGCGGGAAGCCTGACACAGGGCTGGATCCCAGGATCCTGAGATCACAAAGTGAGCCGAAGGCAGATGTTTAATTGACTGAGCTAGCCAGGCATGCCTCATTACAAACATTCCTAAGGGACTTTGGGGTCTTCTCAGTTTTGTAGAATTCCGGTGTTTTGGGTTCTGATATTCTAGAATATTTTTCATTGGTATTGGATCTCTGGTTGTAAAGCAGTGAACAGTATATTGTTTTGCAAAGAACCTTTGTTAGAAATGATTATAAAAATGTTTTTCTTCTAATATATGAATATTTCAGATTTCTTGTGAGCTAAATCATCTAGGTACATGAGACAAAGAAAATTAATTAGCGTAGTCATAATAAGTAAGTTTTGTGATGTCACTTAAGATAAAGATAAATTTTTAATCTGGTAAACCAGAGGAAGTTATTTCACAGATGGGCTAGCTTATTTTCTATAGAATTTTTAAAAAATTAAACTTGTAAATCCATCTGAACACCTTGAAATATTGAGTAAAAAATCTTTGTTATTTTACTCTATAATCAGAATTCTATTATAAATAGACCAGATCATTGACAAAACTTTCAGATAATTGTCTCTCCTAATAGCAAGAGTTTTTTCATTCCTCTTTCTTTTCTTAATTTCTCTTTCTTTCATTCATTCTTTCTTTCTTTTAAAGATTTATTTATCTGAGAGAGAGAAAAAACGTAAGCGGGAAGGGGCAGAGGGAGAGGTAGAAGCAGACTCCCCACTGAACAGGGAGATCAACTTGGGGCTCAGTCCTGGGACTCCAGGATCATGACCTGAGCCTAAGGCAGACCTTAACTGATTGAGCTACCCAGGCACCCCATTCTTCTTTCTTTTTTCCTTTTCTCATCACTATAGCTAGCCTTTAGCAGTTCCCACTACTGCATATTCATAGTTAAACAAGTCAGTAAATAACTGTGGATAAATATGTAAATTGGATGAATGGTAATTGAGTTTATATAAATAGGAAGAGAAACATTTATATTTTAAAGGTTACAAATTAGAGTACCACTGCTTCTGTGGCTCTTACAGAATGATTTTCCGACTTTAAAATTGTTTATTATTGCTTATTCCTAGGGGTGTTAAGTATATTAAAAGTAACCTAATAAATCTGTTTTATAATAATCTGATCTAAATCACATTTTTCTAATGTATAATGTTGCATTATGAAACCTTTGAACATATTCAGTTATTTTATCCTTTAAAAATCTTTTTTAGTATGTGAGACTATCATATGACACCAAACCTGAAGTCATTCTGCAACTTCTGCTTAAAGAATGGCAAATGGAATTACCCAAACTTGTTATCTCTGTGCATGGGGGCATGCAGAAATTTGAGCTTCACCCACGAATCAAGCAGCTGCTTGGAAAGGGTCTTATTAAAGCTGCAGTTACAACCGGAGCCTGGATTTTAACTGGAGGAGTAAACACAGGTAATGTGATGATTATACCAGTTTTATTTAGTGTGTTTGTAAATGTTTCACAATATCAATTAAATATTTGAAATAATAACACCAAATATCAGTATATTCAGTTTTTCTGTTAAATAATCGATATAGTTCCTAAGTATAAATGGTAACTAAAAGTATTTGGTTTTCATTTACTCTTAAAAAAATAATACACTTTAGAGCAGGTGTTGACGAACTGTGGTCCCATGCACCAGATCCAACCCATTCTTTGTTTTTGTAAATGAAGGTTTATTGGAACACAGCCACACTCATTTATTTTTGTATTATATATAGTTATATTTGTGCTGCAACAGTAGAAGTGAATGTTGTTAAAGAGACTG
This sequence comes from Ursus maritimus, assembly GCF_017311325.1. Classification (NCBI taxonomy): domain Eukaryota; kingdom Metazoa; phylum Chordata; class Mammalia; order Carnivora; family Ursidae; genus Ursus; species Ursus maritimus. The sequence goes on from NW_024426119.1 coordinate 22,918,526, forward strand.
TTTACCTTGCAGACCCTAAAATATTTACTATTTGACCCTTCACCAGAAAAGGTTGTTGATCCCTACTATAGAACAACGTGTTATTCCTGTCACTTTCTGACTTCTGGTAAATTGATATAAGAATGGCAATCCATTGCCTAGGCAGTGGTTAAGAAGTAGCTTTCAAAATTAGTTTTTAATGTACTATAATTTTTCATTCCAAATCTTCTCTATGACATATACAGGTTAGATAAAAGCAGATTAACTTTAATATCCAAAGTAAAATATAATTATTACTTAAATTAGCTTTCAGACATGTAATTCATTATGAACAACTGGTTTTTGAATCTCATTGTATGTCAGGCATTCTTCTGGCTGCGAAGATATATCATTCCACAAAACAAAGAAAATGTTTACCTTCATGGAACTTATATTCTAGTGGAGGAGATGCAGATAATGAATAGATAACTAAATATGTTATCATATGTTAGATGATAAGTGCTATGGGGACACATGAAATACAGAGAAAGGATGGCGAGGGATGGTAGAGGGGGCTTCATTAATAAGGTGACATTTGAGTAGAGATTGAAGGAAATGAGGGAGCACGATAAGGATAATGTGAGACAGAGCACTTAAAAGAGAAAAAATTGCTAGTATATTCGAAGAATGTTAAGAAGCGTCCAGTGTAGTTAAGTACAGTGAACAAGGAGTGCTAGGTGGTGAGGTCGGGAAGTTACGAGGTTGTGGTAGGGGATGCGGTGGGGTGTGGTAGGGGATGCGGTGGGGTGGGGTAGGGTGGTGAATAGCAGGGGCAATAGGCACATCGTTATATAAAGCCACATAGGCTGTTACAAGCACTTTCACGTTTACTCTGAGTAAGAAGGGAAGATTTTAAGCAGAGAGTTGACAAGAGCAAAGATCACTTGGATGATGTTTTGAAAGTAGACTGTAAACAGGCAAGGCAGCAATTGGAAGACTAGTGAAGATGCTATTTCCATAATCTAGGTGAGGAATGAGATCTCATGCATTATAAAAACCAAATTGAGTGTTATAGTGGTTTTCTAGGGCTGCCATAACAACATAGCACAGACTGGGTGGCTTAAACAAAATTAATTTATTTTCTCACAGTTTTGGAGGTCCAAGATCAAGATATTAGCAGGTTTGGTTCCTTCTGAGGCCTCTCTCCGTGGCTTGTAGATAGCCACCTTCTCACGTGTCCTCTTTGCCCTGCATCTGTATTCCTGGTGTCTCTTTTTGTGTCCAGAATTTCACCTTCTTAAAAGGACACCAGGCAGATTGATTAGGTCCCACCATAGTGGCCTCATTTTTAAATGTATAACCTCTTTCATTTTTAAATGTATAACCTCTTTAAAGGACCCATCTCCAAATGCAGTCACACTCTGAGGTTCTGTGATTAGGATTTCAACATACGAATTTTGGGAAGGATACAGTTCAACCCATAAGTGATAATGAGGAGTCATATGCTCTTTTGAATTGTCTTTTCTACTTTTCTCCTAATTTTTGATTCAGTTGGACAACTTTTGTAGTTGCTTGTTGTGTGTGTGTGTTTTGCTTATGGTCCTGAGCCATACTCTTCATTTTTTTTTAGATGATGTGTAGAGCAATAACAAAAAACTACAGTTACTTACATGAGGAATCTAAGAGAGGACTAGGCCTAACAACATGGTAAAAGTTACTTTTACGTGTGTTTCAGGCAGTTGTAGTGATTTGACATTGTGGGGTTTTTTTGTTTTGTTTTGTTTTCTTTTTGGTCCTTGTGTTTTCTTTTGTAAGTTTGTCTTTTGGACCTTGTTGCTTTTTATCTTCTTTGTGTAAAGAAAAATATCAACAATTATAATGTTATAGATTGAGTACAGGATTATTCTGAAAGTAATAACTACTTTCACATAAAGTAAATTAAATTTTATGTGAACAGGTGTGGCAAAACATGTTGGTGATGCCCTCAAAGAACACGCTTCCAGATCATCTCGAAAGATTTGCACTATTGGAATAGCACCCTGGGGAGTGATTGAAAACAGAAATGATCTTGTTGGGAGAGATGTAAGAATGATTTAAAAAATTTCTTCTATTTGAACTTGTATAAACAAAATTAGAGCAAGAATAGCACGAGTCACCTTAAACTATTCATGATCATACCATACTTTTCAAAGTTATGTTTAAAAAGTATTTTCCTGTGGTTTTCTTTCTTTTTTTTCCTTTTTACCTGAAGTTTTCTTATGATCCTTCCAAAAATGCATTCATAGATATAAGTACTTGTCATTATAGTATTAGTACGTTTTGGTTTCGGCCTTTCTCTATAATTATTTCACAATTTTTCCAAATCATGCCAGTCTTTGTAATTAAATTTTTAATGACTATGTGATATTAAGAATTAATTTTACTGTCACTAAGAGTAGTAATCAAATGTTAGCGTTTTATTTGAGTAGGTTAAGGACATGTGAATTAGTTATAAATATTAAGAGAATACTGAAAAGGAATTACTGAATCATAATGATCGCTTTCAAGTGCAATTAAATTTCTTACATCAATTTTAAAGATTGTGCGCTAGAAAAATAGAAAAATATAATTGATATTAAATTGTTCTTATTCAGTGTCTTTTGTGTATTGCACTGTATTCACTAATAATCTAACAGTTTCTACATACTATATACTCGTTTATTTTGTTTCCTTTGCATGTGATAATAAAATAATACATATTCTGCAGTAAGATTTGAAATACAATTGTATGGTCTGACCCATTATTGGTTAATCATCAGCCAGCTTTAAAGCTTGTGCTTTTTGACATATTTTTTGACATTTTCTATTTGTTACTATATTGTAAATAGAATTTTACCTCCTATTTGCCTTTACAGATTATTTCAAAGTTAATTTTTTTATATTTAATCCTACCCATTAACTCTTATGTTTGCTGTTGTTTAGGTGGTTGCTCCTTATCAAACCTTGTTGAACCCTCTGAGCAAATTGAATGTTCTGAATAATCTACATTCCCATTTCATATTGGTGGATGATGGCACTGTTGGAAAGTATGGGGCAGAAGTGAGATTGAGAAGAGAACTTGAAAAAACTATTAATCAGCAAAGAATTCATGCTAGTAAGGGAATTTATAAATTTGTTATTGTTGAAGTTATTCTAGGTATGTTAATGGCCAGCAGCATTCTAAAAAGGTTCTTTAAAGTGCTCATTTCCGGGGCGCCTGGGTGGCACAGCGGTTAAAGCGTCTGCCTTCGGCTCAGGGCGTGATCCCGGCGTTACGGGATCGAGCCCCACGTCAGGCTCCTCCACTATGAGCCTGCTTCTTCCTCTCCCACTCCCCCTGCTTGTGTTCCCTCTCTCACTGGCTGTCTCTATCTCTGTCAAATAAATAAATAAAATCTTTAAAAAAAAAAAAATAAAGTGCTCATTTCCTTTTGTAGTAAGACAACATAGGAAAGAACAAAAATGACTGACCTTGGGCAAAATAGACTTAGGGAAAGAAGTCTGAGGCCAAATAGGGTACTCAGATATTGATGCCAAAGCCACAGAGGTTTGTTGGAAGCTCTGTTGCTATTGTAATCCTATTGCAGCCCAAGGAATTCAGAAATATTCTTAATGTGTGATATATTCTAATACATGACTTGAAATTCAGGGTTGAAGAGGAAAAATACCTTATTGCAAAGTAAGAATCATCTTGTTTAAAGTTTATAACATGAATAGGTGTATCACTCTTTGGTAAATAAGTCTTAAAAGTTAGTATTCTTGACACTTGTCTTCCTTTCCAAACATGGTCATACTTTATGGTTCAACATGTAGATTTTTCTTTTAAAAAGAAGAAATTTTATTATCTGAGGACACCAAGAAGGTGGGCTGTGTGACAAAGTGAAATAGAAATACAAAATTATAGAACGGTGCATTCAGATATGACGGAGTCATATCCTTTCCTGAAATTCAGGAGCATTTTAGAATCCTACAGTTAACTTGTATTTTGGATTCTCTCACTGCATTGCAGGTAATTATAAAAACAAAAATTGGTGTTCTTCACTATATCTTTTCTGTTACTCTTGTAGAGGTCCTGGATTTTATTGATCAGTTCCATTGATGTAATCCTGGCTCTGTCATTAACATCTTCTTTTTTTTTTTTTTAAAGATTTTATTTATTTATTTGACACAGAGCACAAGCAGGGAGAGCAGGAGAAGGAGAAGCAGGCTCCCCACTGAGCAAGGAGACCGATGCGGGATTCGATCCCAGGACCCTAGGATCATGACCTGAGCTGCAGGCAGACGCTTAACCAACTGAGCCATCCAGGCGCCCTGTCATTAACTTCTATATTAATGTCTCAGTGCATTTGAAATCAGAATATACATTTTAAAAGTGAATAAAAACAAATATACATTAGAAGTTCAACTTATACAGTATTGAAAAACAAACTAAGGGTGCCTGGCTGGCTTATTTGGTGGGGCATGTAACTCTTGATCTTGGGGGTTAGACCCCACCTTGAGTGAAGGGATTACTTTAAAAAAATCTTGAAAAAACAAACTAAAAAACGAATTGGTGTTATAAATTTCTTGTCAAGAGTTCAGTTAATGAAGTATAAAAATAATTTTTACTTTTCAGTGAATAAATTCTAGTGCATTCCTAATCATGTATTTTCTAACTTTGTCGTTTAGAACAAACTTTAAGTTAATGAAAACGTAATTTATTCAGTATTTAATTCACTTAGGCTAGATTGGTATCATGTTGAATGCTTGAAATGAAGTCAGCAGTCTTATAAGAAATTATATTTTGGCTTTTTATTTTTATTTTGTGTTTTGATTAAGTAAAAAATTATTAAATTACTGTATTTTGCCTAATATCTTATAATCTTTTACTTTTTTAAGGAATTGGACAAGGCGTCCCTGTGGTGGCACTTATATTTGAGGGCGGGCCAAATGTTATCCTCACGGTTTTAGAATATCTTCAAGAAAGTCCTCCTGTTCCAGTCGTCGTTTGTGAAGGAACAGGCAGAGCTGCAGATCTGCTAGCATATATTCATAAGCAAACAGAAGAGGGAGGGTAAGTGTGTGATTACAAAAAGATTTCAGTAACTTTGTAAAGAGGCTTGTGGTTTTTAGAGTATTAGATTCATTTCAGTATTTTATGAACATGAAAATTTTTAAGTTTAATATAATAACCTTGTTACGGTTTGAGGAAATAGCTTGTGTGATATGTTATTGGAATGAATTAAAGTATAACAGTCTACATAGAGGACAATTTTGCAAGATCTGTCAAACATACAGAGGCATATTTCTTTGGACCTATTAGTTCCATTTCTAGGAATTGTTTATATAGATGTACTTTTTTATACATGTAAAATACATAAAAACATAAAAAGTTATTCATTACAGTGTTACAAAAGATTGGACCAAATAGAATGTGTATCAAGAGGGCTAGATAAATTATGGTATATTTACATAACAGAATAGTTTGTAGCTAAGAAAGGCTGGTATCTGTGTACCAGATTTGGGAAAATTACCGAAGTATATACATGGAAAAAGGAAAGCAGTTGAGATGGAACCAGGCGGATAGAAGATAGTGGAAAAGAGACTTTCACGATAATTTTCATTTTTATGTTTAATAATGTTTTATATCATCATATTTTTGAGCCATATAATTACATTACCTATTGAGGAAAAGAGAAAAATGTGAATGTGCTTATGTGTAAGACATCTTGGCAAAGTATTGCATAATACACCATAATATCTTAAAGTTATCTTTATAGAGTATCTTATAAAATGTGAGTAGTGCTGTTACAACACATACATGCCTTGTAAAATAATTTAAAATAATTCATAGAGAAAATAACTCCATTTACTTTCCCCCCCCATATGACTTATTGTTGGGAGTCTCATAAAGGACAATATCTCACTCAGGGTCAAGTGTTTAATATTAACACATTATCTCTAAAGGTCTTACATAGATTCACCTAAACTTCATATTAGAGTCTACAAATAATAGAAAATTAAGTTATGTTTCCTCTCACTCCAGCAATCTTCCTGATGCAGCAGAGCCTGATATTATTTCAACCATCAAAAAAACATTTAACTTTGGCCAGAGTGAAGCAGTTCATTTATTTCAAACACTGATGGAGTGCATGAAAAGAAAGGAGCTTGTAAGTAGATTTCTACAGAATAAGCCTTTTTATTTCATTCAAAACACGTTTTAAATTCATGAAATACTTTTTTTTTTAAGATTTTATTTATTTTAGGAAGAAAGAGAGTGTATGTGGGGTGGGGCAGAGGGAGAGGGAGACAGAGAAAGAATCCAAAGCAAAATCTGCAGTGAGCACAGAGCCCGACGTGGGGCTCCATCCTGGGGCTCAGTCCTGCAACTGCGAGATCATGACCTGAGCCAAAACCAAGAGTCAGACACTTAACCAACTAAATGAGCCACTCAAGCACCCTGAAATACTTTTTTTTTAAATTTGGATTTAACATTCTAAAGTATTTTTTAACCATGTAAAGATGTCATTTGTTGTTGGGTCAAACAGAGTGATATCAGAGAAGGATTATAGTTTTTATATGGTATCGAGACATATATTTGCACTTCTGTTTTAGGAAAAGTTTAGTAACTAGGCCTCAACAGATTATATCTAGAATCAAGGAAGAACTGTAAAGAGTAGTTTATGGCTTCTCTAAAATATATTTGAAGAGGCACCTGGCTGGCTCAGTCAGTAGAGCAGTGCAACTCTTTTTTTTTTTTTTTTTTTTTAAAGATTTTATTTATTTATTCGACAGAGATAGAGACAGCCAGCGAGAGAGGGAACACAAGCAGGGGGAGTGGGAGAGGAAGAAGCAGGCTCACAGCAGAGGAGCCTGATGTGGGGCTCGATCCCATAACGCCAGGATCACGCCCTGAGCCGAAGGCAAACGCTTAACCGCTGTGCCACCCAGGCGCCCCAGAGCAGTGCAACTCTTGATCTCAGGGTTGTAAGTTCGAGCCCCACATTGGGTGTAGAGATTACTGAAAGGAAAAAAAAAACAATATATTTGGAAAAAAATTTATTTTACTCTGATTGAATGCTCAGATTAAATTAAAGATCAGTGTTGCAGTTATCTAAACATGGGCTTAAAATTTTTTAACAACTTTGATAGGTAGACGATAACATGATTTGATCTGCTGTTTTTCATGCATTTCCTTTTTGTACACAATAAAATTGTAAAATGTGTATGGCGTTATAATCTTTTATTTTATGAAAAATGTTATTAAATAGAAACCTCTCAAGTGGCATTTCACTTCAAATAATTTAAAGAAATTTCCAGTAAAAGGATTGAAGAAAACATTTTTCATTCAAGAACCCATATATATATATATAACTTGAATTAAATGTTCACTCTGTAGAAAGAGCATCAGGATTTACTCAGACATGTAATCTGTAGTCTTACGCCATGAGTTGATTACTCTAGTAACGTACCTAAAGTAGGTAAAAAAAATTAATATAATATGAAACTAAATATTTTGAGTATACTTGCCATTTTTATTTGGTAAATGATAGAAGGTTTTTTAATTTTGTGGGGATTTTTGTTTTAAATGAAGTAATTTCTGACCAAAAATCCCAAAAAACTTTATCTCCCATGTAGTTCGAAATTGCTTCTTGTTTTATATACCTTATGCCTTAGCTTTGAAAATATAAAGGCATAATATTATGAATTGATCTTTAAATAGATCACGGTTTTCCACATTGGATCAGATGAACATCAAGATATAGATGTAGCAATACTTACTGCCCTGCTTAAAGGTAAGATTTAAAATTTTTTTAATTTGTAATAATTTTACTTATAGCCTGTTTATATAAGATAGGACTTCTTAATCTAGCTAAATGTTTGGGAACTGAATTTTTCAATAATTGTTCTTTGTGGAAGACAGTGTTAGCTTTCTGTGACAGTAAATGGGCTTTTGTTTTTGTCTTGTAGAAATTAAAAATTTTTTTTAAATTTCTGCAAGGTTTTTGGCACCAGACCCATTTAATTACAGTATTAAGAATGTTTCACATTTTAATTGGCTGAAAGCAAGTGTTTAAAGGCAATGAGGTCTTGGTTGATAGAAATTAAAACGTTCTTAAATATGCTGTTTTCATTCTGAAAGGAAGTTTGGAAAGAAAGCTAGTGGTATCTTTGAGGATTAAAGTGTTAACGCACATCGCATTGAACTGTGTTGTCCTCTCATCTTGCCAAAGACATCCAACAATAAACAGAATTACAGTGAAAAATCTTTCCAAAAGTTAGAAGCTGAAACTGTGTCCCATCTGGGTGGATACTTGAAAGTCCAAGTTTGCAGTGAGGTGGCAGGAGCAGAGCAAGAGGACACCATGTTGTTGTCATTCACAAGAATTTCCCAAATATTAGACCATAAGAAGTGCTAATAGATCAGATATTTTTAAAATACTATAACAAAATATATTTACATCTTGGGAATAAGACATCATAAGTAATAGAAAATCCAGAAACTATAAAGGGAAATATCAATAAATGGGATTGCATACATTTAAATAAAAAAGAAAACACCTAATATTTGCCATATACTTTCTTTGTGCTAGCCACTGTGATTTAGTGTTTTATACTGTTTATCATTTAATCTCACAACCACCCTAAGAGGCAGATTTCCTATTATTTCCTCATTTTATAGATGAAGACATTAAGGAATAGGAATCTGGAGGGACCACAAAGAGTTGTTATAAATGAATAGTAAGATGATCAATACCTCATGGAAAAATGAGTCAGAATTTATGTAAAAGATGTTAGCGGAATAATACAAATGCTTGGGAAAAATGTAGAAAGATGGTCAATATTATAATTAAAACAAAGTAAATGTTAATACAAGAAGCATTTTACTCCCCTACTGGGTATTCTTATACCATTGATGGATGGTATCACCTTTCTGGAACATATTTTGGCAGTATATCAAAAATTTTAAAGTATATGTTCTTTACCCAGCATTTTGGCTTCTACAGAATCATCCTATTTAAATAATCAAGCATGTGCATAAAAGTATACTCACCAAAAAATTCAAAATAACCTGAATGTCCACTAGAGTGTTTTTTGAATCAACTTTAGTTCACCTTTAAAAGGTATTATTAATATGTATATAAGGTGATCTCTTTGTACTATTCTACAAAACTAAGGTATGATGTTAAGGTACATGAAGTAGGCTACTGAATACTTTGTATAGTATCATATGCTTTTGCATAGACAAAAGTATTTGTATGAATTTATATATGTGCAGAAAAGCACCTGTAAGGATGTTTTTCATAATCTTAACATGGTACTATCTCTGTGATAGAAACAGATCATCTTTGTTTTATTCTTATTGTTCTGCATTCTGAGTTGTTTGCAATGAATGAGGCTGTGTGTTTTCTGTAGTTGGAAAATAAAAGCCCTCAACCCTGGGGGTAACCTTATGTCTCTGAGGCAGGCTGCCTCTGAACAGTGACTGAAACGAGATATATAAGTTAATTGAAAGGGAATGGGGAGAATTCATAAGTGTTCACATTTTAATGGAGATAAATTAATTGAACTTGTCGACTGTTTTCTTTATTCAATTAGGCACTAACGCATCTGCATTTGACCAGCTCATCCTTACGTTGGCATGGGATAGAGTTGACATTGCCAAAAATCATGTGTTTGTTTATGGACAGCAGTGGCTGGTATGTAAATAATCTATATACACTATGTAATTAAATTAGACTGTGTAAAAACGAAGTATTTGCTGGAACTGTGATCTAACTTGACATTTTATGTCTGCCTAAAATGCAAAATTAGTTTAGCTAAACATTTCTACAACATCCAGATCCATTTAGGATTTAATAAGTTCTGTTTTGTTCATGATAAAACCTTATTGTTTATAGAGTATTGATCACTAAAAATCCAAGAACTGAAAGAAGTCTTAGAAATAGTACCTATACATCTGTGTTTATCAGGGATATTGGCCTGTTATTTTCTTGGGTTGTGATCTAATTTTGGTATCAGGATAATGCTAGGGTCATAAAATAAGTTTGGAAGAGTTTCCTCCTCCTGTATTTTTTTGGAGAGATTAAGAAGGATTAATATTAATTCTTCTTTGAATGTTTGGTAGTATTCACCAGTGAGCTGTCTGGTCCTGTTCTTCTGTTTGTTGGTAGGTTTTTGATTATTGATTCAATCACCTTACTAGTAATTGGTCTGTTCACATTTTCCATTTCATCATAATTCAGTCTTGGTAGGTAGTATTTTCCCAGGAATTTAGGCATTTCTTCTAAGATGTCCAATTTTTTTTCAAAGCTTTTGTTTATTTATTTGAGAGAGAAAGAGCACAAGTAGGAGGAGTGGTGGAAGGAGAGGGAAAAGCAGGCTCCCCTCAGAGTAGGGAGCCTGTAGGTTGTCTTTTGTTGTTTTTTTAAAAGATTTTATGCATTTATTTGAGAGAGAGAGAGAGAGAGAGGAGGAGCAGTGGGGAGGTGTAGAGGGAGAGAGAGAAGCAGACTGCCCACTGAGCAGGGAACCCGACTCGGGGCTCAATCGCAGAACCCCAGGATCATGACCTGAGCCAAAGGCAGACACTTAATCAACTGAGCCACCCAAGGCCCCCGGTTGTCCCGATGTTGTAGTGTATAATTGTTCATAGTAGTCTCTTATAATCATTTGTATTTCTGTGTTATTAGTTGTAACATCTCCTGTTTTATTTCTGATTTTGTGTCCTCTTTTTTGTTTTTTGGGGTTTTTTTTTTTCATGATTCTAACTAAAGGTTTCTCAACCTTTTGTTTATCTTTTCAAGAAACCAGCTCTTAGTTTGATCTTCTCTGTTGTCGTTTTAGTTTCTATTTCATTCATTTCTATTTTAATCTTTGTTACTTCCTTCTACTAACTTCGGGTTTTGTTTATTCTTTTTCTCATTTCTTGAGGTGTAAAGTTAGTTGTTTGAGACTTAAAATTTCTTGATGTAGGCATTTATTGCTATCAGCTTTCCTCTTAGAACTGCTTTTGCTCCATTCTACAAATTTCGGTATGTTGTATTTCCATTTTTAATGCTTCAAGGTTCTTTTTTTGTTGTTTATTTGTTTCTTTGACTCATTGGTTGTTCAGTAGCATGTTGTTTAATTTTCACATATGTGTGAGTTTTCCAGTTTTTTTTCATATAACTAATTTCTAGTTTCATACCATTGTGGTTGGAAAAGATTATTTCGTCCTCCTAATTTTATTAAAACTTGTTTTATGGCCGACCATATGATCTATCCTGGAAAATATTCCATATTCACTTAACAAGAATATGTGTTCTTTTGCTTTTGGATGGGGATGTTCTGTAAATATCTGTTAAGTCCATTTAGGGCCAATGTTTTCTTACTGATTTTCTGTCTGGATGATCTATCAGTCGATGTAAGGGGGGTGTATTAAAAGTATCCTACCATTACTGTATTGCTGTCTCTTTCTCCCTTTGTGTCTTTTTATATTTGCTTTATTTATTTAGGGCCTCCTGGATTGGTAGCATAAATATTTACAAATGTTGTATCTTCTTGTTGGATTGACTCCTTTATTATTATGTAATGCCTTCTTTGTCTTATTACAGTGTTCGTTTTAAAGTCTGTTTTGTCTGAGATAAGTATCACCATTCCATTTGTCTTTGGTTACCATTAGCATGGAATTCCTTTTTTTTTTTTTTTAAAGATTTTATTTTTATTTATTTGAAGAGAGAGAGACAGCCAGCGAGAGAGGGAACACAAGAAGGGAGAGTGGGAGAGGAAGAAGCAGGCTCATAGCGGAGGAGCCTGATGTGCGGCTCTATCCCATAACGCGGGGATCACGCCCTGAGCCGAAGGCAGACGCTTAACAACTGTGCCACCCAGGTGCCCCTAGCATGGAATTCTTATTCTGTCCCTTCACTGTTAGTCTGTGACTCTACATCTAAAGTGAGTCTCTTGCAGGCATCATATAGGTGATGAGTCTTATTTTTTTTTTAATCCATTCAAACACTGTGCATTTGATTGGAGCATTTAGTCTGTTTACATTTAAAGTAATTATTGATAGGTATGTGCTTACTGCCATTTTGTTCATTGTTTTCTGGCTTGATGGATGAATGGATAAGGAAATTGTGTATATATACAATGGAGTATTATTCAGCCATAAGAAAGAGTGAAATCTTGCCATTTACAACAACATAGATGGATCTTGAGATTATGCTAGGTGAATTATAAATACCATATGATCTCTTTTATATGTGGAATTTAAAAAGAAAAATCAAGCTCATAGATAACAGAACAGATTAGGGGTGGGGAGAATGGGTGAAGGGGGTCAAAAGGTTAAAAGAAAAAGAAGGAGGGAGGGAAGGAGGAAGGAAGGAAGGAAGGAAGGAAGGAAGGAAGGAAGGAAGGAAAAAAAATAGTCCTCTATGTATAGAGAATTCATTACAGTGTTATCTTAGATGTTTAGACCAGTCCTTCCACGGTCTTTCCCATCTTACTAAATGGCAACAACCTTTTCCCAATTTGGGGGATAAGAAACCTCAGTGTCATTTTTTATTTTCTCTTTTTCATATATTCTAATCCAGTTCCATTTGTAAATATTTTCAGATCTACTTTCAAAATACCCAATTTTTTTATCATCCTGGTCCAATCTATTATCACCCTTCTTCTATATTGTTTTAGTAGCATCCTGTTTGGTTTCCTTATTCTCATTCTTCCTCTCCCTTTAGACAGAAGGTAGATCACATCACATTTATGCAGAGCATAAGCCAGAGCCCTTTATGATGGCCTATAGGGCTTCACATCTTCTGCCGTATTACTACCTCTTACCTTACATGCTAACACTATTCCCTTTGCACTCTTTTATGTAGCCATATTGGTGTGTTCTTAAAACATACCAAGAATGCTCCCCCGTCTTTGTACTTGCTGTTTTTTCTCTCTGGAACAGTTTCGTCTAGATGCCTACCTGGACTTAATTCGTTTTCTTTTTCTCTTTTCCTTTTTTTTAAAAAACATTTATTTATTTAAGTAATGTCTGCACCCAGCGTGGGGCTCAAACTCAGGACCCTGAGATCAAGAGTTGCCCCCTCTTCTGTCTGAGCCAGCCAGGCACCCCTCTTTTTCTGGTTTCTAACCAAACGTCCTCCTCAAGTTAGGCTTTTATTGTCTACCCTATTTTATTAAGGTTTATTTACTTTAGAGAGAGAGAGCACGCACAAGAGCACGAGTGCATATGGGTGGGGGGGGCAGAGAGAGAGGGAGAGAGAATCCCAAGCAGATTCCACGCTGAGTGCAGAGCCTGACTGGGGGCTTGATCTCATGACCCTGAGATAGGACCAGCGCCGAACCCCAAGAGTTAGTCACTCAACCGATTGCACCACCCAGGTGACCATCCACCCTACTTTAATAGCAGTCCCCTGTGACAGCATTTTCTGTGTTCTTTGCCATTTTTTTTCTTTAGCATTTATCACCATATATCTTAGCTATTTGTTTCTCTTTCTACTCCTAGAAAGTAAATTTTAGAGAAGCAAGAATATTAAAAAATATATATATATTTTTTTGTTAACCTGCTGTATTCACAGACTGGCATAGTAAATACTTGACAAATTTTTGTTACGTGTCTGAATCACTAGGAAGCTTGGCAAAATAAATGTTCATCCCCACCTTGGATTATTTTATCCAGTCTTTACTGAGGACGGGGTAGATCTTTTCTATCTACAAAGTATAAACAGCAAATTACAGAAAAGCATGCATAGGATGTACTTCATTTTAGCAAATTCTGTTTATGGATGTACACACATTGAGGCATATCTGCAGGCACTATGTAGTCCTAGAACCTTTCTGAAAACTGTTATTATGGGATATGTTTGTAGAGATGAGGGCCAGAGGAGACAGTTTCATTTTATACCACTTTGGTATTTGATTATTTTTTTTAATCATGGAAATGTATTTCCTATAAGTAATAAAAAAGAATAAGTCACTTCCATTCTTACAGGACTACAGAGGAAAAAAATCAAAGTTAATCAGCTGTGGTAAAACTGTAATAGTAAACCAACCTTTTATTCCGTTGAATAGCTTCATTGGGTTTCTTATCTCCTCAGATGTAAAGGCTTGGACAAAGCCTTTATCTTCTATATATATGTGGTTTATCTCATGGATTTGTTCTATACAATATTACCTATTTGATTTTGTGCTTTCCTTCCTGCTAGAGTTTGTGGTATAATTGTTTTACTGTTTTTCCTCTCCATTTGTTAGGGGTTCATAATGCATTGAGTGTATGAAGAAATGCAGAACAAAACATAATTTTTCTTTAAACCTTTTTTTTTTAAATTGGAAATTTTGTCAGGCTTTATTGTTGTTTTAAGGCAGTGGTTATAAACCTAATTCAGATAGAACACTTCTTTTTGTTCAATTCAGATAGAACATATCAGTTTTATTATGAGCTTTTTATTATATGAAAATTGACTTTAAGTGCTTTCTACACAAATTAAAAAAAAAACAATATAATGCCCTATTGTAATAAAGACAAATGAAAGTGATTTATAATAAAAATAGATAGTTCAAAGTAGAGGTGCTCAAGAATGGCAACATATAGATGGCATAAGTAATTAGATGCTTGCACTTATTTTATGTAGAATCAGTGTAAATGCTGCAGTTGTGAGTGCACTCTAATACAGGAATGTTGTTAATGACTTAAATTCCATGGGAGCAGAAAAACACCCATTACAAGTACAGGAACAAAGAAAGAGCACGAAGAAGACCAAACAGGAATTAGAGTAAAGTAGTTAATGTTAGAATAAGTAATAACATATCAGAATTATTTGTATGTGATAGAAAGAATCTTAACTAAAATAGGAATAACATGCCATGATAAATTACCAGTTGTTAGTATGAGAAAATAAATAAGTTTTAAAGTGTTATTAGTTAATTTGGCCTTATCTTTAAGTACAATGTCAAAATATTTTCCTTGTTATGATATAGAACTGAGCAGTAAAAAAATACTGCAGAAAAAAGATCTTTCATCTTGAAAACCCATCATGTATAAGGTTTGCATTTAGTCTATATCCTTAAAAAGATCTCGGTGACCAAATCCTTTGTTGAATGATGAAAATAGAGGATAGATTGGAGAAAGAAATGTTAATGGAAGCTACTGTAGAGAAGTTGTATAGTTGTCTAGTAAACTTCTGAAGACAGAATCAGAATAAGATCAAAAAACAAGGGGTAAAAAACCCAATCATTTTGGTATTGATTTTTCACTACAAAGTTTTATTTTATCATATGGTACCAATATTAAAAATATACAGAAGCAATAATATGAGCTATTAAAATATCTTAGTATCATACATATAAAATATATTAATATTAAATATATTAATGTTCTGTTAATAAAATACCCTTTACTAATGATACTTAATGAAATCTCCATATTTGTGTCTCCACTAATTTAATAGCATTTGATTCAGAATTTGTTGGAATCTGTATGAAGAGTCCCTAAAAACTTAAAGGGGACAGCTTGTAAATGCTGACTGATAAACATGTGTTAAATTAAACTCAAACAGCACAGGTTGTGTTGCTATTTGGTGGTGTAACTTTTCTCTAATATGAATAATTTCTGTTAAATTTCTAAAGAAAGCTAAGTACCATCTTATGTAATTTATATGGTAGTTGTATTTTTAGAAAGTTCATTTTGTAAAACAAACCATGACAGTACTTTGTGTTTATATGTAAAGCAGAACTATTGCATTTTTATTTGTAAATATCTAAGGATAACAAAGTTGTGTGAGATATGGGACAATTCCTTTTTGAGTGAAATTGTCTGGCATGTTGTATGATCTCTGGTATCCTTTGAATGTTAGTAATGGCCCCAGTTATTGAAATGATCCCTCCAAAAAAAACTTTCCTAAACATCGAGAACTGTTGCTCTAAGATATTTTCCCCCTGAATTTACTTGATGATGGATACTTTCTTTTTCTTTTTTTTTTCTTTTTTATCCCTATATAACACTCTCCTGCAGAAATACTGCTTATGAAATGTTCTTTGGGGAATGCTACTCTGTAGAGGTCTTTTCTGCTATTCTCTTTATACCTTAAGTCCTAGCCTTTTACTATTTTGTATGGTTTTTTTTTTTTTTTTTTTTTTTGAGGTGGGAGGAGGGACGGAGGAAGAGGGAGAGAGAGAATCTTAATCAGGCTTCACATGCAGCATGGAGCCGGATGCGGGGCTTGAACTCACAACCCTGAAATCATGACCTGAACCAAAATCAGGAGTTGGACACTTAACTGACTGAGCCCCCCAGGCACCCCTATTTTGCACCTTTTTAATTTTGTTCTAAAACTGTTCAGGAACAAGTAAGGACTTGAATTTAGAACTATTTGTATAATTAGACTATGAAATTAATTAATTTTTATATTCTTTTAGGTTGGGTCCTTGGAACAAGCTATGCTTGATGCTCTTGTAATGGATAGAGTTGCATTTGTGAAACTTCTTATTGAAAATGGAGTAAGCATGCATAAATTCCTTACCATTCCTAGACTGGAAGAACTTTATAACACAGTAAGTGTATGTTAAAATTCTTTGTTGACTATGCTTTATCATCTTTGAGAAGTGTCATTTTACCTGAACATACCCAGTTCTACTGCTAAAACCTTTAATGGTCTACTTGATTACTTGGAAGAATTACAGCCAGTCTTAGGGTTGATTGGTTATGTGACAGTCTGAAAACCTTTCCTTGTTTCTGGAGATTTTCCCTGTCACCATAGTCGTGTAGGAAGGAGGTAAATAACCCTGTCTCCCATTCCTTCCCCTCATCCCCTTTTTAAAACCATGGGATTGGCTTCTTTTTTTAAGATTTTTTATTTATTTGACAGAGAGAGACACAGCGAGAGAGGGAGCACAAGCAGGGGGAGTGGGAGAGTTCGGAGAAGCAGGCCTCCCGCCGAGCAGGGAACCAGATGTGGGTCTCGGTCGCAGGACCTGGGATCATGACTTGAGCCGAAGGCAGACGCTTAACGACTGAGCCACCCAGGCATCCCAGGATCAGCTTCTTAATTACAGAGTCATTGTATTTCCTTTTTTTTTTTTCTTTTTCCTCTTGGTGGTCGTTTGTTACACCAAACTTCTTTTGATGCCTTTTCTTTTCTTTTCTTTTTTTAATATTTTTTATTATATTATGTTAGTCACCATACAGTACATCCCTGGTTTTTGTTGTAAAGTTCGATGATTCATTAGTTGTGTATAATACCCAGTGCACCGTGCAACACGTGCCCTCCTCACTACCCATCACCGGCCTTCAGTTTGTTTCTCAGAGTCCATAGTCTGTCATGCTTCATTCCCCCTTCTGATTACCCCCCCTTCTTTATCCCTTTCTTCTGATGCCTTTTCTTAATGGAGAAATTACACATTGTTTTTTCTTTTCTTTTTGTTTCTTTCACATTCATGATTTTGACCTTATGGTATCCCCCTTTTAGCTTACATACCATTTTTCATTTTTTTTTCTAAAGAGCTCCTGAAAACTGTTTTCTTTACAAAGCCTTTTCTTTACAAAGCCTTTTTCATTTCAGGTGTCCAACATTGCCCATGTTACTCGTTTTCCATGTTACCAACATTAGTTTAATTGTACTATATTTTGAGGTACACTCTTAGCAAATCCTGACTTTCTAACTTCTCTGCAAAGCTGTCTGTTCATTCATCAGTTTCTGCCTATTTATCTCCTCCTTTTCATTCCTAATGTCTTTGCACTTTGTCTTTATAGCAGTCATACTATCTCAGTAATCTAATCTGTCCTTTCTTCAAATCAATTCTTTAAACTAATTATTATAATCCTATATTTTACCATATATTTCCCCAGTTAGAAAATCTTTGATAGTTCCCCAGTGTGTATAGAACAATACCCAAGCCCTTAGCTTGATTTCCAAAGTTCTTCAGCTTTTGAAATTTTGTCCTAGCTAACTCCATCACTTGGCCTTTTATTCCCACCCATACCTTCCCATACTGGATGTTTCAGTTATGTTGTCCACCTACTATTTCCCAAAAATAGAAACTTAAAAAAAAAAAAATTTCTTGTTTACACACCACTGGTGTCTCTTTTTTCTCAACTCCTCTCCACTTACTGGAATTGTATTCATTCTTTAGAATGTAGTTCTAATGCCATGCCACTGCCTCCCTGAACCCATTGGCATAGTTAGGTGAGGACAGTTGTATTTTCCCCATTTTTTTTCTTTAATAGTATCTAGCACAGTTAGATTGAACTTTGTTGGCATTCTACTCTTTCTAGGAAACAGATATAAAAATTAAAAGGATTATTCATTTTGCTGAGTAATAAGGTTTATCGCTGAAATATAAAGCAGGTATAAAAATAAAAACTGATCCCGTTAGCAAGGCAGGTAATTTTTTTAATTGTGTAACTCAGAGTTATTAAGACGATAGTTACTTTTCAGCATCAATTATTGATAAAAATGTTTTTAAGGATAAAGGATTATATAACAAAGTAGTGGTTCTCAAACTTTTTGTTATCAGAGTCCTATTACATAAAAAATTGTTGGGGACTTAAAAGAGCTGTTCTAAAGAGGGTTTATTTATGTCAATATTTACCACATTAGAATGTAAAATCAAGAAATTTAAAAAATACTAATTTTAAGTAACAATAATAAATCCATTACATGTTAACACATTTTTCAAGAAAAATAGATTAGTGAGGAGAGTAAGTTTTACTGTCTTACAAATCTCTTTACTTCATAGAAGGCAGCTTTTGAATTTAATCTTACAGTATCACACAACAAGAAGCCTCTGGAAAACTCCACTGAACACTGAGAGAAATGAAAAAATGCAAATAACGTGGTTTTTTTCTTTGTTTTGGGGGGAGAGAGGGGCAAAGGGAGAGGGAGAGAGAATCATAAGCAAGCTGAGCATGGAGCTTGACATGGGGCTCAATCTCACAACCGCGAAATCACGACCTGAGTGGAAACTAAGAGTTGGATGCTTAACCAACTGGGCCACCCAGGTGCCATAAATGAAAATGACAACTTAACATGATTCTGAAAATACTTTTGATCTCATGGACCATCTGAAAGGGTCTTGGGGGCCTTCAGGGAAACTGGACCACACTTTGAAAACTGCTGTATTAAAGTATATTTATTTTATACTAAGAAGTTATATTTAATATATAAACATTAATGGATTAAGATAAAATAGAATTCTAAATATTACATTTCTGTATGATTAGGGAAAATACAATAAAACTTGCCAATACCTAAAAAAATGAAATACTTCATATTTATTTTTTTTAATTAACATATGGAGAAGAATTGCCAAAGAGAACTCAGCTCCTGAGTGGATAGATTAAATATTATAAAAAGAAAGAGCGAAGTAAGGCAAAATAGAGTTTATACACAGTATAGGTATAGTCATCTTTAGATATTATGTAGAATTTTAAAGGTAGGGTGCCTGGGTGGCTCAGTCAGTTAAGCATCTGCCTTCAGCTCAGGGCATGATCCCAGAGTCCTGGGATCAGACCCCACATCGGACTCTGCTTAGTGGGGAGTCTCCTTCTCCCTCTGCCTTTCACCCCACTCTCCTGCTCTCTCTCTCTCTCAAATAAATAAATAAAATCTTAAAAAAAAAAAAGAATTTTAAAGTCAATAAAATAATGTTTTCAAAGAAATAAGAGGTTTACCCAGTTAAATTTGAAAATCTGAAAATCTATTACCAAGTATATGTGATCAAAATGGAAAAGTAGATTGAATTGAATATTATAATAACCTCATAATAATAATAACACAATGGTGGGGGGAAAATCCCATTTGACATTTCTTTTAAACAATAGATTTGAAGTACTGAAAATAAGTCTTGATTTGTACTGCTTAGAATTCACTGCAGTAAGTTTCAGGTGAATCAGAGCACTGTCTAGAAAGAATAATACATTTTTGGCTCATTTACTTCAATCTTGATTTGGGAGATACACAACTGGGTATTTTTTCAAAATACAGAATAACGTCAAAGTAAGATTACTGTAACAATGGAACTTGTGCTTGGTCTACTCTAATAGTATACATAAATCGGAGTAAGATATTAAGATACTTATTTATGGACATAAGTATACCATCCTAACTTCCTTAAGTGGAAATTAAGATGGCATATATAAATGTTAAAAGTTTGTTATCTGAAATATTTAAAGTATTGATGCAACTTGATGGTTAGTGGCAGAAACAAGGTACATTCTAACAAGAAGGGAGTCTACAGGTGCACCCGGTGGCTCAGTCGGTTGAGCATCTGCCTTTGGCTCAGGTCATGATCCCGAAGTCCTGGGATCGAGTCCTGCATCAGGCTCCCTGTTCAGTGCAGGGTCTGCTTCTTCCTTTCCTTCTGCCCTGCTCATGCTCGCACACACTCTCTCTCTCAAATAAATAAATTTAAAAAAAAATTTTTTTTTAAAGAGTACAGCTCCATTATCAATGAAAGAAATGTAAATTAAAGATAGAATTCTAAAGCTCGCAAGCTATGTGTGATTTAAAATTTGTGTTTTTGCATAAGTAAAACATAATCTAAATTATATATCTTATTGAAGGTAAATATGACAGTATGAAATGGTTTATCTTTTTCTTTGCTCCATTTTATGAACAGAACTTATTTAGCTGAAAAACAATATAATTTGAGCAAGAAGGTTCGTAAAGTCCTATAAGTAACAAAAGAAGTTGTTACATTATTTTAGAAGAAAAATAATAGTTTGCTTTATTTTTTTCTCCTTAAAGAAACAAGGTCCAACTAATCCAATGTTATTTCATCTTGTTCGGGATGTCAAACAGGTAAGAGTTTATTTTTGTTTTTGAAAATGCTATTTTAAAAATTGTTTACACAGATGTTCATCTGTTTCTAAAACACATTTAAATATGCATCTTAAAAATAGCAATAAAATGACATTTTTTAGAGCAAGATAAAATAAGGGCTAAATTAAGACTGAGTTTTCTGGGGGCGCCTGGGTGGCACAGCGGTTAAGCGTCTGCCTTCGGCTCAGGGCGTGATCCCGGCGTTATGGGATCGAGCCCCACGTCAGGCTCCTCCGCCCTGAGCCTGCTTCTTCCTCTCCCACTCCCCCTGCTTGTGTACCCTCTCTCGCTGGCTGTCTCTTATCTCTATCGAATAAATAAATAAAATCTTAAAAAAAAAAAAAAGACTGAGTTTTCTGAGTTTCTAGTCATCTGAGATCTAGTGTGATGAATTTCATAATGCTCATTGATCCATAAAGAAAGATCATTGATAGAATGTATCTTCTTTCTCTGTGTTCCAAAGAAATTTGTTACCTCGACCTATAAAGGACATTGAGTTAACACATTGAGGGAAACACTGGATGATGATCTTCATGGCATATTTTGCCAGTAATAAATGCTGAAATGCTGAAATCATGCATGAATGCTCTCTTAAAATCCAGTATTGATCATGACTGAATATACAACACTGTCATATGGTCTGAAGCCATTTTGTGGTGACCAAATTTGGTGTACTAATATCCCCCTTCTCTTCTGTTGGGATTCTTTGCGAATTAATAGTCTTAAACATTTATTAAAGATTTTATAGTCATTTAAAATATTGGTATCTTACAGTTTTATTTTCCTAAGTGAAAAGATAATCATTTAATTGAAATATTTTTTTAGTTTCTAAACTAAAATGCTTTTTTTTCTAGAATTCTTCATTCAAACTTTTACTTGCAATTAAATGTGAGTGTACTATTAAAAAAACTGAAAAATTAAAATAGAAATGCCATTTTCTGTTTTAATTTTTTGTTTTGTCACATTTTTAATACTAAACTAACATCCCATAGGAAGACCATAGACTTTATTATATTTAAAAATATTTTTCTTTAATTCAGTTTTTTCCATGTGTTTTCATTTATAGCTTTATTAAAACATTTCACATGCCATAAAATTGATCCATTTAAAGTGTTTAGTTCGATGGCTTTTAGTATATTCACAGTTGTGCAACTATCACTACAATCTAATTTTAGAGGAACCCTGTACCCATTAGCAGTCACTCCCCATTCCTGCTTTCTTCTCTACTTCCTGCCTCTCTCCTGCCCTAGGCAACTGTTAATCTGCTTTCTATCTGTATGGATTTGCCTATTCTGGACATTTCACATTGATTTGTGGGTTTTTTGGTTGTTGTTAAATTAAGGCTTTTTTTTTTTTTC
Organism: Ursus maritimus; assembly: GCF_017311325.1. Taxonomy (NCBI): domain Eukaryota; kingdom Metazoa; phylum Chordata; class Mammalia; order Carnivora; family Ursidae; genus Ursus; species Ursus maritimus. The sequence goes on from NW_024426119.1 coordinate 22,940,649, forward strand.
CCTAGAAAGCTTGAGTGATGGGGGAGACCTTCAGTCCAGGGGTTTCTTTTTTCTTTCTTTCTTTTTTTTTAAAAAGATTTATTTATTTATTTATTTATTTATTTATTTGAGAGAGAGAGAGAGAGACAGCCAGCGAGAGAGGGAACACAAGCAGGGGGAGTGGGAGAGGGAGAAGCAGGCTCCTAGCGGAGGAGCCTGATGTGGGGCTCGATCCCATAAAGCCGGGATCACGCCCTGAGCCGAAGGCAGACACTTAACCGCTGTGCCACCCAGGCGCCCCCAGGGGTTTCTAAAACACATTTGCATTATGATTTACGTACGCGGGTTAGCAGAAAAAATTATAGTTTTTAATTCTAGAAACAAGAGATTTGTTATAGATTGATTGTCTTTATATTGGTAGCTATACTAAATAACCCAAATTTTTCTATTTCTGTAAGTGAAAAATCCTAAAGTAAAGGCAGTAATTGACTATTTTCTGATTCAAATTAGTAAGTTGAGCGTTGTAAGTAGTATTTGTATAGTTTGAGAAATTGCGTATCATACTTTTTTTAAGGTATCGCGCATTATTTCCCTTAAGTATTTCCCATTAAAGTGGGATCATATATGGTATTTATCAAATTTAAAAAAGCTAAAAACATGCATGATAATCCTCATTCATAAAGCATATTTTGAGGTTGCTCAAGACAAAAAGAAAAATCTTGCATTTAAGGTGCAAAAATATATATATATATTTTTTAAAGATTTTATTTATTTATTCGACAGAGATAGAGACAGCCAGTGAGAGAGGGAACACAAGCAGGGGGGGTGGGAGAGGAAGAAGCAGGCTCATAGCGGAGGAGCCTGATGTGGGGCTCGATCCCATAACGCCAGGATCACGCCCTGAGCCAAAGGCAGACGCTTAACCACTGTGCCACCCAGGCGCCCCTAAAAATATATATTTTAAAGCTTTTATTTATTTGAGTGAGAGAGAGAGCATGAGCAGGGGAAGGGGGAGAGGGAGAGGGAGAAGCAGATTCCCCACTGAGCAGGGAGTTGGACATGGAACTCTATTCCAGGACGCTCAGGTCATGACCTGAGCCAAAGGCAGACACTTAACTGACTGAGCCACGCAGGCACTTAAAAATATTTTTGATTAATTTTTAAATCAGAGGTTTAAGGAATATAAGTATCTAGAAATTTAAAACTTCACAGATAAAACCAAATTATAAAAGGTGTAAACGTTTTTAAAAGTCCTGGGGTACCTAGGGGCCCCTGGATGGCTCGGTGAGTTAAGCATCCAACTCTTCATTTTGGCTCAGGTCATGAGCTCAGGGTCGTGAGATCCAGCCCCACATCAGTCTCTGCACTCAGTGTGTGCAGAACTTCTTTCTCTCCCTCTTCCCCTCCCCAGTGTGTGTGCGTGCGTGCTCTCTCTCTAAAATAAAATCTTTAAAAATGTTTTTTAAAGTACTTTATGAAATTGTAATTAGGGAAATGGAAAGAATGATGATAGTAGGAGGGCAGAATTGGTTGATATATGTAAATTGTCTTATGATTAAACCCTTTTAAGATTATTTAGTGAGATTAACCAAATATTTGATTCCGAACAGGCAATCTTCCAAACTCACAAATGGCTCATATTCTAAAAAATTGTTGCCCTGGGAAAAATGAAGTCTTAGTGTTCTAAACAGTGTTATAAGTGGTAGTCTAAATCTTAGATGAGGCTATAAAAACTTGTGTAAACTATAATATAACCAATATAATTTGGGCTAAAAAATACTTATAAGTACTTATGGGCCTGTCTGGAAACATAATTAACATTTATAGCATTGTTTTTGCAGGGAAATGTAATTTATGATAATGTGCAATGGTGAAAATGGAGTACTTGGCCCTCAGAAGTTCCTTTGCCTCTATGTGTGAAGTATTAGGGCAGTGGAAAGATCAAATGATCTTATTGCCATAAGCCATACTTCTGTCCTGAGCACATCTTTGTGACTTCAAAATTTCAGAATCTCCTTTTCTTATAGAAGGAAATGAGGAACAACTTACTTCCTTCTCCTGTAAAGGTAGCTGCTGGCAACCCCAGCGCCCTGTAACAAGTAAACATTTGTCATTTTGTAGAGTGCAGCATTTCTAGGCATGCATGGAAATATTGAGAAATATCCTGTCTATATAAAACTAATGATTTGTTTCCAGGGAAATCTTCCTCCAGGATATAAGATCACCCTAATCGATATAGGACTTGTTATTGAGTATCTTATGGGAGGAACCTATAGATGCACCTACACTCGGAAACGTTTTCGATTAATATATAATAGTCTTGGTGGAAATAATCGGGTATGTAATATTTTGGGGGAAGTCTATATATGTACTTTGTATACTTTGTAAGTTAAAAATTCATGAGAACTCATACACTTTAAAAGTTTAAAATTACTTATATTCTTAGAATGGCGAAAGTAGCATTGTCTTTTAAAAATACGTTTTCAACTATAAGACTGCATAGAAATATTTTGTAACTGAAATCCAAAACAAGTCATTTTTTTGTGTGTACATATTTGTACATATGTATGAATGAATTCTTAAATTTTTATGACTTATCAGTATATTTAAATCTGTAAAAACTAATAAGCTTTCATTTTCAGAGGTCTGGCCGAAATACGTCCAGCAGCACTCCTCAGTTGCGCAAGAGTCATGAATCTTTTGGGAATAGGGCAGATAAAAAGGAAAAAATGAGGCACAATCATTTCATTAAAACAGCACAGCCCTATCGACCAAAGGTATGTTCACATAAATTTTGCCTTTTCTGGATTTTGTTCTATCTAATTTACTAGTATTTATGAAACAGAAAACTACTTGTTTTAGCAAGAATGAACTTTTATTTGTAGATAAATCTTTGATTATTCATTTTCCCGTATACAAAAAGATATTTATTATGAGTTAACAATTCTATGTTTTTTATATTTAGCTATAATAAAAAATTTTTTAATGTTTTGATAAATGCTTAACTGCCTCCTTTTATTCCATTTTAACTTGATTAACAACATGTAAGATAAGTGTTTTAGACATAATTTTTCTTCCATTAAAATTATGTTTTATCACATATTAGTTGAAATATTTAGGCCCTTTCTTTAATTTTGGAAAATTTTATTACAATGATTTTTTTTTTAGAAATACCATTTCCATAAAACCTGAGCTACAATATAAGTATATAAAATTTATAGCACTTTGATTTGTGCAGTTAAATTAGGTTGAAGAATAGTGTAAAGGAGATTTTATAAAAATTCTCACGTTAATGTCATATGGCCTTATTATAATGAATCTTAGACATTTGTTTTCCCTTGAAGATTGATACAGCTGTGGAAGAAGGAAAGAAGAAGAGAGCCAAAGATGAAATTGTAGATATTGATGATCCAGAAACCAAGCGCTTTCCTTATCCACTTAATGAACTATTAATTTGGGCTTGCCTTATGAAGAGACAGGTCATGGCCCGTTTTTTATGGCAGCATGGTGAAGAATCAATGGCTAAAGCGTTAGTTGCCTGTAAGATCTATCGTTCAATGGCATATGAAGCAAAGCAGAGTGACCTTGTAGATGATACTTCAGAAGAATTGAAACAGTATTCTAAGTAAGTCATATTTAATCATTTCAAATTTAAGAAATACAAGGTCATGTTTAAGTGGAGGTTATAGTGTCATGCAATAAATGAGTATATTTATGTATAATTTTATTGGCAAAATTAAAATGTATTTATTTATTATTTACTTTTTTTATTGAGAGGAAGAGGAGAGGGGGAGAGGGAGATAGAGAATCTTAAGCAGGCTCCTTGCTAGGGCATGGATTCAGAGGGCAAGTCTTGGGCTTGATCTTCCAACCCTGAGATCATGACCTGAACTGAAATCAGGAGTTGGAAGCTTAACTGACAGAGTCACCCAGGTACCCCCAAATATATTAGGTACTTCTTAAAATTCAGAAGGAAACTTTCCTGTTTATGCATATAAAAAGAGGTTATTGTTTACAACTCAAGAGTTAAATATGTTGGCAAAAAGAAGAAATGCCAGAAGTTTAATATTTGCCAGTCAGTTTAATAATTGCACATACTAGCAATTAATTAGATTAGGAAAAGTTCCACTTATAGTGGTAAAGAAAAGAAGAAAGTAAGGTTTTGAGCTGTGTTCTAAGGAAATGAATTTAATTCAACTGGGAGGGCATTTCAGAAGGTGGAGCTACGTATATGGAAGAGTAAAATAGTTCACAGAAATTTATACTTAGAGTAATAATGAATATTAAGTTTTCTGGAAAGATAGTTTGTAGGAAACTTTGTGATAGAAAATAGGACTTACCTCTCCCAAAATGGGCTGTCTTTGGAAGAGAGTAAGTGTTATTACTGAAAATAACTCAAGCAGGGATCTTACAATCACTTACTCTGTGGATCTAAGATTCAGATATTTTTTATGATTAGGTTAGTCCCTATTTGCATTATTTCTACTGGGTACCAAACCCTTTTGATTTTTTTTTTTTTAAGATTCTGTTTATTTATGTGAGAGAGAGAGATAGCAACAGAGATAGCGAGAGAGAACACAAGTGGAAAGGAGAGGGAGAATCAGGCAACATGGGGCTCGATCCCAGGACCCTGGGATCATGACCCAAGCCTGAGGCAGATACTTAACCACCTGAGCCACCTAGGCGCCCCTACATTTGAAATACTATATAGATAAGAGTTTTTATACAGAGCAGCTAAACATTGTCAGTTTGGGTTTCCTGTGAGACTGGAGTTTTATTTCCAAGACCAGTGGAAAATGCTCTGGAGTCACCTTTTCAGACTTGTTCTTAATGTGCCCTATTTTAATATTTGTGATATCTGGATAGTGATAGATATCTGGAAACAGCTACTATGATTCTAATGCCTTATAATTCCCTGAGTATGTGTTAAAATATTAAATATAAATGTTGTTATATTAAATATAAATATTAAATATAAAATGTTATGAAATTATATAAGAATAGTGTCTAAAACTGTAGTTTGGTAATATGAATGTTTTGGCTTTTATCTTTTGATAGTGATTTTGGTCAGCTAGCAGTTGAATTACTAGAACAGTCCTTCAGACAAGATGAAACCATGGCTATGAAATTGCTCACTTACGAACTGAAAAACTGGAGTAACTCCACCTGCCTCAAGTTAGCAGTTTCTTCAAGACTTAGACCTTTTGTAGCTCACACCTGTACACAAATGTTGTTATCTGATATGTGGATGGGAAGGCTGAATATGAGGAAAAATTCCTGGTACAAGGTATACCTTAGAAACCATTATATAAAGTATGGGATTAGATAAAAAGAACAGTGGAATTAGCCCAGGTATATAGAAAAATGCCGTGATTTATGAGGGTGGTGGGGGTGGCAGTATTGGCATTTTATCTCAAGTGGCACGAAATGGCCTCTTTTTTCCTTCTATTCTTCACTCTGAATCATTTTCAGGTATAGTGTATGATTATCGCCCCTCTCTGAGCTGAAAGCATGAGGGCCACAAAGGGAGTATTGGTGTTTACAGCCCTGAGCAGCTATGAAAAAAGTTTCTTCTTTATGAAAAGATGATTTCAAAATTCTAAAATTGAGAACCTCTCTCCTAACTTAATAATTTTTACATGAAGTATATTAGATATACCTAGCTTTTATGGTTAAGAATTTGTATAAAATGTAGACTGGTACTTTTGCTTTCATCATAGCGAGAGATACTACTTTAAACTTTCCTTTTCATTGTCTTATATCTTAAATAAGGTACAGAGATGTAGAAGGCAGAAATCAGGCAAGTGGTTTAACCATTGTAAGTAGATAACAAATACTGATCATCTAATAAAAATAATGGTGAAAGATTAACCAACAGAAACCCTGATACACAATTATACTTTCTTTGTGCTTTAGGATTATGCAGGTAATAACGTAAAATTTTACAAATAAACCTGTTTGTTTATAGAGGCACAAGCTGAGTAATCATGTTACGACACGGAACAGTTGCAAAGAGAGTTAGGATAAAATTATGCACGTAACAACTTCATAAGGCTTGAATTTTATTTAAACAAAAGTGTATTTTCTGAACAAACAAATATTAAATCTTTTCTGTATCCTCATATCATAGTACTCAAATGTTTTGTTACTCCTTTAAACAATTCAACCTGGGCCTCTTTAAATATAATATGCAAGTACAAAAACGAAGTTTTTGGTTTTTCCCCTATACTAACAGGGACAGATTGGCTAACTAATAATCAAGATATTTAATACCTTTTAAATTATTTTTATTCTACAAGGTAATTAATTTTAAAATATAAACTTACGTGTTTCTAAAATTTTTAGGTCATACTAAGCATTTTAGTTCCACCTGCCATATTAATGCTAGAGTATAAGACAAAGGCTGAGATGTCTCATATTCCACAATCTCAAGATGCCCATCAGATGACAATGGAAGATAGCGAAAACAACTTTCAAAACATAGCAGAAGAGATTCCCATGGTAAGGAGGAAAAATATTTTTAAATATAAACTTTTTGTGAATAAATACATGATAAGTGTTATTTTTATTTTAGGAAGTGTTTAAAGAAGTAAGAATATTGGACAGTAATGAAGGAAAGAATGAAATGGAGATACAAATAAAATCAAAAAAGCTTCCCATTACAAGAAAGTTTTATGCCTTTTATCATGCACCAATTGTAAAATTCTGGTTTAATACGGTATGTTGTATGTTTTTTAAGGTGTACGAGCATGTTTTTAAAGGATAAGCTTTAAGGTACCTTTGGTCTAAAGTCCATTATTTATCTTGATGCAACTTAGATCACTGACAAGCCATTTTCTACTTAAAAGAGTGTCAGTTTAACTTAGTTTTATTCCAGTTACCATCATATAGAATGATAAATGCTAACAAATTTTAATTCTAATTGGAACTAGAAATTGACTAAACAAAAATGTGGTAACCATAGGCCTTTGTAAGCAGGTATCAAATACAAATCAAATCTACCATATCTACCAGAAGCATTGGTAAAGATTAACCAGAAGAGACCTTGATATATCTTTGTGCGTTAGGATTTTGCAGAGAATGTGTAAAATTTTTGAAATGAACCTTTTTGCAGTGTTAATTTGAAGGTAAAAAGTAATCTAGATCGTTCATATAGTTTGTTTATCAGTGGTATAATAGCTTATTTCCTTCATCATATTATGGTACATGTTTTATTATCTGACACATAATTGGCTTTTCTCTTGCTTTATGGAAGAACAGTTTTTTTCTCCCAGATCAAAGAGTATATATGTCCATGGGGGATGGACTCACCTCATAGAAACACATGAGATTAGCCCCAGCTTTTAACCATGGGTTGAATGAATGAGTTTTTATTCCTCTTCCCAGAAAAATTGAGTTATTTTTTATTGTTTTTTTGTTTTTCATTTCCATCACGTTTGCATTCATGTGAGTGACTGTTTAAAAGTGGACAACCCTGGGACACCAGGGTGGGTCAGTCGGTTAAGAGTCTGCCTTCAGCTCACGTCATGATCTCAGGGTCCTAGGATCGGGTCCCATGTCAGGCTCCCTGCTCAGCGGGATGTCTGCTTCTCTCTCTCCCTCTGCCTCTCCCCTGGCTTGTGCGTGCTCTCTCTCTCTCTTTTCTGTCGCTCATTCTCTCAAATAAGATCTTTAAAATAAAAAAAAAAAAAAGACAACCCCGATGGCCAAATAGAAATTTCTCTTTTCTTTCCTTATTTATTGGAATTTACTGCCCTGCCCTGCCATAGCTTAAGTCAAGAATGTGGCTTGTTTTAACACTGGTAGAGGCAAGGAGAATGATGAGAGGATTCTTAGATACAGTTGTCCAAGGGTGAACAAATCTGGGCTTTCCTCTGAAACGAAATAACTCTTCAGATGTTATTATACGTAGATCTTATATAATATAATCTTTTTTGTTGAGAGTATCAAAGGTGGTATGTTCCCTTACCTAATGCTTTTATATCTGTTTTCATTTCTTGGGATTCAACCTCAATAACTAGGAGTTAGGAAAATACCAGTTGTCTTTCCTGGGAATAGTATGTGGTTGGGGGAAGGAGGAAGCAGGTAGTATGTGTTTCTTGGTGATGTTGGTGATGAATTTCTGTAGTATATTTAATACGATATTTTAGGTATAGTGTAAGTAAAATGGAATTATGTGAACTATGCTGAGAACAAAAATCTATTTTAAAATTCTTCCTATGGGAAGTACTAAAAGTCATCAAAGTTCTAGAATACCAAAGTAATAGTCTCGGAACCATTTATGTTTTTGTTGATAAACGCAGTGTCTGCACTGAGGTTTTTTTTTTTTTAATATTTTATTTATTTAAGGGAGAGTGAGTGCACACAGGGGCGGGGGGGGGGCAGAGGGAGAGGGAAGACTCCACGCTAAGCGAGGAGCTCAGTGTGGGGCTCAGTCTCATGACCCTGAGATCATGACCTGAGCCAGAACCAGAGCTGAATGCTTAAACTGATTGAGCCACCCAGGCACCCCTAAAACTGCTTTAGTGATTGAAGCTTGGAGATAGTTCACAGGGGTTCATTTAGTCTCTCTTCTGTGTGTTGGATTGAAAATTTTGATAGTAAAAAATTTTACCTTGTAATTAATATTAGTCATATTTTGTGTTTTCTTTTTCACTAGTTGGCATACTTAGGATTTCTGATGCTTTATACATTTGTGGTTCTTGTACAAATGGAACGATTGCCTTCAGTTCAAGAATGGATTGTTATTGCTTATATTTTTACCTATGCTATTGAGAAAGTCCGTGAGGTATGTGTGTAGTTTTTCCTACCAGTAACTTACTGTATATATGGAGGGTGTTTTGTTTGGTTTTCGATATGTATGTGGGTATGTGTATGTGTTATTCATAATCAGTAGGTAATAACATTATAGAAATGTAGAACATGTTTATTTTTGATATTCTAAAAATTATGGCATAAGAATAGGATGTTAACTTTGTCATAATTACAAAGTTCATGATTTGTTTCAGAAACAAAGCCTAGATATTTTTTTTTAATGATTTTTTATTATGTTAGTCACCATACAGTACATTCCCGGTTTGCGATGTAAAGCTCGATGATTCATTAGTTGCGTATAACACCCAGTGCACCATGCAATACCTAGATATGTTTTATGTTTTATTTCCTCAACATTTATATTTATGCTCTTTGTCACTCTTCAGAAAGTATTAATTATACATATAGCCAGGCAGGTAGGTAAATTATAAATAGGTTTTTACTTTGCTGTTATATTGTACTTCCCGCTGAAGTGTGCTGTATTGCCCATTGAATTGTCATTTAGATTTAGATTCCTGTGTCTATCACAGCTTTCAGTTTAAATTATAAATTTTCTAACATCTTGATTTTGAAAAAATCTTTTTTCCTTAAATAAATGTTTATACTTTTTATTCAAACTATTAACTACGTAGTATAGTTTTATAACACATTGACTTAAATACGTCTGAATTATTTCATGTCTGCGCTTTAGATTTAGAGAATACATTATATTGCAAAAACAAATGAAAGCATTGTACTTCCCTTCCACTTAGGTATCGTAGGAATTTATCTTCTCTAATAGTTTATTACGCATTTTTAATTCCTTTGAGTGCCATGGTTTATATGTTTATGAAATCTGTTGTTTTACCAACATGTTTGAAAAAATTAAATTGTTAAATGATAAAAAAAAGTTGCAAATAATTTTTTAAATGCATATTCATAAAAGAGTTATACAAGTATTCATTAGATTGTAATAACTCGTTGCCTCTAGGGGGAATCGAAGTTAATTGGCTAAGGAAGAAGAATGGAAGGGATACTTTTCAGTACTTATTTTTATATACACTATGATTTTGAAGCTATAAATGTATTACCATTCCCCTACAAAAAAGAAATTTTAAATTTTTTAAAAAGATTTATTTATTTGAGAGAGAATGTGCATGCGTGCCCACGTGCAAGTGGGTGGAGGGGCAGAGGTAGAGAAACTCAAACAGACTACGTGCTGAGTGCAGAGCTCATTGAGGGGCTTGGTCTCATGACCCGAGATCATGACCTGAGCCAGAATCAAGATTCGGGCACTCAACCGACTAAGCCACTCAGGCAATACAAATTTTTAATTTTTATATTCAAAGAAGAGGTAAGTACAGGTATTTAAACCATTGAGCTGTTTGCTTTCTGTAAATAAGACACTTTTGGAAGATCCTATTACTATATCCTATTGTTTGAATGAAAAATATAACAACTTTCAGAAGTATCTCACTTTCCAGAGAACTCTGTTCTAATTTTTGATTTTCAGCTTCTTAGTAGAATGACCAAGGTTGAATAGGTCATTTATTTGTGGGTATTTATATACATATGTGGGTATATATACACACACACGCATGCACGCATACATAGAATGAGGATAAGAAGTATGTCTCTGATAATCTCACTGAATTGTTTTAGTGATCAAATACATCATCAGATCCCAAGATAATCAAACATACTTTGACAAATACCAAATGACAAATGTTATATAATTTTATTTATATGTGAGATCTAAAAAAAAAACAAAGGCAGAAACAGACCTATAAATACAGAGAACAAAGTGAGCGTGGGGAAGGAGGGGAGGAGAGATGGGCAAAATGGGTAAAGGGGAGTGGGTGGCACAGGCTTCTAGTTATGGAATGAGTAAGTTCCAGGGATGAAACGTATAGCACAAGAAATATATAGTCAGTGGTATTGTAATAGCATTGTGTGGTAAGAGATGATAGCTGCACTTGTGAGCAGAGCATAATATGTAGAGTTGTTGAATCACTATGTTGTATAGTTGAAACTAATGTAACGTGTGTTAACTGTACTTCAATTAAAAAAAATACTTTGAGGGGCATCTGGGTGGTTCAGTCAGTAAAACATCTGCCTTTGGCTCAGGTCATCTGGGATTGAGCCCCAAGCTGGGCTCCCTGCTTGGCGGGGAGTCTGCTTCTCCGTCCCCCGCCATGCTCTCTTTCTCTCTCTCTCAAATAAAATCTTCAAAAAATACAAAAGTACTTTGAAATATTAAAAGATATATAAAATTCTGCTGTGATATTATAATTGAATGCTGATAATATGTTTTAATAGGAAGAAATTGATTTCTTAAACAGTTCCATTAGATTTCTTTTTTTTTTTTTTTCTTTTTTTTAAACCTATAGATCTTTATGTCTGAAGCTGGAAAAATAAGCCAGAAGATTAAAGTGTGGTTTAGTGATTACTTCAATATCAGTGATACAATTGCCATAATTTCTTTCTTCGTTGGATTTGGACTAAGATTTGGAGCAAAATGGAACTTTGAAAATGCATATGATAATCATGTTTTTGTTGCTGGAAGATTAATTTACTGTCTTAACATAATATTTTGGTATGTGCGTTTGCTAGATTTTCTAGCTGTAAATCAACAGGCAGGACCTTATGTAATGATGATTGGAAAAATGGTAAGTTGAGAGGCATCTGATAATACTCATGGGTTTATTGATATTTTTTCTTGAAATCATAAAAACCTGTCATTAACATAGTTTTATTTGAACTAGAGAATGTTATTTCATGTTTATTTGCCTCATACCTCAAATTGGCCAATCCTCAGGATATTAATTTTTGAAGAAAATATGTGATGGGATAAGATTAAGAAAACCATATTTTATTTGTTTTATCTTAAAATGTTATAATTTTTAAATGCTACTTTCTAGGCCTATTTGAGATCAGAATGAAAAAATACAAATTTGTTAGCTACCATTTGTGAAGTTGTTTTCATCTTTACTAAGGCTATCCTAGTCTGGCACCTGCCGCAATCTAGTAAAATCTGTTTACTCATAACCACTGTGGCCTATCTTCAGTCTACATTATAGCTAGAGTAATTTCAAAATGCATATCTGAGTATGTCACTTCGCTTCTTAAAAAAATTTTTTTAATGCTTTCACATTACCCCTAGTGATCAGTATACTTAATGAAATCTGTAAGTCCTGCCCGGTTTGACTGTTGCTTTTCTTTTAATTTTCCAATAGAAACATCTTCCTTGCTTTCTTTTAAAGTGTCATCTCTTACCATTTTTTGACCTCTTATCTATGCTGTAGTCACACAGGCCTTTCTGTATTTTAACATAGCCCCTACCAAGGTACCATAGCTCATGTTCTTCTTTCCGCCAGGAATGACTACTCTCATCTACATTCATATCCGTAGCTCTTTTGATTTACATACAGATCATATCTCCAACATAATTTTTGTTTTGGGGGAGCTTTTTTGATCTTTTCCCACTAAATCAAGTTTATTTGCTATAAAGTTTTGTGGGACCCATATTCCTCCTCTACAGAATATTTATCTCTGTGTCTAACCATATTTTAAACTATATTCTTACTGGATTATTTATGTACTTCTCTAGACTATAAACTCCTTGGAGTAGGAACCTTGTCTGGTTTTGGTCACCTTTGTATCTTTAGTACTTACCATAGTGGCTGTCACATAGTAGATTCTCCTTAGTAAATGTTTGCTGGTTGGATGGATATAACCATTACAAGTAGGAAAAAAAGACATAAAAATACTGAACATTTATTGTGTTTTAATAGGTTGCTTCACTTAATTTTACATGCTTAGCAGCAGATTATAAATTTTAAAACTATAATCTTCTATCAAGTAGTTTTTAATATTTATTTTATTCTCACTCCTATGCAAGATAGTATAACAATTAGAATAGTGCCTCTGAACTTTGTGAAATTATGTTTCTCCTTTCTGATTTTACCAATCCTGTAGTTATTTTAAATAATTCTATAATCTAGTTTGGAGCTTGTTCTACATAAGTATTTTAGGAGATTACATATGGTATTAGTAAGCTGTCCATGTGATTTATTGATGAAATTAGTGAGTAGAGGATATAGGGATTTAGGGAAAGACATAAATCTTTGGATGCTTTTATTAAAGCAGTGGGATATGATCTGTTCTTTGAAAGATTAAGATAGGTAGGAGTAAAAAGGCACAACCTGACTGGAACTTTTTTAATGATAAGGAGTTGTTGGTTAATGTCAAATTGGATAAAAGGGCCTAGCCTGGATTACATAAAACATTGAAAACTGGGACCTTAAAGAAGAAAAATACAGAGGAAACCATTGAAGAGTCTCCCCTCCAGCAAATTTGATTTTTCTTTCCCATGGGAGGAATAAGTTGACATTTCTTTATCTTTCCTTATCATTTCGGATAGACTTTTCAATGCATGGATGCTGAAAGCAGCTAGTCCGATTATTTGTTAGATGTTGATTTTCAGCCAGTGGGGACAGACTGAAAAAGTCTCAAAAGTGTTTTTCTTGCTCAGCTCCAATTCCCTACACTAATCTTGTTCCATTATTATGTATTTGCAAGATAATGCTAGCTAAACAGTACTACCTATGGTTTAGGGCGTTAGGTTCCTCTTTCCTTCTATCTTCACTGATTCAAACTATTTTTTCAGGTTACAGTCAGAACATCTTTTCCTGATATAATATTTCCAATATCTTGCTCTTTCCTACAGGCTTAACCAGCTGGCAGGTTTTGTTTTTTAAATGTAGATGTCAGGCTTAATGTGCAATTCCTTATACATTGAACTGAAAAATCTAAAGTGTGTTGTCCCTACTTCTGCCGTAAATTGCTTTCAGTTTCCAGTGGTCAAAAAGGCAAACACTATTATACTATTGTTTTTGTAAAAGTAACTTCTCCTTCCTCATTCTAAAATTATTATTCGTTGTGGAAAATTTTAGTAAATACAAACTACTATCCAGAGACATCCACTGTCAACAGTGTGGCCTATATACTTTTTCTGTGCTTCAAGATATACAGGAATACATGCTTGCGTGTTAAACTCCACACAAATAAATGTATATAATAGCTTTCTCAAAGTAGGCTCATTATATGTGCTCTTTCTCAATTCTTTTTAAAGATCTGCCCCCTTCTAATAAATATGAAAATCTATTCCTAGAGTTTCTGAAACCCTTTTCCTTAA
>NW_024426119.1:22954627-23034186 GCF_017311325.1 Ursus maritimus
TACTCATAACCACTGTGGCCTATCTTCAGTCTACATTATAGCTAGAGTAATTTCAAAATGCATATCTGAGTATGTCACTTCGCTTCTTAAAAAAATTTTTTTAATGCTTTCACATTACCCCTAGTGATCAGTATACTTAATGAAATCTGTAAGTCCTGCCCGGTTTGACTGTTGCTTTTCTTTTAATTTTCCAATAGAAACATCTTCCTTGCTTTCTTTTAAAGTGTCATCTCTTACCATTTTTTGACCTCTTATCTATGCTGTAGTCACACAGGCCTTTCTGTATTTTAACATAGCCCCTACCAAGGTACCATAGCTCATGTTCTTCTTTCCGCCAGGAATGACTACTCTCATCTACATTCATATCCGTAGCTCTTTTGATTTACATACAGATCATATCTCCAACATAATTTTTGTTTTGGGGGAGCTTTTTTGATCTTTTCCCACTAAATCAAGTTTATTTGCTATAAAGTTTTGTGGGACCCATATTCCTCCTCTACAGAATATTTATCTCTGTGTCTAACCATATTTTAAACTATATTCTTACTGGATTATTTATGTACTTCTCTAGACTATAAACTCCTTGGAGTAGGAACCTTGTCTGGTTTTGGTCACCTTTGTATCTTTAGTACTTACCATAGTGGCTGTCACATAGTAGATTCTCCTTAGTAAATGTTTGCTGGTTGGATGGATATAACCATTACAAGTAGGAAAAAAAGACATAAAAATACTGAACATTTATTGTGTTTTAATAGGTTGCTTCACTTAATTTTACATGCTTAGCAGCAGATTATAAATTTTAAAACTATAATCTTCTATCAAGTAGTTTTTAATATTTATTTTATTCTCACTCCTATGCAAGATAGTATAACAATTAGAATAGTGCCTCTGAACTTTGTGAAATTATGTTTCTCCTTTCTGATTTTACCAATCCTGTAGTTATTTTAAATAATTCTATAATCTAGTTTGGAGCTTGTTCTACATAAGTATTTTAGGAGATTACATATGGTATTAGTAAGCTGTCCATGTGATTTATTGATGAAATTAGTGAGTAGAGGATATAGGGATTTAGGGAAAGACATAAATCTTTGGATGCTTTTATTAAAGCAGTGGGATATGATCTGTTCTTTGAAAGATTAAGATAGGTAGGAGTAAAAAGGCACAACCTGACTGGAACTTTTTTAATGATAAGGAGTTGTTGGTTAATGTCAAATTGGATAAAAGGGCCTAGCCTGGATTACATAAAACATTGAAAACTGGGACCTTAAAGAAGAAAAATACAGAGGAAACCATTGAAGAGTCTCCCCTCCAGCAAATTTGATTTTTCTTTCCCATGGGAGGAATAAGTTGACATTTCTTTATCTTTCCTTATCATTTCGGATAGACTTTTCAATGCATGGATGCTGAAAGCAGCTAGTCCGATTATTTGTTAGATGTTGATTTTCAGCCAGTGGGGACAGACTGAAAAAGTCTCAAAAGTGTTTTTCTTGCTCAGCTCCAATTCCCTANNACTAATCTTGTTCCATTATTATGTATTTGCAAGATAATGCTAGCTAAACAGTACTACCTATGGTTTAGGGCGTTAGGTTCCTCTTTCCTTCTATCTTCACTGATTCAAACTATTTTTTCAGGTTACAGTCAGAACATCTTTTCCTGATATAATATTTCCAATATCTTGCTCTTTCCTACAGGCTTAACCAGCTGGCAGGTTTTGTTTTTTAAATGTAGATGTCAGGCTTAATGTGCAATTCCTTATACATTGAACTGAAAAATCTAAAGTGTGTTGTCCCTACTTCTGCCGTAAATTGCTTTCAGTTTCCAGTGGTCAAAAAGGCAAACACTATTATACTATTGTTTTTGTAAAAGTAACTTCTCCTTCCTCATTCTAAAATTATTATTCGTTGTGGAAAATTTTAGTAAATACAAACTACTATCCAGAGACATCCACTGTCAACAGTGTGGCCTATATACTTTTTCTGTGCTTCAAGATATACAGGAATACATGCTTGCGTGTTAAACTCCACACAAATAAATGTATATAATAGCTTTCTCAAAGTAGGCTCATTATATGTGCTCTTTCTCAATTCTTTTTAAAGATCTGCCCCCTTCTAATAAATATGAAAATCTATTCCTAGAGTTTCTGAAACCCTTTTCCTTAACTGTGGAAAATCTTTGTCTTCTAAATTAAATGTACCTTCTGACTAATCCCACTAGCTCACATAGGATTATTAGCATTATGAAAATAAGATTTTTTAAAAAGGTTTTCTAAATATAAAGTTTAATTATTTGCTTTTTCCCCAGTCGAGAATTCCTGGTTTACTATTTGTCATATCAAAGAAGTAGTCATTATTCATCCATTTGTACTCTTTCATAAAGTGAGAGTATTTGCAGGAAAAGTTAAGGGATTTAAGGCTTGTAGGGAAGAATTGGTTTTAACCTAAAATTATAGCATGCAAAATTATTTAGTGACTTAGTGGTATCAGGTTAACGTAATGGTAGTGTACAGTAAATTAGAGATATAGGAAATATAGAAGTGAACAGCCATAATAATAAAAGATGGAAATTGGAAAAGTAGGGTGAAGCCAAGAGAAAGAAATAGATTAGAAGCTGTCTGGATTTTCATCTGAATCTTGCCTCTCACATGCTCTCAGCACTCCTGCCAATTCTCCCATCCAAGTTATGAAGAGCTCGAATATATATTTCATTTTCTTCTTTATCTGTGATCTTTAGAACTACCCTCCACAAGAATTATTTATGTCTTTCCCCTCTTCAGTCAGTCATTTATCACACCATTATCTGTTTCTCCTAGTGCCATTTCCCTTTCTGCCCCCTTTAGAGCTTTCAAAATGGTTAATATCCAGTTATCCGTTTAACCTAGGTGCTATAGAGTGTAAGAAATCCTTCGTTAAAATATACCTTTAAATAATGAATAAAGGAGATGAATTTTATAGTAGTAGGTTCCTAGAGTAACTTAATACTGTTTCTTTTATCATTGTGTATCTATTTTATGCTATGCACTATAGTAAATTGAAACTACAAACATGAATAAAACTTGGTCCAGAGCCTCATAGAACTCACAGTTTAGTACATAAGACAAACATATGAAAAATAGGTAGCTACAGAAAGATAAACTTGTTTGAAGATGGATGAGATAGTACCTAATTCTCTCATGAAGGCTTTCACAAAGAATATGGTATTTGAAAGTTTGGCAAATAGGAACTTTTCTTGAGCAGGGAATTTCTAATCAGAGAAAAAGCTTTGAAAAGTTTGAAGATACAAAAGATGAAAATAGACGAAATATTCCTCACAGTTGATATCATTAATAAAGATCACACTTATAAAAATAGTGTTGTAAATGCTAACCTTTTCCCACTCACTCTGTGTATCTGTACATACAATCTAGAAGTCCTCATTTTAGATATGTGGAAATGGGATATATTTAAATATTTTTAATTAATTAAATTTAGATAAAGTATAAGGAAGGTTGTCAAATAGGCTTTATGTGAAAGGTATGAAATCCAGGGGCCTCTGTGACTCATCAGTCATAGACTTTGAATAGTTTTAGGATACCTCAGTACAGATTTGAGTACGGTTTTGAATTTTTGACTTGGCGTTTTTCTTTAATTACGGATAAATATTTGGATTCCATAGTGTTTCAGATGTGAATAATGTTATGATGATTTGCCTTTTAAAATCTCTTATCCCAAGATTTTGTTGAAATCTTGTTATTGAAAACATACATTCTCTTAGTGTGTATGTTAAACACTCAGAGAAGGAATTATTTGACTATTTTACAAATATGAGAACTGAATCTTGGAGAGTATTAGGACTCTTTGATTGCAAGTCACAGAGACTCAACTCTAATTTAAAAAGGAAATTTATTGGCAGATGTGTAAGAATTTTAAAGATGAAGGATCAAGTCTAAATAATTACTTATAAATAAATATTTTGT
This sequence comes from Ursus maritimus, assembly GCF_017311325.1. Classification (NCBI taxonomy): domain Eukaryota; kingdom Metazoa; phylum Chordata; class Mammalia; order Carnivora; family Ursidae; genus Ursus; species Ursus maritimus. Next base: position 22,958,580 of record NW_024426119.1, read on the forward strand.
AATTTTAAAAATAAAAAAAACCCAGACTTATAGTCCTCTTTACCTCTCACATTCCTGCCTTCCATTTCTACTTTCACTATATATTTGTTTGAAAAATATATGCAAATGTCATAATAATTTTTTAGGTTATTTTATTGCAATTATGGGTTTTTTAGGTTAGTTTATTGCAATTGTTGGTAAAGTACAGATTTATTGTAAATGTAGTCTACATTGATCTGTGTGGGTTTTCCCCTAGTATATTATTTGTGGATGTAGTACATTGTTGGAGTGAGATAACATTCACTTTTTTAGATATAAATGCTGAGCACTTGTATCCCTAATTAAGTGGATAGAAATTAAAGTTCTTTTATAGGATTTCACTTCACTCTTAGATTTCTTGAGTAATGATTTCAAAATTCAGATTGTGGCTTAATAAATTATTTTTCAATGATTTATTAGGTGATAGCCCAATTAGACTTTTTTTCACCTTTGTTGAAATTAAAGAATTGTAGGCTACTTGATTTGTAAAAGGATTTTTTAACCAGTTAATTGGTGTCATTTATTTTTTCAACACCCATGCTGATAATTGCAGTTTATTGTTTTATTTAGCTCCTAGAGGTTTTCACAGTCCAGGGTAAGGGACCGTGGTATAGGGTTCAAGATGGGTGAGAAGAATACCTTTTTGTGTATGAAGTGGGCAAAGGACAGTTATCAAAGGGAGGTAGAAAAGTGAATCTGAACTTCCAATGCTACAACACAACAGTTTTAGGAAAGATCACATATGGAAATTGGTTTCCTGAATCTGCCCATGTGTCTATACCTCTTTAAATCTTCTTGGACTCAAGATAGGCAAACTCCAGTTGGAACCAGTGATATGGTTCATTATATAGAATGTGCCCCTGACCTGTCCAGCTTCACAGGTCAATTTTTATGTAATCTCCTTGATGTTAAGGTTTACGTAGTGATGAGATTCTCCTGAATGCTAATACTAGGAGGAAAAAGAAACTCAAAGATTCTAGTAATTTTTCAGAACATTAGAACTATTTTAAGATGAAAAAACTGTTGTTGTTTTTAAATTCCCATGTATTTTAACAGTGTTCATTTTTTAACAGGTAGCCAATATGTTCTACATTGTAGTGATTATGGCTCTTGTATTACTTAGTTTTGGTGTTCCCAGAAAAGCAATACTTTATCCTCGTGAAGCACCATCTTGGACTCTTGCTAAAGATATAGTTTTTCATCCATACTGGATGATTTTTGGTGAAGTTTACGCATATGAAATTGACGGTAAGGGTTTATGTTTACAAATTCATCCTTTGGTTATTGTATGTTTTAAAGTCAGAATTGCATTACAGTAATATTACATATTTTTACAAGTCTAACTATTAATACCAACCTAAGCCCTCCCAACATGCATTCATTAATTAGCCCAGGAAAAAAAACCTATAAAAATTAATCGAAAAAAATATTTTAGAATTTTTTCAGCCACAAATGGAAATCTGGCCTAACCCGGCTTATACAGTAAGTATATTTATTAGCTCATGTAACACAAAGTTCAGAGAGAGTGGTCTTTGGAGTTTGTTAATTCATAGTTAAGGACATCTGTTCTTTTCATTCCACTGCTCTGTAATCAGAGTGTCCGATTGATACAGGTTTCCCTTATGATTAGAAGACTGTCACTAGCAGTGGGAGGAAAGAGACAGTGTTTTCCATGGTTCTCTTAAGGGTGAAAAGTCCCTTTCCCAAAAGCCTCCTATTGAACCTGTTCCTTAAATCTTACTAGCTCAAATTGGCTTCAGCCTGCCTATCTATGAAACGGTTGGGGCAGGGGTGATAGGATTACAGTGATTAGACCAACCGTGGTAGGTTGGATAAACTCTTAAATTAACAAAATTCAACTGTGAATGCATTTTCTGCATAAGGTAATAATCTTTTTAAATTGTTTTAGCTAACGAGGCTAGATAACTGATGAACATAGGAGATGCTGCCAGTTTTCAGGGATGTTCTTCTACTGACTTCCACAATTGCATTTTAGAATCTTCATTTGGTTAGTTGCTCTTCATCTCTTTTCCAGTTTCTCTCCTGTTTTTGCTCCTCCCTCACCACACACCTGCATTGCCCCCTACCCACCTATTTATAGGTGATTTGGTCAGGAGATGGCTACATAGTGGTCTTTAGTTGTTATCAGATATTGCTTGAAACAGTGAGGTTTTACCGGCCTGGTCAAACTTTGTGTTCAGTGCTTTCCTGTTCAGTGCCATTTTCAGGTTTTCATTTTCTGCGCTTTTTCTGATGTGGCTCTAGTTTAGTTGTTGTAAAGCATTGAATATAGCTTTTTAGTCTTCCTCATTCTCTTCCTTGGGTATTTGCTATATCAAACAAATCTGAATAGAATGGAAATGGGTTGATATAACTTAAGATTGAAAGAACCTTGTGCATTCATTTGCCTGTGAAACAATTTTATTTGAAAGGAATGATACAGCCTTTGAGTGTTTTAATGGTGTATATGTTTTTAAACGATTACTAAAGAAATGCTAATTGTATTGTAAGCATTTATATAAAACTTGTCACTGATTCATGATTATTTAATTCTAATCCTTACCTTATTTAAATTGTTTTGCTAAATTCTTTAATAGTCTGGTGGGTACTTAAGCTCTTCTTTTCCTTGCTTTTTTATTCAGCTGAGTCTTGGCTTCAGAAACATTCCTGGTGGGGATAATGAAAAGCAAGGAATTCAGACCTAATCATTGTATATTTGAGAGGCACTTCAACCACTCTTTCAACCCTAATGACATAATAAGATAAACTCAGTAATCTTTATATTTGTAAATTTACTGTGAGTTTACCATACTCTTTTATAGTTCAGTTATTTTTCTTACAGAAATGATGTAGTGTGGCTGAATCTGCAAATTTAATTCTACTTAATGTTCCTCAAGCTAAACCCTGTCTTGAAGTGCAGACATAACACAGAACTATAGATCTCATCTGAAATAGAGTGGTGGAACAGATACCCATATCCCTCACAAAATTTTTCTGTGTTGGCGTATTTTTAAGTTTGTATTCCAAGTGTTTGACCAGAAGCTTTTCACCAGAGTCTGAAACAGATTTGTACATGATTGAAACTTCCTTCAAACAAACGAATACTAATTAAAAATAGTTACTGGTGCAGGGGCACCTGGGTGGCTCAGTTGTTAAGCGTCTTGCCTTCGGCTCGGGGCGTGATCCGGCATTCTGGGATCCAGCCCCACATCAGGCTCCTCCACTGGGAGCCTGCTTCTTCCTCTTCCACTCCCCCTGCTTGTGTTCTCTCTCTCACTGGCTGTCTCTCTCTGTCAAATAAATAAATAAATAAATAAATAAAGTCTTAAAAAAAAAAGTTACTGGTGTAGAAACCAATATTGCACTGTATGTTAACTAACTAAAATTTAAATTTAAAAAAATGGTTACTGGTGTGATTACTATATCTAATTTTTGTTCTTCTTTCCAAAGTGTGTGCAAATGATTCCACTATCTCTCAAATCTGTGGTCCTGGAACATGGTTGACTCCATTTCTTCAAGCAGTCTACCTCTTTGTACAGTATATCATTATGGTCAATCTTCTTATTGCATTTTTCAAGTAAGGATTTTATTCAGTTGCTTATTGTAATGAGATTTAATATGTAATTCTCATTTTGAAGGAAACATACAAAATTTCAAATCTAAAGATTTTATTGAAGCCTACACTACTAAAATTATCTTTGAAAATTACAAATAAGAGGGCATACTTTTTCAAATCAAATGAAACTTTATATTTGAGACTAAATTATCTTTTCAACATGCAATTCTTTTATTAGTTATTAAGTTGCCGAGGAATACACATGTTCAGTATATAAAACAGAAAGGCAAGTAGAAAATTCATCCATAATCTCATTAATATTTTGGTGTACATCTTCTCTTGTTTTTTATGAATATATATGAACCTTTTTTTTCTCTGTAAAAATAATGTTCTTATATTTTGTATACTGTTTTTAACTAAGCAAAACATGAATATTATTCCATATTAATAAATATCTCTCTCCAGTTTATTTTTAATGCCTACCTGGTATTCCACAATATAGACCTTAATTTTTCAACCAATATATTATATTGTTCAATTAGATTGTTTATAATTTTTTGTTCCCCAAAACCATGCTGTTATATTTTTGATCATTCCTTAATTATGTCCTTAGGTTGTTTTCCTAAAAGTAGAACTGTTTAGTGTGTGCATTTTTAGGACTTTGTGCATTTAAGCTAAAGCAGACCTTTATCCCCAAATCTCTGCTAACACTAGGTTTTGTTATCTTTAATGGTTGCTAATTTGATAGTACCTAAAAGTACCTTGTTTTTATATGTGCTTATTTTGTTGCTGCTAAGATTGAATATTTTCTTATGGTTTTGTAATTTGTATGTAACTTTAAAATCTTAAGATCATATTTTCTGCTCATTTTTCTGGGAGTTTGTAATTAAGACCCTCAACGATACCAAACTTGTGCCTTATACTTACTGCATGTATTTTTTCCAGTTTCTCATTTGCCTTTTAGTCTTGTGTATGGTAGAATTGCAGAATTGCAGTAAGATCTTTAGTATTTAAAACTTTATCATGTGATTTAGCTATGTTTATTTTATTTTTATTCTTTGTTATTCAAGCAATGTGTATTTACAAGTGAAGGCAATTTCCAATATTGTATGGAAGTACCAACGTTATCATTTTATTATGGCTTATCATGAGAAACCTGTTCTGCCTCCACCACTTATCATTCTCAGCCATATAGTTTCTCTGTTTTGCTGCATATGTAAAAGAAGAAAAAAAGATAAGACTTCAGATGGACCAAGTAAGTAAAATATATTAAGGGAAATGTTATCACTTATCAGTATTACACTGAAAGTTAAGTATTAATTTTACTCAGAAGACTTAATTGGTTAATGTTACTGTAAGAAGCTTTTGTTGTATTTGCCTGAACATAAAGGAATTTTAAGTATAATATAGTATCTATAAAAGTGAATTTAGTATTAAACTTCTTTTTGAATATGGCATGTCAGTTTGCTTTTTTAAAATGGTAATATAAACCATGGCATTTGCTCTTCTACAAACCATTTTTGCTGCTCTGTAAACAACACTTTTAGTTTATTCTGTATACTACATGAGATTAATCATCATATCAACTGTGCTTGAAATTTTATAGTGACTTTCTGTTCTACCGAATTGGTCGTTAAATTCCTCTACCTGGATAAATGAGGGAGAGGTATAAAGAGAGATGTAGGGGAAGAGTGTTTTATAGGAAAAGGAAATTAGAAGAGGAGGAGAAGGTACCTGAAACTGTTCTGCTGAAGAAAAAAATGGAAATGCTTGCCTAGTGCTTTAGAAACACTATAGTAAAAAGAAAAAAATTATAGATGATGGATATAGTCTTACGAATCCTAAATAATTCATAAGACTCATGAGCTATAATTTGATATCTTGATAGTCTTCATTGATTTTTTTTTTCCTTTTCTCTCCTTAGAACTTTTTTTAACAGAAGAAGATCAAAAGAAACTACATGACTTTGAAGAACAGTGTGTTGAGATGTATTTTAATGAAAAAGATGACAAATTCCATTCTGGGAGTGAAGAGAGAATTCGTGTCACTTTTGAAAGGTTCAGAAGTTCTTTAATTATTGATTATATGTCACAGTGGATTCTGTTGTGCCTTATACATGGTCATTGTTCAATTTGTCAAATAAGTAAGCTTAGTAATAGTTTTATATATGGAAAGGCAATTCAGTTCTTCTAATACTTAGTGTAAGTCAGTTTCTCATTATTTTTTAACATTTGTTACAAAGGACAGAGAAGAATTAATGTTCTTTACTAGTCAGTGGAGAAAAGTGAAACTATATTGTTTTAAAGCATTTGCTTCTGTTTTTTAATGGCTTTGCTACATTCTGGAAACAGTATAGTTATAATAATGGTAATGGTAGTTCTATGTATATGTAATTTTATACACATATTTGTGTGTGTTACTTTGATGGTGGGGAAATTGTAATAATAACAAAAACATTATTTGAAATCTTGATTTTATTATAATAGAATCAGCACCAAACCCTTCTTAACCATTAGGTGTGCCTTTTATAAATAAATAAATAATCATTTTATTTTATATCGTAGCTTGTTTGAGTGCATGTAAAATTTCTTTTTACCATTGTCATTTATTGAGATTACAAAAAGAATCTCTAAAACATTAATTTTTAACATTTCTAAAAAGCCTATGTTTCCCCTACAGGGTGGAGCAGATGTGCATTCAGATTAAAGAAGTTGGAGATCGCGTCAACTATATAAAAAGATCATTACAGTCATTAGATTCTCAAATTGGCCATTTGCAAGATCTTTCAGCCCTGACTGTAGATACATTAAAAACACTCACTGCTCAGAAAGCTTCGGAAGCTAGCAAAGTTCACAATGAAATCACACGAGAGTTGAGCATTTCCAAACATTTGGCTCAAAACCTTATTGACGACGGTCCCGTAAGACCTTCTGTATGGAAAAAGCACAGTGTTGTAAATACACTTAGTTCCTCTCTTCCTCAAGGTGGTCTTGAAAGTACTAATCCTTTTCTTTGTAATATTTTTATGAAAGATGAAAAAGATCCCCCGTGTAACATATTTAGTCAGGATTTACCTGTAATACCCCAGAGAAAAGAATTCAATTTCCCAGAGGCTGGTTCCTCTTGTGGTGCCTTATTCCCAAGTGCTGTTTCTCCTCCAGAACTGCGACAAAGAATACATGGGGTAGAAATGTTAAAAATCTTCAGTAAAAATCAAAAATTAGGCAGTTCTTCTAATAGCATACCACACCTGTCATCCCCGCCAACCAAATTTTTTGTTAGTACACCTTCCCAGCCAAGTTGTAAAAGCCACTTAGAAACTGTAACCAAAGATCAAGAAATTGTTTGCTCTAAAGCTGCAGAAGGAGATAATGTAGAATTTGGAGCATTTGTAGGTAAGTTTAGCAAACCAGCATTTATATATCAATATTATTTTTTTAATTAAAGTTATCACCTTAGAAATCAAATAAGTAGCTAATTAATAAAACCATGCACTTAATGTAATAAGTGGACTACGTTTCGTAGAATACAGTTCTAAAAGTTTTAAGAGGAATCAAGTGGAGGAAATAGGTTGAATTGAGCACATACCTCTTTCGTGAATTTACTATAATAACATTTGTATATAAAACTTATTTGGGCTCTTCCTTTTGATTTTGAGGATCTTCCTTTGAATTTGGTTACTTGTTGAAAGAACCTGAGTGAGTCATAAATGTTAGATACTTGGGGAATAATAGAAAGGTACAGGGGAGGTTGGATAGAAATAACTGGAAAAGACCAGTGTCTTATAAATTGAGTGACCATATAGTTTTTCATTTCAACCAGTACACTTTTGGTAGTGAAAGGGTATGCTAACAATTACAATTACGCTAATAGGGAAAGCCAGGACTCTACTTGGAAATGCAGATTTATGGTCAAACCACTATTATATACCCAGAGAGGAGAGCATTTCAGAAAGGAATGGATTCATTCTTATACTTAAGATAGCTAAAGTAAAATAAGGACTGAAAATATATTTATTTTTGCAATGATAACAAATTAATGGCCTTGGTGGTATCCGTTTCAGTGAAGTGGTTGAGGGAGAAGCCAAATTATATTGAAATAAAGTGTGAATGGGAGGAGGGAATGTAAAGAGGAGGACTTGGGGGGCAGCTGTAAAGCTCACTATGAAGGTAAAAAGAAAGAAATAACTAATACTGTAGTTTGTAGCTAAGGTTTTTTATTTGTTTTGTTTTTAGTGATGGGGGAGACCTAAGCATATTTTAATGTTGACAGTGTGCCATATGGAATGAAAAGGTGGAGAGAGAATATTCATAGAGCTAGCTAAGTCTCTAGTATTTGGGAGAGTATAGTGTTCTAACAATCTTCCTGTTGGATTAGTAAAGATTAAAGTATTTAACAAAGAGTTCTTAGAAAACAACCTGAGTTGTTTTTGGGCATGACCAGAGTGTTCTGAGGCATGAAACCTGTCTCTTAAGGTTTGAATTTTTCCATCAGGTGACTTCCTAACCTTGTCTTAACACTTGTTTGAGCCTTCCCAGCTTAGAAATTTATCTAGTCACAGAACGTGTATGGAGATTAGTCAAAAAATATTGTATGTCCATGTAGTCTTCAGATTGAGGCCAACCCTGTAAGTTTTCTAGGTACTGAGCATACTGATCTCTGCTGCTAGGCTTTGTGCAGTTCACTGTGGATTTATAGAGACAACTTTTCCTGCATAAAATCTATCCCAACTTATTTTTTAAAAGTACATTTTAGTCTGTATGTTAGTATATTGCCACGGGGATGGATACCTACATATTTATCTCTACATATGATTTGTGTGTGTGTGTGTGTGTGTGTAGTAGATGTATATGTGTGTGTATATATATAGTGGATATATTATACATGTGTAATAAATATATATTATATATGTAACTTTATTAGTAAAAGTAATTGCTTCCCTTTTTTCTTTTTAAATTTCAAGCAATTCATATCACATGTTGGATTCTTTGAGGAGGCCTTTGGCTTTTGCTGTTAAGTAAACTGAACTGCTCATCTTCTCTAGCTTCTTGACAGATATTTTTAGTATATATCAAAAGATCTACAGGAAACTTCAGAGCCATCAAAACTACTTGAAAAACAACATAAATCACTTGTTTATGTAGACTTTAGGTAATGATATTTTGATAAGAAAATAAGTATTTTTTTTGTAATTTTTTTTCTCTTTAAGGACACAGAGATAGCATAGATTATTTGCAGAAGTTTAAAGAAACATCAAACAAGATAAAAGAAATATTATCCGTAAGTAAATCCTTAAAACAGCACAATTCAATCTTACTTTGCTCTTTGGGGGTTTAGTTCAAAATAGAATTAAACATTTCGGTAAAAATGCAGTTTTAGCAGAGACCGTCATCAACATGATTATCCCAAATATTTAAAGCCATACACCATTTAAAAAGAAGAAAGAGGGCACCTGGGTGGCTCAGTCGGTTAAACATCTGCCTTAAGCTCAGGTCATGATCTCAGGGCTCTGGGATCGAGTCCCATGTCAGGCTCTCAGCTCATCAGGGAGTCTGCTTCTCCCTCTCACTCTCCCTTTGTGCTCCCCCCCCAAATAAATAAATAAAATCCTTAAAAAAAAAAAGAAAGAAACAATTAAATATGAAAAAAATCTACAAATAGCTTGCACTTTTTTAATTGATGAAAATAAAAAACACCTATTTAACATTTCTCTTTTTAAAAATCCTTCTCCCTATACATTTCCCCTTGACTAAATACTGAGCTGAACTCTTTCCCAGGCCCAAAAGTTTATTAGAACATAACCCTGTCTGTCAAGGAACCTGTAGCCGAACTCTAAAAAGCTGAATATGCCAGTAACTACAATATAATGTGCAGGTGTAAGATATTCAATAAATGTTTGTTAAATAAATTTTTAAATGTATAGAACAATGCATGAAAAGTATTTAACTGTTGCTTTCATAAATACCCTTAATGATAGTCTTAATATGAGGGAAGGGAACCAGTAGGGAAACCAATTTTTTTTTTTTGAGCTGTATCTCTTTTTTTATCTTTGAGTTTCTTACAGGGAGGGAGAGCTGACTGGGAATTATAATAGAAAAAGCAAGAAGATGTAGATGGAGTGAAATTGAGCATTCACATGATAAGGATCAAAAGTATAACTTTTTTCAGATGGGAAGACTGACAAAAGAAATTGTCACATATGTTTTGAGTTGGAAAGAAAAAATGTTAAAACTCTTCTCTAACTTACCATTTAAGAATCTGTGTGTTTCATTGTATATAAATTATGCAAAACATTTTTAAAATTAAAGGGGATAAAAAGTAATCTGGGAGTTGTTGGTACTCTTAAGGCATTTGTTTTTCCAGTAAAGCTGGTGGAAAGCATGATGGAATACATGAGAAAAAGAAGGTTTAGGGTAACCATTGTGTGAAGTTATTAAGGAGTCAAGAGAAAACCAGGAGTATGATTTCTCAGCTATGGAGTTGATAGGCATGGATTTTTTACTAGCCATATCAGCATTTGGATTTCAGCCAGGAGAACTGAAGGCTGGGAATGGATATGGGGAAAGTAAATCTTCGGAGTGATTCTGACTAGAGGATTGGCATGACACCAGATTAGAACTGCTAAGTAATTGAAAATCTTAAGAGTTGTCAAACTCAGCAGTCAGGACCTCAAATTCACCATCTTGTTCAGAAGACATATTTCTCCTCCTGTATTTTCTGCCTCTGTTAATAACGTCAGCATTCTAGTTTACCAGGACAAAACTGCACTCATTTTGCTTCCTAAATATTTTTTTAGTATCTCTGCTTCTCTCAGTCCTCAGTAACAATTACAGTTACCCTGACTTAGGCTGTCATTCTCTAATACGTATTTCATTGAACTTTTAAAATGTCTCTGCAAGTGTCATAATGGCAGTTGAAAGAATTGTATCAGCACATTCTTGTGGCATCATTTTGCTGTAGGGAAGCACTTGATGTACATAGGAAGTCAGTTAGGATAAATGGACGTTCCTTAATGGGAAAGGGTATACATCAAGGTTTCCCCACAGATTTCGCCTTTTAACAATGAACCTATTAAATGAACTTAAAGCCAGGACTGTGCTAAAAATTTTTAAGTGGGCGGGTAACTTCCTGGTAAAAGTAAGAAGAAATTACAAGTTTCTGTGAGTAGGCAGAAAACTGGTGGCTGTGTTTTGAATTAGACAATTTTAAGTAATTTACGTAGAGAAAAAGAATTCAAACTGTAATAATACAATAGTGAGCTCTAGCTCATGATGCTCTGAGACTTTGAGTTCTTGAATGTTTATGGGTTATATACCCCTTTGAAAATCAAATGAAAACTATAGACCCTCTTTCCAGAAAAATGAACATAAATAAAATTTTATCTATTAAGGTATATGGAGTTTTACAAATACCTTGAAACCCATCATCAGTCCTGCACTAGAATTTCTGTCATAGATGGTTCTGATGAAACTGATGTGTCATTGCATCAAAGAGTGTCTATCAAGGAGAGCACTTAAATAAAACAAATAAGAAATAGCTAAAACTGGTTCCAAAAGAAACAACTGAAATCAGAAAGGAAATTGGAGTTGCTTTGTGACTACAGATTAAGGTTAGCACTCTCACTTGGCTATATAAATCAGCTGCATATGAAGAGTGCAGAGCATCAAAGGTAGAAAAGCTTAATTTTCTTGAGATACAAGCTAAATTTACTTAATAAAGTAATAGTTTATTGTAGTAGTAACATTTTAAAACTCATTGTTTCTGAGAAGTGGTAGAGGTTTGGGGATATTTTAAAGTTGCATAATAGTGTGTGACCTGTTTATAGTTGAAAAGAGAAAATAATGTGAATATATTGGATTGTCCCCAGGTTAATGCAGTTTGTTAGTTCATCTGAGAAAATGTATAGGTAAAAAGAAGAAAGGAAGGGAGAACTAGACTATAAAATATTAGTCAGGTAGAACTGTTGAAACATGAAGATTTGGCTAAACATTTTGGTGACTCCATAATAACCTTCTGCAAATAAGCATTTAATAAGGATTGGATTAGAAATTGTTGAGAGGGGAAATGCTTTGTCAGTAAATAAATATTGGATAATTGAGTAGAAATTTGGAAAAGTCTGTTTATGTTCTCATATCACTTCATAATCTCAGTAATTTCCAGCTTTAAATGTAAACATTCAAATCATTTAAGAAAATAGAAATATTAACTTAGTAAAACCAGGAGGACTTTCTAAACATACAGTGAGTAGACAATATTAAAGGAAGGATGTGAAGAGATTTAAGTACCCAAAAAATGGAAATCATAGATAAGTCAAACAAATTTGGAAAAAAATTGAAATGTGACTAATAATGATCAGATCTTTGTTCTATAAACAGCTCATATAATCAATAAGAAAGCTATCCAAACATCTCTTCTTCCCCATAAAAACCACTCTTCCACCCTCCAAACTGTTAACAGTCTGTCAGTGTTAGTGTAAAATAGCTTTTTGTTTTGTTTAGCTTTTTGTTTTTTGATAAATGTTTTATTATTTTTCCCACAGTTTTTTGTATTTCCCCCAATTTTTTTTTTAAAAGATTTTATTTATTTATTTGACAGAGAGACAGCCAGCGAGAGAGGGAATACAAGCAGGGGGAGTGGGAGAGGAAGAAGCAGGCTCCCAGCGGAGGAGCCTGATGTGGGGCTAGATCCCAGAACGCCGGAATCACGCCCTGAGCCGAAGGCAGACGCTTAACGAATGAGCCACCCAGGCGCCCCTTCCCCCAATTTTTTATAAAGTTGTATCACTATGAAAAAGGCTTCATTCAGATGGATTTATGAATAATAAACAAGTAGGATATTTTATGCGGTTTTTTTAGATTGTCATTGAAGAAAATTAACTGTAACCTGTAATGTGTTCTTTGGTGTCCACATAGATTAAAACATAAGATACAGAGACTCATACTACTTAGAACAATTATTTGTAATTGGGTTTAATTGTTTTTAAATTGTGTATTTGTTCAATGTGCAGAGTGATGCTCCTTCTGAAAACACTTTGAAACATGTGAGTTCTCACGCTGGATTTACTGAATGTCGCAAAACTTCTATTCCTCTTCATTCAGAACAAGGTAATTTTTGACTATGTGAACTATGTTACCAAACATGCTCATTTAAGCTTTAAATGTATTTTATGTATGTCACACACCTGAGCAGTGAATGTTTTGGGAGTCAGAAAATGACGATTCTGGTCCATCATTATACTTTAAGCTTGAATAAAACACATAATCCTAATATCCTAATATTCTCCTTTTTTTTTAAACAAATTGTTTAGTACTGAAGGTGAAATATAAAGACTTGATTTTTATGAATCTGATTTTAACTTTTACAAGTGAATCTGTTTTAATCTATAGTCATTTAGTCTACATATTTTTCTAATTTAACTTTTCAAAATAGCTAATACATTTTTTGGTTCAGAATTGAAATACAAACACATACAAGCAATTTGAAATAAGTCTCTCTCATTCCAGCTTCATATGTAACCACTTATTTTTATTTATCCTCTAGAGTTTCACACTTACGTGTCGTATATGACAGTAGTCTTCCTCCTCTCATTTTTACACAGAAAGCAACATACCGTACATGTTGTTCTGCACCTTTAATTTTTCACGTGAGAATTAAAAGGCCTGGGGATGTTTTCATATCACACTTTTTTATGAGTCAAAGTTATATATGCATATAAGTTTATTATTATTCAACTTTTCATTAATGGGCATATAACCTTTATAAAGTTCCTTAAGAAAAACATCACTACCGTGTCCACCTGACCATCATTTCCCCTTTCATTCTCTTTTGGTATAGAGCAGTATCAAGTTGGATGTATTCCAGGGTTGCAAGTTGGTTTAACATTAACATAAAAACTATAATTGATGAGGGGTGCCTGGCTGGCTTAGTTGGTAGAGCATATGACTCTTGATCTTGGGGTTGTGAGTTCAAGCCCCATGTTGCGTATAGATTTCACTTTAAAAAGTGTGTGTGTGTGTATAATTAATGCATGATAACAGATTAGAGGAGAAAATCATTTGATCATTTCAGTAGCTGCAGAAAAGACATTGGATAAAATTCTGCATCCGTTCATGATTAAAACTCCTAGCAAAGTTAGAATGAAGTTTCCTTAATCTGAATAAAGGGAATCTACAAAAAGTTATCAAAAGTTATCACAAGTGTCGTATTTCACAATGATATATTGAAAGCCGAATGGGGAATCAAGGCAGGGATTCTGGCTGTTATCATTTTGATTTAACATCCTAGCTGGAGAAATAGAGTAAGAAAAAGAAATGGTAGAAGGGTTAGGAGGGAAGAAATAAAACTCATTTTCAGTAACATGGATGTTATTTCTAAAGTTAGCGTGCTTCTAATTTTGCATCCTCATATTTCAGTTTTAGATAATAACTATTGACCTCCCATTAAAGAAGGCAAGGATTGAACTCTTCCCCTCCTTCTCTCTGTTCCCCAAACAGACACACACACACATGCACACGTGCTCACACGTGCTCGCACGAGCACATATACACACACATTTACTCTTTCCCACCGTTATAGTCCTGTGTAATTTTGGCTAGATCAACACTAGATTCTCTGCTATTCAACTACATTTCTTCAAGTTACTCAGATACATACTGCATTCTATCAGTTTTATTATCTTGAAAAAGTTTTACCCAGACTCTTCTAACATACTTCAATCTGGCCTTTTTGCCCTCTACACTTGGAATACAAATTTTGTTCTAAGATTCTCCATCACCTTTCATTCTGAGGTTTTTCTTTACTGCATCATAAAGTTGTGAATTCTGAGTTACTTTAGAATTTAACATCCTGACTTTTTAAAATAGGCTTAATTCTAAAGTTTATTTAGGATAAAAAAACCAAGATATGATAAAGATGGAATCTTAAATCACAGGAGGAAAGATGAACTGTTTTTTTTTTTCATGACTATAAAATGTTGTATGTATAAGATTATTATTTGCAATTTTGTAATGGCAGGAGATTGTAATCATACCAAATGTCCATCAGCAGGAGTTTGGTTATTATTCTGTACAATTATTGTATACCCGTAGTATGAAGTTCAGTATAGCATCAAAATAGAATAGAGGCGTTTTCTGTGAACTGATAATGGAAAGATCTCCAAGCTTAAAGTTAAAAAACCAACAACAAAAAAACTCCCAAATATATATATGATATAAATTATCCTACCATTTATGGTTTAAAAAATGGTACGTGTACACACACACACACACACACACACAAATATTCATGGTAGAATATACAAGAAATTTGGAAATAGGAATAGGAAGACTTTTTCCTTCATACTCTTTTTTATTTCTTACTGCTTTTTTACAAAAATAAATTGAATAATTTTGATGTCCTGTTGGGAGACGTCTGGGCCTCATGTAACTCTTACCTTCAGCAGTGTTGGGGAGAGGACAAATTATCTTATGAAAGTTACACTGTGTGTAGAAACACTTTGTGTTTGGTTAGTTGATTAAAAAAGAAATTTAGTTGTATAACTTATGTTTTAAATTTTTCTTAAGTGGAAAGTAGCGGTAGAAGGCCATCTACAGAAGAAACTCATGAAGTAGATTCCAAAGCAGCTTTACTACCGGTTTGTACATTTCAATTAAACAAATGCATATTTTAGAATACATATTTATGTATCTATGTATGTATGTATTATTATTTTTATGTTTTTCTTCATGATAGATGTAGTCTTTAATCCCCACCTTCTATTTATCTCATCCTCCCACCCACCTTCCCTCTTCCCAAACCATCAGTTATTCTCTATAGTTAAGAGTCTTGGTTTGTCTCTCTCTGTTTTTGTTTTTTTTCTTTGCTCATTTATTTTGTTTCTTAATTCCACATATGAGTAATCATATGGTATGTGTCTTTCTCTGACTAACTTATTTCACTTAGCATTATACTCTCCAGCTCTATCCATGTTGTTGCAAATGGCAAGGTTTTATTCTTTTTTTGTGGCTTAATAATAATCCAGTGTATAGATACCATATCTTCTTTATCCATTCATCTATCACTGGACACTGGGCAACTTCCATTGTTTGGGTATTATAAATAATGCTGCAGTAAACATAGGAGCGCGTATATTCCTTTGAATTATTGTTTTGTATTTTTCACTAAAAACCCGGTAGTGCAGTTACTACATCATAGGGTAGTTCTGTTTTTAACTTTTTGAGGAACCTCCATACTGTCTTCCACAGTGTCTGTGTCAATTTGCGTTCCCACCAGCAGTGCTAGAGAGTTCTTTTTTCTCCACATTTTCACCAACACTTGTTTCTTATGTTTTTGATTTTTGGCCATGCTGACAGATATGAGGTGATACCTCATTGTAGTTTTGATTTGCATTTCCCTGGTGATGAGTGATGTTGAGCATCTTTTCATGTGCCTGTTGGCCATCTGTATGTCTTCGGAGAAGTGTCTGTTCATGTCTTCTGCCCATTTTGATTGGATTATTTGTTTCAGGGGTATTGAGTTATATACTTTCTATATATGTTTTGGATACTAACCCTTTATCAGTGATGTCATTTGCAAATATATTCTCCGATTCCATAGGTTACCTTATAGTTTTGTTGATTGTTTCCTTTGCCGTACAGAAACTTTTTGATATAGTCCCAATAGTTAATCTTTGCTTTTATTTCCCTTGCCTCAGGAAGGGAAGGTGTAAGAGGTATATCTAGAAAAGGAAGGTATCAAGAGATATATCTAGAAAAATGTTGCTACGGCCAGTGTCAGATTACTGTCTGTGCAATAGTTAGGAAATTTTAAAGAAAAGTTTATGCAAAAGAAAGAAAGGCAGGAATCTCTGTTTGTACTGCAACTAATTATATGAAGTCATTCCCAGCCATTTGAGGTAATACTTGATTTTACAAACACTCTTTAAAAGCATACTCCGACAAGCAAGACAAATAGCTTGGGAAAAAACAGAAAAATTGCTCCTTTATAGTCAGTCAAGTATAGAAGTCACTACTCATAATTATCCTGGATCATCAAGAACATATTAACTTACATTCTCCTATAAGGAGATAGATTATATTATTGAAAGTCATGGTATTAAAAAAATTATTTCAGTGAAGAAGGGTTAGTGAACCAGTTTCACAGTAGCAGTTCCTCCTTTCTGGAAGGACCCATCCCGAACCTAAGTAGCACAGTTTTGCCACAGATAAAGTTCATTGAAGATGACCTGACAATGCCAAATTACAAAACTTCTGGGGTTCAAATTACATAAATAGTAGTAAGCCTCTAATATCTTAAGATAGTAGAATTATTGGTTACAGATTTAAAACAAGTATGATTAAAGTGATTAAAACCATAAAAGAGAAGGTATTACAAATATGGAAAAAAAGAAAAGATACTATTTTAAAAGTCCTGGAAAATTAGAAAAAAATCTAGAATAAAAAAGAACTCATTGAGGGTTATGATAACATAAATCCAGCACAGCTAAATAATTACTAAATTGGATCAGAATGTAATTATATAGTTAAAATTAGATGAAAAAAACCTGCAGAATAAAAACAATATGCACATATACAGAAAAGGGCTTCAGTGAAATATGCCTAAATGTTTTTGGTAGTTTGTTCACAGTGTGCATGATTTCAGTTTTACTCTTTATACTTTGTTGTGTTTTTCTTTTGACAATGGGCACATATTATTTAAGAATATAAAATCGTCATCAGAAAAAAGGAAACTAGCCACACTGTACTTATGTTTAGGGAATAACAATCATGAAATTCTTTATTCTACCTTGTGGAGTGGTCTTAAGGTAATTATATCCATTTATTATTAGTTCACTTGTATGAAACAAGGACTTCACATTAATTTTTCAGCCTTTCATTCTTAAAACATACTATAGGAAACAAAACAGGGTTAAACAGTTATATTTCGTCTAGAGATTTTTTTTCTTTAACTTTTGGTTTGTGTTTGTTTTGACTAAAGGATTGGTTACAAGATAGACCATCAAACAGAGACATGTAAGTAATTTTCTCATCGTTAACCTGAAAAGTATCATAGTCATTGGATGTTGTCTTTTTTCTGTTCTTTGTACCATTTCTTAAATACTCCTTTATATATGGATGATGATTTATTTTAGTGCCTCTTGTCTTTACTAAATAGAAGATATTGGGGGAATTCATTTTTTATGAGTTAATGTATACATTTTAAGTTATTATTTTATATAGTTATACTGTCATTATAGCCATATACTATACTGCTCTACTAAAATCTTCCTTACAGTGATACGATTATGATTTTATTTAGTCCTATTTCCAACTTGCAGTTGAATAAATTTATTCAAAGATCTAGTTTGACATTTTAGTTTTGTACTTGACTAACTTCTGTGCCCATTCTGCTTTTGAAAAGATAATTAGAGCAGTAATTACACAGTATACATTAGGGAGATCCACTACAAAGCTGATACAGTAATCCAGAACCCAAAGTAGAAACAAAAGGCAATCTGACAGGTAATCATCCCCGGGAAGTAAAAATTTTTGGTACAAATTAAACATAAAGAAGAATTAAAGATGATCTATGTGTTTCCAGTTTGAGAATTAGTATTTTAGGATTCTAAAGAACATTAAAAAAAAAAAGGTCCTCATGTTTTAACGTGCATTTGATACTTAAAGCACAGTAGAGTTACTTTCAGTTATGGACTACTTGAGAAGGAAATTATATATTCCACAGTGTTCCCTATTTTCTTCTGTCCCCCAGAAATACATGTGAATATATAGAGAAGAAAATAAGCCAGGTGCCACATGCATATGCAGTATTCAAGTCCTTTGGATATTCTGGGCCTGTATGGCATTGGCATTCGGAAGACCACTCTATAGTCAGATCTCTTCAGAGTATACTCTCTTTTATAACCAAAACCATAGGGTATAAATACCGAATAGGTACTTGAAGTTGATATTAACTCAGCTAACAAAAGAACATCTTATAGAAAGTTGAGCCATAGAAATACCTAGAAAGGTGGAGTTGGTTAGCACTCTTTAGGTACTGAGAAAAGAGTAGTCTATTAGCAGCAAAGGGATGAGCCTGGGGTCAAAATACTTCCTATACTAAAATACTTATATTAAGGTGAAAATCAGTAGGATACATCAGGATCAGATTGAAGGTAAGAGCTAGAAAGAGACTGCAAAAGTTCTCTACTTGAGAGGTCCTTTCCGAATCTGGTCTTTTTTAGTCCTGAGCAAGGCCTGAAAGCTGTATTGTGGGAAAGCTAAGCCTCTAACCCATTTTGTTTGATTCTCATTGCATTCTGCTTCCTACTAGACCTGTCTAATTTGCACTGGAATCCATGGAATTAATAGAACCTCCACTTGGTACCAGTATATGTTGTTGTAAATACATATGTTCAACACTAGAAAAGTTTTTTTCAAAATAATATATTGAGCTTTGCCAAATGACATCTATTTGCTGTTCTCTCAGTTCTTTGCCCATCAATTCTGTTGAAGTATTTTTAGAATTCTGCAGTTATTTCAGGACATTCTTATAGTACAGAATTCATCTCCACAAATAGAGAAGTCAAGGAATATTTTACTCTGTTAGTACTAGAACCTTTAATTTAGCAGCAAACTACTAAAAATGTTTATGTAAGCATAAATTGGAGGTACAAGTTGTTGATAAAGTATATGTATATTGACATTCATATCCATGTATGAATTTGGCATTGGCCTAAGGGAAATGGCATATATTCAAACAAAAGTGAGTCTGGAGCTCAGAATTACTTTAATCGTGTTCTATTAAATAATCATAATAACTTTACAAAATAAAAAATTATGTGATAGCCAAAACAAAAATTGTGTCACAACTTATATTTTTTGATTTTCTTTAGGCCATCTGAAGAAGGAACATTAAATGGTGAGTTCATGTGGTAGACTTAATGTGAAAAAATGAGGATTATATATGATTTGTTATAGTAAATACCACATTATTCTAGCTAAGAAGCTTTAGACTTAATATTTGAAAGAGCCAAGGTAGCAAAAATTTCTTCCCTCACCTAGTTTCTCTTCAGTATAGCAGCTTCACAAATACATGAACTCACCATGTAAATGATAACATGTCTTTACTGTCACCCCACCCCCTTTTATCCCTGTGACCTGGGCTGCTCTTTCCCTTGTAGTCACTGTTTTAGGGAATGATAGTGTTTCAGTCAGTTAGGTCAAACCTGAGGAGTTATTCTTGACCCCCTTGACCTTGCACTCACGAAGTCCTGTTGTATTTACCTCTTAAATATCTCTAGAATCCATCTTCCACTATACATCCTGCTGCTGCTTTCTGTTCACACCTTCGTCATTTTTTAAACCTTTTATTGAAGTGTGTAACATGCGTACAAAAAATAGAGATAAGCCTCCACCTCAGTGAATTCTCACTAGGTGAGTATACCCATGCAATCAGCACTCAGATCACAAAACAGATCACAAAACAGCTCCTCATGTCCTCTGCTTATAACCTCTGCCCCTAAATAACACAGTGTATTAGTTTTGTCTGTGTGTATGGAATCATAAAGTATGCACTTTTTTGTCTGGCTTTTTCCTCCTAATGTGTGTTTATGAGATTTACCAATATTTTTGTGTATAGTGGTAGTTGGTACATTCTCATTACTACACATTATTCCTTTGTGTGAATATATTGAGTTTATTCTGTTGGGCATTTCAGTAGCTTCCGCTGTATGATTATTATGAATAGTGCTGTTATGAGCATTCTTGTTCATGTTATTGGTAAATATATGTATTTTCTGTTGGGCATGTACCTAGGAGTACACCTCCTAGGTGGTAGGGTATGTATATGTTCACATTTAGTAGGTTTTTAGAGTTAATGCCAGTTAGGCTCCCTTCCATTCTTTCTTCTGTTTTGCCACCAGACTGATTCTCTTCTGCTTTACGTTTCCCCACTGTCATCGGATAAAATCCAGTGTCCTTTCTTAGCGAGCATATTTGGTTTCTAACAATTTGGTATTCCCTGATTCTGTAGCTTTACCTCCTATCGGCATGCCTGTTCCCTCACTCATTAATTTGCAGTCTTGGTTACACATCCAAGTACTTGTGGAGAATCACTTAATGCTGACACATAGCTACAGAATTAGAATATTTTGGAGTGAGATCTGGGTAGGTGCACACTGAAAAAGTCCCACAGGTGATTCTAATTTGTATTTATTATAAACTTATATATTATATAATATTTGTGTGTATGTGTGTGTGTGTATAATTAGTATTGAAAACTGCAGTTCTAGTCATACTAAACAACTCGTAGTTTCTCAGGTATAGCATGTGCTTTAATAATTCCATGCCTTTGCAGATGTTGCCCTGACCATACCACTGCCTTCCAAACTACGCTCTTTTTGCCCTTCTCTTTCCTGAGACATTCTTTAGCCTTTCTTCAAGCAGGAAGCGTTTGGTATCGATCCCTCCTCTTCCTATTAGTATATGTACATCATATATACATGTGCGTATGATATAGTCCATATATATATGTATGTATTATGTATATAATGTATATATTTTATACTTACTACATATTAAAACTGTTGACTGATTTCCTTCTCTTGCAAGACAGTAAGTTCTTTTTCATTTATATTCTATAAACTTAACACATAGCAGATTCAATTTATTCTCCATTCTTCTTATAGTTAAAAAATGAAGTCCTCAAATACATTTAAATATGGAGCAGGGGGTTTTTTGGGGGTATGTTTCACATTCCAGAGCTCATCTTCTTATGGTCAGCCCACTAAAATGGTTACTTGGCTACAGACCCCACCTCCTAAAGGTTGGAAACTAAAAGATATTTTTCTTTTTGAGCAGGGGAGTATAGGAAGAATATAGTTTATGACAGGAGAGTCTTTTTTCCGTTTCAGGTATCCGAGTGCACAGTTAGGACTAATCTGGCATAATGAAAAAGAGTTAATGTAGGAAACACGTGATGAATATATGTTATTATTTATATTTTCTGTTTGGGTGAAGAGAGCTTACATGAAGGAACTTAGGATAATTATACGAGAATAAGCAAAAATTTATGCCACATTAGTACTTTTTAAAAGAGTTTCATTTGTTTATTTGCCATTTTAGGTCTTGCTTCTCCATTTAAACCAGTTCTGGATACAAATTACTACTACTCAGGTCAGTACTATTAAAAACAAAATCTTAACAACACTTTGAGCTTTTAGGGATTTCATTATTTTTCTCTCATTTTTGTGCAGCTGTGGAAAGAAATAATTTGATGAGATTATCCCAGAGCATTCCATTTACACCTGTGCCTCCAAGAGGTAAATCCAAAAAGGAAAGAAATTAAGAGGAAAATAAACCTTTTATTAATAATGTGATTTTTAACTAATGTATAGAATATGGGTGGTGGCAAAAAGAAGGGTCACATTAAGTGTCAATTTCATATAAATTTTAATTAGCAAGAGTCAGGTATGTTTTAAATAGAAGAAGGAATCATCAGAAGTATTAGATTTCTCTATTTCTGTAATAGTGTATTCTAATTCAGAAAGGGTCTTAATCCATTGTCTAGTAAAGAAAGCATAAATAAATTGACATCACAGGTTTGTGGAACAGTTGCTTTCTTAAAGTTTTTCTTGAAAATGTTCGTAATTTCAAAAATGCTTATCATTAATACATACGAATTTAGAGATATTAGTAGATTCTTGATTTCTGAGCATTTGTTGCCCTTAACTTCCTTTATAAAATGACAGCTTCGTCCAGTTCATTTTCTGTTCCTATTTAATCTTAACAAAAGATACCTGCTAATGTTTAGTCTACTTTCTCATTTTAAAAGAGTCGTAATTTGACCTCAGAATGTGTCCATTCATCTTGCAGGTGAGCCTGTCACAGTGTATCGCTTGGAAGAGAGTTCACCCAGTATACTGAATAACAGCATGTCTTCTTGGTCACAGCTCGGCCTCTGTGCCAAAATAGAGTTTTTAAGTAAAGAGGAGATGGGAGGCGGTTTGCGGAGAGCTGTCAAAGTACAGTGTACCTGGTCAGAACATGACATCCTCAAGTCAGGGCATCTTTATATTATCAAATCTTTCCTTCCTGAGGTGGTTAACGCGTGGTCACGTGTTTATAAAGAAGATACGGTTCTGCATCTCTGTCTCAGAGTAAGTGACAGTGGGCCGTTGTTTGAGGTTCATGTTTTCACTTCGAAAATGTGTTAAACCAAGTGAGGTCTTAGTTTCAGTGTTCAACAAGGGGTTTTGTGTGTGTGTGTTTGTTGTTGGTGTTCTGTAGGAAATTCAACAGCAGAGAGCAGCACAGAAACTCACATTTGCCTTCAACCAAATGAAACCCAAATCCATACCATATTCTCCGAGGTAAATCTTGAAATTTTTCTTGAGATCTTTTGGTTTTATGTGGATAGCATTCTCTTTTGACCTTCATTGTTAATGGTGAATATTTAATTATTTACCTATTTAAAGCTCGATTAGAATTTTTTTTAACAAAACTGCTAGTAATACCTGTAACTGTTTTTCATAAGGTTCCTTGAAGTTTTCCTGCTGTATTGCCATTCAGCAGGACAGTGGTTTGCTGTGGAAGAATGTATGACTGGAGAATTTAGAAAATACAACAATAATAACGGTGATGAGATTATTCCGACTAATACACTGGAAGAGATCATGCTAGCCTTTAGCCACTGGACTTATGAATATACAAGAGGGGAGTTACTGGTACTTGATTTACAAGGTAAATTTTTTAAAGTATTGCTAAAGTGAAATTGTGCAGTAGATTCTCACCTAGTCATATGTTATGAATGAGATACAGAAATCTGCTAACTTATAGATAGGTAAAACTGTGTGTCAGTAGAACCTATTAAAAAAGCAAGTAATAGCCATAGCATATAGCCCTCAGGGCCCTGAAAAATGGGATCTTGCTATCTTAATTGTTTTTTAGGTAATACAGATATTTTGATAAGCAGAAACACATGCAATCCACTGTTCTACTCTTGGATATGTATGTAGCCTCAGTCTTTTTTTTTTTTTTTTTTTTAAGACTTTATTTATTTGACAGAGCACAAGCGGTGGGGGGCGGCAGGGAGAGGGAGAAACGGTCTCCCCACTGAGCAGAGAGCCCAATGTGGGGCTCAATCCCAGGATCCTGGGATCATGATCTGAGCTGAAGGCAGATGCTTAACCGGCTGAGCCACCCAGACGCCCCTGTACCCTAGTCTTTTAAAATTATAAAGACTTTTTTGAAACAGTAACAGATATTTCTATTGTTCCTGGTATTTATGTTGTTATCTATTATTGTGAACTAAACTACCTAAATATTTAGTGGATTAAAACAGCCATTTTATTTGCTTATAGTTCTTTGGTTCAGGAATTTGGATGGGACATAGTGGGGATGTCTCATCTCTGCTGTCTCCTCAGAAGGTTTGAATGGCTGGAGAGTAAGCGTGGGCAGCTTGCTGGAGTCAAATGTCTGAGGTTTCTGTTCACTGACATCTGAACCCCTCGGTTCACCACCACGTGATCTCTCCACATGGCTAATTAACTGGGGACTTTCTCATAGCATGGTAGTTTCAGGTAGTTAGACTTTTACATAGCAGCTAACTTCCTCCAAAGGGAAAGGAGTAATTCTTAGGACTAGGTCCAGAGCTGGCACAGACCTCTTCTTCCACATTTTTCAGTCAAGGCAGATAATAAGGACAGCCCAGATTCAAGAGGTAGGGAGTGGATTCTGTACTTCATGAGTAAAGTAGCACGTATCCAAAGAAGGAAAAACTGACCATAACCGTTTTTATAGACAGACTCTCTCATACAGGTAAAAGAGAAGAAAAAAGGAAATTGTGGTTTGGAGAGGGCAAATTTTGCTTAGAGGAATGTCTGACGCTTCACAA
Organism: Ursus maritimus; assembly: GCF_017311325.1. Taxonomy (NCBI): domain Eukaryota; kingdom Metazoa; phylum Chordata; class Mammalia; order Carnivora; family Ursidae; genus Ursus; species Ursus maritimus. The sequence goes on from NW_024426119.1 coordinate 22,983,022, forward strand.
CAGGGTCAAAAGAAAGTAAAATTGAGCAAGTTGGCAACTCTGCCTGAGTCGTACTTTCACATTATAGCTTCCATATTTTTTTTCCCTAAAGAGCAGCCTTAATTTCAAATGTCAGCACAGACCAGATTTCAAAATCACATAAAGACGATTGTTTAGAATGTTTATCACTTGATGACCTTTGTTGTTGTATACATAGTCACAAATATCAAGGATTGTGCTGAAAAGCAAATGGCATTGATTCAAGCTCAAGAAAGAAAATCTGTGTAAAAATAACTATCCATTTTTCAGTAGTCCATCATTTTATATGAATGATTTAGTAGTTATATATAGTGACAACTGATGTATATTATTAGACGGGTCAATCCAGTTAAGTAAAAAGGATCTTAAAGTTTATTAGTAAGTAAATATCATCCAGTTATCTTCAAACATGCATAGGAGGTAAAGCCAAACTGATTTTGTCTGAACTGTTAATTGAAAGGATGGGAGTTAGCGTGCCTGGCTGGCACATTTAGGAGGGTTTGCGACTCTTTTTTTTTTTTTAAGATTTTATTTATTTGAGAGAGTACAAACAGGGGAGGGGCAGAAGGAGAAGGAAGCAGACTCCCCATGGAGCAGAGAGCCCGACGCAGAGCTCCATGCTAGGACCCCAAGATCATGACCTGAGCTGAAGGCAGACACTTAACTGACTTAGCCACCCAGACGCCCTAGGACTTGGCAACTCTTGATCTCAGTGTTGTGAGTTCAAGCCCCACATCGAGAGCAGAGCTTACTTAAATAAATAAATAAAAACAACAGATGGGAGTTCTTTTCAATAAGCAAAGTAGTTGTGATGTTCTTTACATCATTAGTATGTTCCTGGAGCCATTTTTTATAGGAATATTTGACAGTTACTACAGACAAGTTAAACAGTATAGAAGTACATAAGGAACAGTTTTCTCATCTTTACTGTTTCTCTACCACTATGAAGACAAATACACAAATAGAGGCTTTTTTTTTTCCCTAAGAGAGAGCACAAGTTGGGAGGGGCAGAGGGGGAGAGAGGATCTTCAGTAGACTCCATGCCCAGTGTGGAGCCCGACTCAGGGCTCAATCTCACAACCCTGAGATCATGACCTGAGCTGAAATCAAGAGTTGGACGCTTAACTGACCGAGCCACCCAGGCACCCCTTTCTTCCTTATTTTTAATCATTTTGTTTTGTGTTGTGATTTTCCTTCAAATGGAATGATGCTGTGTGTGTGTGCGTGTGCATTTCACTTTTTTTTTCTCTAACGGTATATCATGGGCATCTTGTGGGTCTTCACTGATAAATCTGAGTTATTCCTTTTAATAGCTGCATAACCTATAATATGGAGGAGTGACATGATTTACTCTTTTTTTTCTTTTTTGCTACTACAAACAGTGCTGCAGCAAACATACTCATGTACTGCTACTTTTATTTCCATTACGCACATTCTTGAATTGGCTTAGTAAGAAGAGATGACTGCAGTTTTTTAAAAAAAGATTTTATTTATTTATTTTTGAGAGAGAGAGCATGAGCAGGGGGGAAGGGCAAAGGGAGAAACAGACTCCCTGTGGAGCAGAGAGCCTGTTACAGGACTCAGTCCCAGGACCCTGAGATCATGACCTGAGCCAAAGGCAGACACTTAACCGACTAAGCCATCCAAGCGGTCCTAGATGAGTGCAATTTTAATAGCTACTGCTGAGTTGCTTTTCTAAAAGGTTACAGGAATTCTTACTTAACACTATATGTGAGTGCCCATTTCTCCACAGACTCCGGTACTGAATATTCTTTTTTTTTTTTTTTTTTTTTTTAAGGATTTGTTTATTTTAGTGAGAGAGAGCGGAGGGGAGGGGCAGGGAGAGAAGGAGAAAGAGTCAAGCACCCTCTGCACTGAGCATGAAGCCAACAGGGTTAGGGGGCTCAATTTCACAATCCTGAAATCAGGACCTGAGCTGAAACCAAGAGTCAGATGCTTAGCTGACTGCGCTACCCTGGTGCCTCTCCAGTACTGAATATTCTTAATCTTTGCCAATCTGATGAGTAGTAGGTCAGTAGGCATTCTTTATTTATATGAATAAATAGATGAGAGAGACTAAAAATATTTAACCACACTTTTATTACCTTTGGGGAAGGATGAAGGTAAAGGAAGATGTTTACAATCTTATTCTTTATGTAACCTGAATCTTTTGCAAGAAGATAGTGTATGAGTTTGAAATACCCAAAACACTTAAAATGGCCTATAAATTACGCTTTCGTGTACCTAATTGTTCTTTGCTAACTAAGTTGAAAAAAGGGGAGGGGCACCTGGGTGACTCAGTTGGTTAAACATCTGACTCTTGATTTCGGCTCAGGTCATGAGATCGAGCCCCGCATCTGGGTCTGTGTTCAGTGGGGAGTCTGCTTGAGGATTCTCTCTCTCCCTCTCCCCTTCCCTCTGCTTGCACTTGCTTGCTCTCTCTCAAATAAATAAATCTTTAGGAAGGGGGGGAGATCATGTAGACCTTTCACATAAAGAGGTGTTTATTTGCAACTTTGTCTCTGTTGCATCACAAGCCATCGGGAGCTCACCTGCCTATCTACCAACTCTGACAATTAACTCTATTCCTGGTGTAGGAGCTGTGTTTGTCTTTGATGCAGTGTTAAGGTTGCAAGTCAGGTTATGAAATAACGAGAGAAAAACTACAGTCTTCAATAATTTAACATCGTGTAATGGTTGATGATGCTATAAAATCTCTCGTGACTTTTTATTATGCAAATGTCAGTGTTTATATCAATCATATAAATTGACTTTTTTTATATATACGTATCAAGGTGTGGGTGAAAATTTGACCGACCCATCTGTGATTAAAGCAGAAGAAAAGAGGTAATAAATTTTAATGATTTCATTCAGATATTTTATAATTTCAAATTCTGCATTTCTGTTTGCATAAACTGCCTTTTTTTTTTTTTTTTTTTTTTTTTTTTAACTACAAATGCCACAGATCCTGTGATATGGTTTTTGGCCCAGCAAATCTAGGTGAAGATGCAATAAAAAACTTCAGAGCAAAACATCACTGTAATTCATGTTGTAGAAAGCTTAAACTTCCAGGTAAGCATTTTCTTAACCAGTATAATGTATAAATTCTTAGGAAATTTGGTTACTACAATACTTCATAAGACCAACGGCACAAATACCCATTATTTAACAAATGGATCTATGCTTTCTTTGATTGCTTATAAAAATACAAAGTTCATTGATTTAATACATACTTATTATGTGTCTGTTGGATGCAAGAATTGTGCTAGATGTTGACAGTACAGTAGTGAACCAGACAAATGCCCTCCATGGAATTTAGTCAACTCTTGAATACTGACAGGATTAACAGGGAGTTATAGGACTGTCATAAATGCTAAATAGAAGAAATAGAACAGGTAAGCAAATCACTTAACACAAACTTAAGAGGTCGGGGAATGCTACCTGGGGAACTGACAGATTGCCTAAAATTGAAGGTTAAGTAGACTTACAAGTTAGCCTGGCAGAGTTGGGGAAAGAGTAGTCCATGAAGCAGGAACAGACACATTCTCTCAGGATTGTAATTTCATTTTTATATTTAAAGAATTATAAACTATGATTGAATCTAAGTTGTAGCACAAACCAGTGGTTCTCACCCCTTGGTGTGCGTCAGTATACCCTGTGGAACTTGTTAAAAATTACAAGTCCCTGGGACTCACCCTTGAGCTGTATTTTTTAAAGTCCCCGTCATTACGACTAGTAATGCAGTAGTTAGAACCAGACTGCCTGGCTCCAGAAAATACCTGCATTATAGAGGCGTAGTTTTTGTTTGCTTGTTTGTTTGAGGATTAAATGAGTTGGTATTTGCGTAGTACTTAGAACAGTGCCAGGCATATAATAAGCATGTAAATGGAATGTTTTTCAACTTTTTAATTCTTCATTGTGAGTATACAGAAATACCATTAATTTTTATGTTTGTTTTTTGTTGTTGTTGTTGTTTATTGACTTTGTATCCTGCAACCTTTCTAAACTTGCTTAATTCTAGAAGTTTTTGTTTTGTTTTGTAAACTCCCTGAAAATTTCTGTGTATAGATAGTAGAGACAGTTATATTACTTCCTTTCCAACCTATATACCTTTTATTTGTTTTTCTTGACTCTTTGCACTGGCAAGGAATTCCAGTACGATGTTGAATGGGATTAGCAAAAGTACAATCTGCTTTGTTTCTAATCTTAAAGGAAAAGTGTTCAGTCCTTCACCATTAACATGATGTTAGCTTGTAAGGTTTTTGTAGATGCACTTTATTAGGTTGAGGACATTTTCTTCTGCTTGTTTCTTGAAAATGCTTATCCTGAATGGGTGTTTAATTTTCTCAGATTTTTTTTCGGCATCTATTTATATGGTCATTTGTTTTTTCTTCTTTAATAGGTTAATATTACATTGTATCACATTGATTTTTGAAATGTTGAACCAGTCATACATTCAGGACAAACTACTTTGTCATGATATATTATCATTTTCTATGTGTTGTTGGACTCAGCTCATATTTTGTTGAGGCTTTTTACGTCTGTGTTCATAAATAATATTGGTCTACGTTTGTTTCTCCTTGTACTGTCTTTCTTTTCTTTTGGTATCGGGATGATATTGATCTTAAAAATAAGTTAGAAGTTATCACACCTCTTCTGTTTTGGGGAGTAGATTGTATAGAATTGATACTCTCCCCGTTTTAAGTGTTTGATAGAATTGTGTAGTGAAACCATCTCAGTCTAAAACTCTTTGTCAGACTGTTTTAAATAAGTTTAATTTTTTAAGTAGATATAGGACTATTGGGTTTATCCTTTTTTTTAGTGAGTTCCATTCATTTGTTAAAGAAAAAAGATTATTGATTGGAGACCTTTTTTAAAAAAAATATTTATTTATTAACTTATAATGTATTATCTGTTTTGGGGGTATAGGTCTGTGATTCATCAGTCTTACACAATACATAGCACTTACCACAACACGTACCCTCCCCAATGTCCATCATCCAGCCACCCCACCCCTCCACCCCCGCTCCGCTCCAGCAACCCTCAGTTTGTTTCCTTAGATTAAGAGTCTCTTACGGTTTGTCTCCCTCTCTGGTTTTGTCTTCATTTTTTCCTCTCTTCCCCTATGATCCTCTGCCTTGTTTCTCAAATTCCACATATCAGTGAGATCATATGATAATTATCTTTCTCTGGTTGACTTATTTCGCTTAGCATAATACCCGCTAGTTCCATCTATGTTGTTGCAAATGGCAAGATTTCAGTTTTTGTTGGCTGAGTAATATTCCATTGAATATATATACCACATCTTTATCCATTCATCTGTCGATGGTCAACTGGGCTCTTTCCATAGTCTGGCTATTGTGGACATTGTTGCTATTAAACATTGGGGTACAGGTGTCCCTTCGGATTACCACATTTCTATCTTTGGGGGATTTGAGACCTTTTCTAACAAAACACTTACTGCTATAAATTTCTCTTTAAGCATTACACTGACTGCATCCCATAAATTTTGGTATGTTTTACTTTTGGTTTTATTTTTTTTTAAATATTTCTTACTTTTCTTGATCTTATTTTCTTATTTCTCTTTAATGTAGAGATTATTTACAAGTGTCTGTCTTAGTTCTCAAATATATGTGAATTTTCCAGATATCTTTCTGTTGATTTTTTTTGTTTAATTCCATTATAAGAGAGCATACTTTCTATGATTTCATTTTAAAAGTTTTTAACCTTAAAGGATATAGTTTCTCTGTGGATGTTGCATATGCAGTTAAAGAAAACATTATGTTGGATGGAGTATTCTATAAATGCTAATTAAGGAAAGTTTTTTGATATTGTTGTTCAGGTTTTTTATATCCTTGATGTTTTGTCTCCTTGTTCTGTTGATTACTTAGAAAGGAGGCCTTGAAAGTACAGTAGTGGGTTTGTCTGTGTTGCCTTTCAGTTCTGTTAGTTTTTGCTTCATGTGTTTTGAAGTTTTGTCCTTCAGTACATATACCTTTACAGTTGTCATGTCTTCTTGGTGAACTGATTCTTTTTATCATCATGGAACGTGATGGTAATTGTCCTTGTTCTGAGAAGTCTCCTTTGTCTGATATTAACATAGCTACTCCGGCTATTTTTTGATAAATGGTTTTACAGATATCTTTTCCCATTCTTTTCACCGATACATGGTAATTGTATTTAAAGTTGGTTTCTTTAAAAAAAAAAAAAATGAGTGGGATCCAAGCGTATAGTTGGATCTTAGGTTTAATTTGGTTTTTGGTTTTTTGTTTTTAACTTAACAGTTTCTATTTTTAACTGGTATTTCAGACTTTTTACATTTAATGTCATTATTGACGTGGTTGGATTTAGAACTCGTTTTCTTATTGATGCCTCTGGTTTGTTTTTTTTTGTGTTCCACCCCCCTTTTCTGTTTCAGTATTCTGTTTTATCTCTATGTTTAGTTTTTTAGTGGTTGCTCTTAGTTTTTCTTATCAAGAATATGTGTTTTGCTTTCGTACTTAAAGGATATTTTTACTGTATCTAGAATTTTAGGTTGATACTGTTTTCTTTCAGGGTTTAGAAAATGTTATGTCTCTTGCCTCTGTTACCTCTAATGAAAATTCCAGTCATTTGAATTGTTCTTCCCCTATATGTGATGTGTCATTATAATCTAGCTCCTTAGAAATTTGGATTTTTAGCAGTTTGATTCTGATATGTCTAGTTATAGCTTTCTCTGAGTTTATCTTGGTTCAGGTTTACTTAGCTTCTTGAATTTGCAAATTTATGATTTTTATCAAATTGGGGAGTTTTTAGCTGTTCTTCAGATATTTGTTCTGCATCAATCTTCTTTCTGGAGCTCCCATAATAAGAATGTTAGACTTTTTGATATTGTTTCCCAGGGACTTGAGTCTCTGATTTTTTTCCTTAAAAATTATTTTTTATCTGTTGTTTAGATTGGATCGTTTTGATTGATCTATCAAGTTCATGGACTCTTTCCTTATTCCTCATTTCTTCATTCTGCTTTTAAGCCCATGCACTAGATTTGTTGTTTTAGTTATATTTTTCAGCCCTATAACTTCCTTTTGGTTCTTTTTAAACTGATTATTTCTCTGCTGAAAACTTGTTTTTCCATTCACCTCAGGTCAGTTTGCCCTATGTCATGGAGTATGGTTATAATAGCTGGTTTAAAGTCTTTGATCATTCCATCTGAATAATCTTGAGGTTAGCATGTCTTGTCTTTTTCTTTAAGCATCTTTGAGATGTTTCTAGTTCTTTGTATCTCCAGTAATTTAAGCTGGATACTTTGAATATCATGAGATTCTCGGTCTTATTAAAAATAATGTAGAGAGTGTCAGGTTTTTGTTTATTTATGTTCGTAGGCAGTCAGCTCAGTTAAGCTTCCAAGCCCCAGTCTACCTTTTGTAACTGTGATTCCGATGTCAGTCTGGTTTTCAAAGCCTTTGCAGTATTACTCAGATCTCTCTCCCTATGCATCAAACGTAGTCAAGGCTGGGAACTGACTAGAGGTCTGCACCATTGTTTAGTCCTAAGAGCCTATCCTGTGCTGTCTTTCCACATGTGTGCCACTCAAGGGTAAATTTGAGATTTCATACATAAATTTAGGGTGCCCCTCTCCATTTTCTTCCATTCCATGATTTCGTCCATATTTCGTGATTCTCAAGGGCCTCTTTTTGGGCAGAGTGGAGGGGCAGGGGCGGATGGGGTACTCTGATTAGAAAGCCAGGATTGTGTCCTCCCTATACTGTCACACATTGCCTTCACTTGAGTCCGTTTCTGATGCTAAGTGTCAAGGAAAATTTTGAATGATAAAGACAGCTATTTTTTAGTTCTTGTGGTCCCAGAGAAGGGTTTTTCTCTTGGAATTGTAGGTGCTTGCTCAGCTGCCACCACCCTGAGTCCCTCTCCATGACTGGGGCTTGTCTTAGGTAATAGCCAGAGGAGCAAAAAGAGAAAAATAAGGAAGAGGGCATTCCTCTCAAGATTCTCCAGCCACAGAGTCCTTCTTCCTGATCTTCTGGCCAGAAAATCCGAAAGCTTTTTCTGTCCATGCTCACTGTATATTTCTGAGATCAAGCTATCTGTAATTCTAAGCCTGGAAATAAGAGGGGGCAGGGAACCCTGGAAACTTACCATCAATCTAGGTCATTCCTCAAGTTTTGATCCCCTTCTTCAATATGTCTGCTCTTACTTTTCAGGAGTCTTAGATAGTGGCTTTGTGTTTATGTAAAGGATTTTTATTTGTAATCTGTGGAAAAGATAGAATTGAATATGCCTAGTCCATTTTAGCCAAAACTAGAACGTAACAGTGGTGAGTTTAACAGGCAGCCCAGATAATATTTTTATTTGGTTATTATATAATATAATAAGTTATATTATTTATAATTACATATAAATTATATATCATTTAGATCCAATGATATTTTAAATATAGCATATCTGTTTTTAAAATTATTAATAGGGGCGCCTGGGTGGCTTAGTCGTTAAGCCTCTGCCTTTGGCTCAGGTCATGGTCCCAGCGTTCTGGGATCAAGCCCCCCGGCATCGGGCTCCCAGCGGGAAGTCTGCTTCTCCCTCTCCCACTCCCCCTACTTGTGTTCCCTCTCTCGCTGCCTTGCTCTCTCTGTGTCAAATAAATAAAATCTTTAAAAAAAAAATTATCAATATAATCAGGATTTTATAGCTTGAAAGAGGCCTTAAAAGCAATCCAGTCAAAATCTGTCATTTTCCAGAAGATATCATTAGAGGTCACATGATTTGTCCATGTTAACACCATAAGTTAACGTTTTCAGGACTTGAATTATAATTGGGTTTCTCTCCATTGTTCTTGGTATACTACAGCTACAGATTAATTTGTGTTCTCCAAGGCCATAGTGGCACAGTCTTGAATTCAAAATTTATCAAAACTTACTCATATAAGTAGCAAATATGTATTTAGATCATTGAATACAGGCTATCACTCAAACAGTTCATATTCTGAGTGCTAGTTCTATTTTATATGGAGATAAAGAAGTATATGGGTATATGCAGAACTATGGTTAGTTTTAAGTTAAATTTGATAATTCTGCATTGTTTTCCAATTCTGCAACTATTGTCTATAACTCCCAAAGTGATTTCATACTATCCCATAAAAATGTAATCCAAATACTGATAGCATCAAATTTAACTAAAGACATACTGTCCTTCCTGAATTCCTGTTTCTATGTTCAGTTTCCTGCATCTCTACTGGGATACCTTACAGCATCTTTATAAGTAATACGTCCATTCCAGAACTCTTGACTCTCATTTCCCACCCCTACACTTCCCTATCTCATTAATGTTACGCAGTTGCTCAGGGTCAAAACTTAAAAGCTGGGGGCGCCTGGGCGGCACAGCGGTTAAGCGTCTGCCTTCGGCTCAGGGCGTGATCCCGGCGTTATGGGATCGAGCCCCACATCAGGCTCCTCTGCTATGAGCCTGCTTCTTCCTCTCCCACTCCCCCTGCTTGTGTTCCCTCTCTCGCTGGCTGTCTCTATCTCTGTCGAATAAATAAATAAAATCTTTAAAAAAAAAAAAAAAAGCTGATTGGTTTTTCTTCTCTCACTTTTCATAGCCAATCTGCCAAACTCTGTCTACTCTGATTCTGAAATCTCCCTAGAATTCATCCATTTCTCTTAATCCTCATTGCCACCATTCATTTCCTGTGTTCTTGCCAAATGCCCTTAACACGACTTCAAATGACAATCAGCATAGTCACTTAAATTTGTTTATGTTCCTCCTTGAACACTGCTTAATACCTTACCATAGCTTGCATCCCATAGATCAGGGGTCAACAACTTTGCTGTAAAAGGCAAGGTAGTAAAATATTTTAGGCTTTGTGGGCCATATGGCCTATGTCACAGCCACCTGGCTCTACCATTGTAGTGCAGAAATAGACATAGACAACCTGTAAACAAGTAAGCATGGCTCATTCCATTAACACTATTTACAAAAATAGGCAGCAGGTGAGATTTGCCTCACTGACTGTTTTTTGATAACCCTTGGGCCATTAACTGCCACTTGATGCCATTTTCTACTAGGTGCCCCCTCAGTTTACTACATGCGAGCGTGCTGTCTTCTTGCTATTTTTAGGAGGCATCAAGTCCATTTCCTTTTTACAGTTAACCTTCCCTCTACCTAGAACATACTTCCTGGAGCTTTGAGTCATTTCTCAGTATTCAGGGTCTTCACTCAGATATTACCTCCTGTGCCTCTTCTGCCCAGCCTTAAAAGAATCAGCTTATACCATCTTCTGTCTGGCCCTCATCATACTGTTTGCTTCAGAGCACTTGTTACTACACAATTGTGTTGTTTCTCTATTTGTTTTTCTTCATGAGCAAGAATATAAGCTCCATGAGAACAAGGACCTTGTCTGCCTTGATTTTTACTATGTTTCCACTCTTCCATGAGTTATTGACTCATAGTCAGAACATAATACTTACTTGTTGAATGAATGATTTCATTTTTATGTATATAAATTTTGTGACTTTTGGATTTAAAACAACCTGCTAAAATATAGATCTGGCACATTTAGAGGAAAATTGATTTAGAAAATGTTAATTTTTCATTTCTATGAAATACTGACTTTTTTCCTTTTTTTTTTTTTTGTTGGGGGTGTGAATATAGATCTGAAGAGGAATGACTATACACCTGATAAAATGCTGTTTCCTCAGGATGAGCCTTCAGATTTGACTCTTCAGCCTGGAAATTCCACCAAAGAATCAGAATCAACTAATTCTATTCGTCTTATGTTATAATATTACTGAATCATTGGTTTTGCCTACACCTCACAAAAATGTTACCTTGTCATTCTTCCTTCAGGAGGAAACTGTTTGGTAATAGAGAAAAGTGTGTGCAAATGAACATGCTAATTCTGGCACAGTTAAAAGGTCAATATTGTTTTGACCTGATTAAAGTAGTCAGTCAGGAACTCCCTATAGGATACAGCTGGCAGCTGTCAAATTTTAAAGGTAAAGGAAAATTAGTATTTATAACTTTTTAAAGGGCTCTTTTTAGCAGAAGATTTCATTTGACTTTGTTCTGATGAGGGTGATACCCTCTCTCATGTGGTGCAATACCATTAACCAAAGTTAAGTGTCTGTGTGGATTTTATTGGCAGCTGGTTTACTGCCATTCAGCTAGTGAAATGAAGAAATCACCCAGCCTTTTGGTTAAATGGCAGACGTCTTCCTCAGTGTGTTTAGTGTGTTCAGTGGTGATGTCACTAGTTCCCAGCTCATTGCTTGTTGGCCATGGGAAAGGAGATGACTTGTTGTTCTAGATCCATAGGGATACAGGAACCCTGAGCTGAAAACCATTTTCTAAGAGGGACTTTATGAATCAGGATTAGGCTCCATATTTAAAGATGGAGGCAGTTTTTTTTGTTAAATAGAGCCCAAATTGTGCAGAAGTATTAGTTTGGTTTTTTTTGTTTTGTTTTGTTTTGTTTTTAACATTGTTTTATCAAGTCCTTGTTAAGTAGAAGAAAGCCATGGTAGACTGGTATAACCTAAATATATCAGAGGAGAAACCTAACTCACTGTTCAAGAGAAGTTACCTTGTAAAAAAAAGTTAAAGTGCTTTTTTCCTATCTGTATCTATAGTGACAACCTGGAAGCTACGTACTTCTCCAAAGATTTTATTGACCAGTATATCAAATCAGAATGTAAACATAAATTCTTGCATATATTTAAAATTGTGTGTAGGAACATCTGAACATGAGTATTGTTTGTGGTACTTATTTAAGAAATTGAGTTGGATTATCATTATGTGATGTCGGGAGATTGCAATGTAACTTTATACCAATAAAATGTAATTTAACTGCCCCAGATATTGTTGAATACTCAACAACAAGAAAAGCTTTCATCTGACTAAAGTTTTATGCTTTTTTTTTCTTTTTGTTTGTTTCCTAGGTACTAATTTTAATTTTTATTTAGGAAGGAGCAGTGTAAATCTTACTTGTATTCAGTAGTGTATCTCATAGATACAGACAAGGCAAGAAGAGATAAGCTGTTTAAATAGTGTTTAATATTAAAGGGGGGAGAAAGAAAAAGTGTATTAAAGATATTCTACTATATACATTTTGTATATCATAAAATCTTTAAAAGAAATTAAATAAATTTATTCTTGTTTACAGATGTTTAGTGAGTTTAATCATTCTGAAAAATTATCTTATGTTTTCAGAGTGTTTTGTTTTTTGTTTGCTTGTTTTCAGAGTATCAGCTTTTTTAAATGAACCATTTTGTACACCTAAGCTTTTTCACTTCCTGTCCTGTATATTGTTCAAAGTGGTCTTGGTTTCCTCCTGTTTCTCTCTTTTTTAAAAGACTTACTTTTAGAGAGAAAGAGTGTGTGTGTGTGTGTGTGTGTGTGTGTGTGTGTGCGCGCGCGCAAGTCAGGGGAGGGGCAGAGGGAGAGAATCTCAAGCAGACTTCCCACTGAGCATGGAGCTCCACGTGGGGCTTGATCCCACGACCCCGAGATCATGACCTGAGCTGAAATCAAGATTTGGATGCTTAACCAACTGAGCCACCCAGGCACCCCTCCCTCTCTCTCTCTTTCTCTTTCTCTTTAAATCTGTTTCTTGTTATGTCAGAATATGAGGATATGGGTTATCACTATGGTTAATTTTATGTTGATTATTTTCACTAGATAATAATAGTAGTGAACATTTTTGTAGTACTCAATATATGCCAGGCATTACTCTAAGTACTTAACATAGGTTGACCTTTTAATCCTTAAAACAGTCTTATGAAATAGCTATTATTATCATGTTTTGCCAATTAGAAAATAAAAGCATTAGGGTAAAGTAACTTTCCTAAGATTCTTATAATTAGTACATAGCAGCACTAGGATTCAAACCCACGAAGACTTGCTTTTTTGTACGCTCCTGAGTCTCATGTTATGTTGACTTTCAAGCATAATGATGATTCATTTCGGTACCAGTTCCTGGTTCCTTTTCTGAAATAAATCTACTCCATACCTTTTCTTTGCTAATGCTGGAGAGTAACAGTTTACCTGAAAACCACATCTCTCATTCCAAAGAAGTGTGATCTTTCTTTAGATTACTGAATTTCATCATTATTACTCTGGTCCAAAAGTGTCATTTGCTTAATCTCTTTAACATTTTCTTCTCAGTCTCATCCTGCTCTGTCTTTTTACCAAATTACTTCTTAAAACATCTGCAGATGTTCTCTGATAATATGCCTTTGTCAGTCTGGTTACATATGAGCCATCATTATTTTAAAAGTAATGTATGTTGGTTGTATTGGAACATAAGGTAAAGACTTTATAAAGAAAAATATAAAAATTACCCTCATTTCCCACGCTTAAGTTGAACTATGTTGTTTCATAGTTACATCTCTTTTTACCCGATTAGATTGTAGACTTCGCAGAAGAAAGGACCCTTTAGATTTTTTGCTCCTGTAGCACCCAACACCTTGCATAGTACATAATTTGTGATAGGTACACCATTAAAAAAATTTTTTAGGGGCACCTGGGTGGCACAGCGGTTAAGCGTCTGCCTTCGGCTCAGGGCGTGATCCCGGGGTTCCTGGATCGAGTCCCACATCAGGCTCCTCCGTTATGAGCCTGCTTCTTCCTCTCCCACTCCCCCTGCTTGTGTTCCCTCTCTCGCTGGCTGTCTCTATCTCTGTCAAATAAATAAATAAAAATCTTAAAAAAAAAATTTTTTTTAATGTGTTTCCACAATACCAAACTTTGTCTTGAGAAAGATCGCAGTGATATATAGTCTTGTGTGTTTAAGTGGACAATCAAGGCAAGAGTATCCAATAAATAGCCATTTATCACTCAGATCAAGTAATTACTTGCAGAAAAGGATAAATCTACAGGCAGGGATTTTTGTTATCCTCCTTATTTACCGGATCTGCTCTCATTGTTTCCTGGCTAGATTTCACATTATCTGTATTTGAGGAACCTGGACCCTCAGATCTGTCACAACTAGCGCTTAATTAAATGCTTAGTAATTATGTACTGAAGTGAAAACTCTCAGCCACTGTGTGTCTCTGAAAACTTGGCCTGTGTTACCAACTGAGAGCTGTCTTACTTATTTTTTGTATTTCCCTTAGTGCCTTGCTGGCATGTGTAGTGTAGACTGTAGATGCTCGTAAATACGTGTTGAAGAAGTACCACAGAATATTTCCAATACTAGACCATCTGTGAGCTTTTTCTTAAGTAAAATCCCAAGCTATGGTTTTGAGCCTCTCTGAACTATGTTTCTCTTCTGCACTCTGGAAATTCCTCAAAGCGGAGTTTCTAATTGGGGTCCATGATTCTGCCTTAGTGGTCAGTCAACAGTGCTTTCTTTCATGTGCTGTCCCACGCCACATGTCTCCCTCTCCTTTACTGTTTTTTTTCCTGGGATTTCTATGTCTGCATCAATGGAACTTCTCTTTCATTTTAATTTTAAATGCCTTAGTATATGTTTCTGAAATATAAGAACTGTGATATTTTCACACCTTAAAAAGTAAGTTTCATAATATCAGAAAGTGTCATTCTCCAAAAAAAAAATTTTTTTTTTTTTTTTACAATTTAGTTCAGTCAGGACCCAGCTGAGATTTATTATACATTGCAGTTGCTTGATTTGTCTTTAAAGTTTCAATATATAAGCTTCCCCTGACATTCTCCACCACCACCACCACCTAGTTTATTTTTTAAAGAACCCAATCATTATTCTAAAAAGTTCCCCACATTCGGGGTTTTGCTGATTATTTCCGTTAGGTGCCATCTTACATGTTTGTGTTTCTTGAATATATCGTAAACTGTTAGGTTTAGAGGCTTGGTCAAGATTGAATTTTTGGCAAGAATGTGTCATCGATGGTGGTGTATCCTCCCGTTAGGAAACACAGTGTTGGTTGTCTTTTTGATGGGCATTAACTAGATCTATTAATTAGGTCAGTTTTTCTTGAAATGGACCACAAACCCTGAGGGTCCCCAGGGTACTTTCAGGGGGCCCACAAGGTCAAACTTCTATAATTTGGGATGCCTGGGTGGCTCAGTTGGTTAAGCATCTGCCTTTGGCTCAGGTAATAATCCCAGGGTCCTGGGATCGAGTCCCACATCAGGCTCCTTGCTCAGCAGGGAGCCTGCTTCTCCCTCTGCGTGCTTCTCCCTCTCTGTGACAGATAAAAATCTTAAAAAATAAAAATAAAATAAAATAAAATCTGATTGAGAGGGATGGGGCAGGATGGAGTGAAAGTGGGGATAGGGGAAGCTACTTTGAAAAAAAAAGTCGAAGATATTATTTGCTTTTTTCACTGTATGGAAAGTTTTACTGATGAGGCACAATTATTGATGGGTAAAACTGCGGTATCTTAGCACAAGTCAAAGCAATAGCACCTAAGTGTACCAGTGGTCATATTCTTCACCTTCACACCACAGTTTTAAAAAAAATGTATTTGGTGGGGGACCCTGGCTGGCTCACTTGGTGGAGCATGAGACTCTTGATCTCCAGGTTGTGAATTCGAGCCCCATGTTGGGTGTAGAGATTAATTAAAAATAAAATCTGCAAAAAATAAAATGTCTTTGAGCTAACAATTTAATTTTTAATAAATCTTGACCCTCGTATACATGTCTAATATCTGTGGAACAAAATGAGAAATACAAAACATAAAACTTCTGCTACATAGTGCAGTGCAATGATGGTTTCAAGGAAAAGCGCTTTAACGTGAAAATGAACAAGTTACTTTTTTCATTGTACATCATTTCTACTTTGAAAGAGTGACTGGCAAACAAACCAGGGTTATTCAGACTTGAGGATTTGGCCAAAGAGTGATAATACTTGTTAATGCTAAAATTTATGATTTTAAGAGAAAATTTGAATTTGGGGAAAACTTGCCTATGAACACCAGTAACATGACAGCTTCCAGTACTTACTAATGAAATCAGTGTTGATTTAACAATGGTTATTTTTGATAGTGTATAATGAAATGTGTCAACATTTAGAAATCTGCATAACCAGTATTTCCAAATGACCTGTACATGGTATTATAAAGTGATGCATGAGTAAAAGATCTGGCAGAGCATGAAAAGTTTATGAGATTTCAGATTCTGTACTGCAGTTGACCTTTGGGAAACTACCACTTGTCCAATTTTTTTGGTCTTAAATAAGAATATCCACAATTACCTGAAAAGGCTATTAAATACTCGTCCCCATAGTGAACTACAGTAATCAAGACAATGTGTTACAACATATAAATCGATAATTTATGGTAAATTGATTTTTGACAAGGGTGCCAAAACAATGGGGAAAGAATCGTCTTTTCAATAAATTGTGCCGGGACAACTAGATATCCATATGCAAAAGAATGATGTTGAGCCCCTGCCTCACACCATATACAAAAATTAACTCGAAGTGGATCAAAAACTTAAACATAAGAGCCAAAATCATAAAACTCTTAGAAGAAAATCTAGAAGTAAACCTTTGTGTTCTTGGAGTAGGCCATGGTTTCTTAGATATGACATCAACAGCAAAAGTAACCAAAGAAAACAGTAAAATTGAACTTAATAAAAATTTTAAAATTTGTGCTTTGAAGTACACTATCAGGGCGCCTGGGTGGCATAGGTGGTTAAGTGTCTGCCTTCAGCTCAGGTCATGATCCCAGAGTCCCAGGATCAAGCCCCACATTGGGCTCCCTGCTTAGCTGGGAGTCTGCTTCTCCCTATACCCCTCCCCCTGTAAATGCCCCCCCAAATATAAAACAATTACTTCTTTAAAGTACACTGTCAACAACAAAAAGACAAGACAGGATGGGAGAAAATTTTTGCAAGTAGTATATCTGATAAAGGACTTGTATAAAGAGCTTAATTAAATAGTAAAGAGACATCCCAGTTTAAAACTGGGCAAAGGATGTGAATAGACATTTCTCCAAAGATACGTGAGTGGTCAATAAACATGAAAAGAGTCTCTACATCATTAGCCATCAGGGACATTCAAATCAAAACTATAATAAAATGCCACTTCATACCCCCTGGGATGGCTAGAATGAAAAAGATGACAGCAGGTGTTGGCAAGGATATGGAGAAATTGGAATGCTAATACATTGCTGGTGGGGATTTAAGTAGTGTCACCACTCTGGAAAACAGTTTGGCAGTTTTTCAAAAGTTTAACCTGAGAGTCCATATGACAGCAATTTTTCCCCCACGTATATACCCAAGAAAATGAAAATATGTCTATACAAAACCTTGTACTTGAATGTTCATAGCAGCATTATTGATAATAACCAAAAAATGGAAACAACCCAAAAGTAAAATATAAATCTATACAATAGAATATTATCTGGCAATAAGAATGTAGTACTGGTAAGTCCTACATCTAAGGGTCTTTTGATTCTGTAGCTACTGTGTACTCACTGCAATGCAAAACGGAACTGGATAGACTTGGACTCTCATTCCTGCTCTGCCCCTTATTCATGAGTAACCAGCTAATTGAGCAAGCCTCTCTCATAATACTGATCTCACATTGTTGCAAAGGTGGAGGGAGTTAAGTACTTAACACATAAATGTACTCAAATAATAGGTTTCTTCGTGCTGCCTTTCCTTGGGAATTCCAGTGAAGAGAGGAGGACATGATGGAGAATAGAGAACATACTGAGAGTGATTTTTCACTCTACAAAGAACTTATCACCTTGTAGCTTCTGTGAGTATAGTTGAAATATGAGCACATGCTTATGAGATACGTGCATGTGTATAATTTGCATCCAAGTGCTTAAGTCTGTTCCATCTTCATCTCTTGAAGGCACTTTTAGGATTCACTTTAAGAATGAAATTAGAAAAAAGGATGTAAAAGGTAGCTGTGAGGGGCGTCTGGGTGGCTCAGCTGGTTAAGCATCTGCTTTTGGCTCAGGTCATGATCCCGGGGTCCTGGGATCGAATCCTGTGTCGGGCTCCTTGCTCATCGAGGAGCCTGCTTTTCCCTCTGCCTCTTCCTGCCACTACCCCTGCTTGTGCACGCTCTCTCTCTCTCTCTGACAAATAAATAAAATCTTAAAAAAGTAGCTGTGAGCACAAATGTAAAGCTAAAATATCAAGATAATTCAAAATAAAGTAACCATACGAGTGCTCAATCATAACACACATAAGAAAGTCAAAACAATGGGAAATATTTGGCAAGAGTTTGAAAGCACAGAATAAATCCAGGTGATCAATAGATTGTAAAAGCTATATGAAGGCAAAGACTTGTGTTTTATTCTGTTAAACATCAAGCACAGTGACTGGCATGAAGTAGATGCACAATCAGTATTTTTTGGATTAATGAATGAGATGCAACAACTATTTAATGCAAGACCTAGAAAGGAGGAAATAAAAGTTACTTACTTCATGCCACAGTTTGCTAACTCTGCAAATAAACAGCAAAAATAACAATAATAATGAGTTCACAAAAGAAAAAAAATCAGATTGACAAAAGAATTCTCACCTGTCCTATGGTATCCAGGAGGTAGGAAAGCAGTATAATTAGGAGAAAGGGAGGACTTTGAACTGAGCCACGTGATGGCGTTCCCAGAAAGTTCACCATTTCCTTGGAGAATGTCAATCAAGGATATACTCAAGCAAAAAGAAACATAAGATCTAAATAGGAAGACACGAGATAAAAGAGGCAAGCAAATATTCATAAAATATACAAATTCAAATACTTGCTGGCAAATATTATTACGTGGTATAAAATTTTAAACTAAACTAGAATAAAATGTTTTTAAACATTAAAAGAAGATTCAGGGGAAGATGGTAGTTAAGCACACTAATGGTCTCATCTATTTGGGCAAAGTTACAGATATTAATTGATCAAAAAGTACTTTTAAGTATGAGTAACCCTTGCTATCCTGACTCATTATGTGATCTCAAGGAACTAAATAAATTCTCACGCATAGTCTTTACAAGCCATCAAGACCTTAAAGACCAAATAGATTGGCATAATAATGGTATCCCTTGCTACTGAAACTTTGGACCCAAATAGATTAAGGTAACAAGGGCTACTTGTATATTTTTTGAAATATTTAAAGGAAACAATCCAAGAATATAAAAACAATGTACAACTTTTAGACAAGAATCTGAGGGGAGGGGAGGTTTTAAAAAAGTAATCCACCATAGAAAGAAGCAAAAAACAGAAAGAGCCAGATTCTTTTCTTCCTTTATCCGTTCACAATGTGGTTTAACTGGTTGAGACCAGTTTAAGGGGGCCTCTGATTGTTGCTAAGCAGTAGTGATCTAGTATGAGGGGTCAGGCAAGCAGGGTGAGGATGAGGTGTGTGTAGTGTAATTGGTGGGGGGCGGGGCGGCAGCAGCAGCAGGAGATCAGTTCCACGCAGAGGGTTGATCAAAAGGAAACATCTGAAGATAACAGGAGGTTGTGATTCTGTATTAGTGTGAGTACATCTAGCTTCTAGATCTTGGCTTCTGAATACTATTCTCTAAAAGGAACCAGGGCTCTTAGAGAAATGACTTAACTTCAGGATTGGGGCAGGTAAGTGTAGAAGACCTTACTTCGCCCAAAGTAAGAAAGTGCTGAAAGAATGATGGGGACATGTCAAACAGGTACAGAAAACATCTTGCAGAGCCCCTCTGCTGGCTAATCTTGAGACAGTTGTACATCAAAAATAAATAATGTTAACAGATTATAATCCATTGAATAAAGTAGGAATTCATGAGTCCACATTGATTAAAAGAATAAATGAATGGGGAAAAGGAAAAAATTAAAAAAAAAAACACTTCTTAGGGTAGATTACCAGTTGATGAATTTAGTTGGAATAATGGCATTAGAAAAATCACCATTTGGCAACCACCATAGTTATAACTAATCCAGCCAAGCAACATCAATGAATTTTAAAACTAGCATGTGAAAGTTTGACGAGGAACAGATCATTGACATTGTCTCAAAGTTCTCCCTACAGAATACTGATTACAGAAACAGTAATACAGTAGAGAAACCTGACAGACTCCACTTTTTTTTTGAGTGATTGCAGTTAACATTAGTGTTGGAACAATTCGAGATTGTGTAATACCTGGGACAATGCAGTCAGAAGGACACAGCATTCCTTCTGTGATACTCTTACTAGAAATGCGTAGTGTGAATCTCAGCATGAATGAACATCAGACAAATTGAGTGATATTCTTCAAAATAACTAGCCAGTAGTTTTCAAAAGTGTCAAGTTCTTGAAAGTCAAGGAGATGCGTAAGAACTGTTTCAGGATGAAGGACCCTAAAAAGATATGACAACTGAATGCAACATGGGATTCCAGCTAAGCCATGCCTGGACTCCGACCTATAGAAACTATGAGAGTCATCGTGTGTTGCTTTAAAACCACTGAGTCTGTAATAATTTGTTACACAGCACTGAACACTACTACATAGGTCGTTTTACTCATGAACATACATACAAAACTCTTGAACAAAAGATTAACAAATAGAAAGCACCGATTCATGAAAATGATACCACATCACTAACAACATAAGTTTATCTAAGGAATAGAAGAGTGGTTTAATAGGTGACCGTCATCAATGATTAACCACAACAACAGACTGAAGAAGAAAAACCTCATGATTGCCTCAAAAGATACAGAAAAACCTGATCACACTCAGTGTCTGTTATGATTACAACTCTCAAAAGAACTATGCCTTTAGGGGCGCCTGGGTGGCTTGGTTGGTTAAGCGGACAGCTCTTGATTTCCACTCAGGTCGTGATCTCAGGGTCTCGACATCAAGCCCCACATCAGGCCCTGTCCAGGTGTGGAGCCTGCTTAAGATTCTCTCTCTTTGCCCCACCCCACTCTCTCTCTCTCTCCCTCTTTCTCCCTCTGCCCCTCCCCCTCTCTTTCACTCTCTCTCTGCCCCTCCCCCTTTAAAGAACCAGCAGCAGCAACAACAACAACAACAAAATTATGACTTTAGCAAACATGATACTTACTGGTGAATTTTTCAAAGCTTTCCCTCTTAGCTCGGGAGTGAGCTAAGGATGACTACTAACCCCACTTCTATTCAACATTTTACTGGAGGTGCTAGCTAGTTCAAAGGGTAAGAAATAAAAAGCTGAGAATTGGAAAGGAAAAAATAAGACTGATTATTTTTGCAGGTGACTTGACGGTTTGTAGAAAATCCAAAGAACCTATATAAAAATTAGACTTTGAGTTTAGAAAGGTCCCTGAATATAGTATCAACCTATGAGTATGAGTTGTGTTTTTACCTAAAAGCATTATCAATCATAAAATGAAATTTTAACAAGTCTCCACTGATAAGGAGAAACTGAAGTATTTGGGAGAAGTTCACTGACCGTAGAAGGAGCAGGGTGACAGGATCACCACCGAGGTGACTCCATGAAATGCCTTTGTGAACAGACCCCAAATACAAAATAGCTATAAGATTCAGCACCCCTGGTTGCCAGGATCCCTGAGACAGGCATCAAAGAATGATCCTTCTTAATGTCTCCGTGTAGCCTGAGCATAAATGCATTTGGAATCGGAGGGGGAGCCTACTATAGACGGATCTTCAGAACCGTGCTTCTATGACTTACTAGTAATATACTTGGAGATAAATCCACATAAAAATCATATTTACTGCATTCTTGTTTCTTTGAACTATTTAGTTTGAGAGAATTTCAAACTTAGAGAAGAACTGCAAGAATCATACGAAGAACTTGTTTACCTTCGCCTAGACTCACCCATTGCTGACATCTGGCTGCATATGGTTCATCTCTGTTTCATCATTTTATCCCGTTCCCTCCTTTCCTCATGTGCCTCCGTTCCTCTCTGTGTTTCCCTGAACCATTTCAGAGCGGTTTGCGTACATCAGGCCCCTTTAGCCCTAAATCCTTCCGTGTGTCTTTCCTAAGAACAAGGACATTCTCTTTCGTAAACAGCATACCATCTTATAAAATTCAGAAGATTCAGGACGCCTGGCTGGCTCAGTTGGTTAAGCATCTGCCTTCGGCTCAGGTCATGATCTCAGGGTCTTGGGATCGAGCCCTGAGTCCAGCTCCCTGCTCAGTGGGGAGTCTGCTTGTCCCTCTGCCTGCAGACCCCCCTGCTTGCGCTCTCTGTCTCTGATAAATAAATAAATAAAATCTTTAAAAAAAGTTCAGAAGATCCAACATTGATATAAAACTATTCGCATATAATCCTACTCAGATTTTGTTAGTCGTCCCAATAATGTCCTTTTATAGCAATTTTTTCCTGAGCCAGGATCCTATCCAGGATTGGGTATTATATGCAACTGTCTTGTTTTTCCAGTTTTGTTTTGTTTTGTTTTGTGTTTTTGAGAGAGAGCCAGCGAGGAGGAGGGGAGGGGCAGAGGGAGAGGGAGAGAGAACCTCAAGCAGTCTCCACGCTCAGCACGGAGCCAGATGCAGGACTCGCTCTCACGACCCTGAGATCATGACCCGAACCAGATGCTCTGCCCACCGAGCCACTCGGGCGCCCCTCCAGTTTATTTTTTAATCTGAAATGGTTCTCAGCCTTCTTTATCTTCCCTGGCATTTGCATTTTTGAAGAGTTTTTTCTTTTATAACCTCATTCATTTTACTTGATGCAGAGCTGAGAAAAGATAAATTGGATCGGCCCTCGAGGCTCTTTCTTCACCTACTCCGTATGGATTCTGAGTTCGCTCAAAGAAAGAACGAGCAGGTGGCAGCTTTGGGGCTCCAGAGGCCCCCTTCCTACCAAGACCACTTCCTGACCAGGCTGCTCGTGAGGCTCCATGACTGCATCTACTCTCCCTTTCATCTAGATAGAGCCGGGGGGCGGGGGTGCTCTTCACAGATGTGCTTTCTTAAGAACAGTTCTCTGTGAAAAAAAATGAGATGAGAGCTCAGGAGCTCGTGTACTTTGCTGCTTCTCAGCTCATAAATCCTTCTATTATGAACACTTTATATTTGCCCTGCTGGCCCTAGTGGGATGCGTGCGTGCATGTCTACCACCCCTTTGGACTCTAGTTGCTGACTGTGAGGAGAAAGACTCCAGTCTATCCCAATCCTATGCATTTTTAGAAGCAGCAAAATCCAACTGCTTCCCTTCCCAGGGTGAGAAATACTCCCTTGGGATCTTAGGAGTGGTGTGATCCCTGGAAGTGGGGACGGGTTTGCCAGAGTGAACTAAGTGGAGGTGAATCTTCCGTGTATGTGTGTAATGTACATATTCAAGAGAAACTGAGTGACGGAGGAAGAGAGGTTATATGTTCAGTTCATTCTCTGAAATGTAATACTTTTTTTTAGAGGGGGGTGAGGCACAGAGGGAGAGGGAGAGAGAGAATCCTAAGCAGGCCTCATGCCCAGCTCAGAGCCTGATATGGGGCTGGATCCCAGGACCCCGAGATCATGACCTGAGCTGAAACCAAGACTCAGATGCTCAACTGATCAAGCCACCCAGGTGCCCCTGAAATCTAATACTTTTAAAGTTTTTTTTTTTTTTAAGAGAAAGTGTGGCTGAGACTTTCTTTTCTTTTTTTTTAAAGATTTTATTTATTTATTCGACAGAGATAGAGACAGCCAGCGAGAGAGGGAACACAAGCAGGGGGAGTGGGAGAGGAAGAAGCAGGCTCATAGCGGAAGAGCCTGATGTGGGGCTCGATCCCATAACGCCAGGATCACGCCCTGAGCCGAAGGCAGACGCTTAACCACTGTGCCACCCAGGCGCCCCTACTTTTAAAGTTTTTAAGCAGCCGAGTAACAATCTCTCCTGGCAATGTGCTAGAATCTTGAGGGTGAATGGAAATGATTATGATGCGTGGGAAACCCAAGTTGGAATGTGCCTGAAGTACAGAGATCAGTCTGCAGCTACTGAAAGGGGAGAGAAACACAGACATTGTTTATTACAAACAAAAGAGCCAAAGGAACAGGCTTGGAGAAATGAAGTTAAAAGGATTCGATGCAGCTCCTGAGTAGAAGTGAAAGTCCACCGTGGTCTCACTGAAATGACTTCGCCGCGGCCCCTCCCTGCAGATGACTTTGGCATCTACTATGTCCTGTGAGCCACTCTCTACTACAGCTTTCTAGAGAATTCTGTGGAGGGCCGGGGGGGGGGGTGGGGAACGCCATGTCAAAGGAGTCGGGGGTACGTGCAGCATTTGGCAGGGTTCCCTCAGGTTTGACCCCGTGGAGGTCCCCAAAAGGAAGGGAAGATGCTAATTGATAGCTAGGCAATAGATGTGCCTACCGAGGGACCGTGCGGGGCCTCTGATGACATCAGAAAACAAACGTGAAAGTGACCATCTTGTAATGGTGGACATGTTTCAAACCGGCAGAATTGTAAACAGAGGTACTGAGGGGAGGTAACGGTCTCATGGAGACCCAGTTTTAGATCCTGTACATGGGAAGAAAAGTCATAAAGGACAAAGATGCCAGGCTGCCTTGAGCAATAGCCAAATGAGGAAAGGAAGCTGTGTGTGGACACAGGAGACCTCCCCTGGCACCTGCGGCATTCTCCCCGCTGCACAGGGCTGGCCGGGCCCAGGGCTCTCTAACTCCACAGCTTCCTGTTCAGAACATCCTACAGCAGTCACTTAGTCAAAACTATATTTAGGTTCCCATTTACTAACTATGTGATCTGTGCCCCAGGCCTCGCATCACTTACTCTAATCCTCACACCACCCTATAAGGTAGCATTGTTCCTGTTTTTATAGATGAGAGTTCCGGGTCATGTAACTAGGAAGTGGCAGGGTCAGGATTTAAACTAAGATCGATTCTTTACAAAGTCTATGCTCTTTCTCTCTCCCTGTACGTGTGTTTCTACAAACACATATATGTATGTAATATATGACATCAGAAAATGTATATTACACATATATGTAATATACACACATGTGCTCTTAATAGATGTATATATGCTCTTAGCATGTGCATATGCTCTCAATATGTATATATGCCATATATATGTATGTGTACACACACTGTTAATATATGATATATAAATCCAAATAACTTGATAGGTAGGTAGGTACGTAGGTAGATATCCCTTCTCTCCACATATCACTGCACATAATATATATATCATAGGCAAATGACTAAACCATTTAAATGTGATCTCTCCTCTGTAAAACAGGATTTAAAAACAATTATACCTACCCCATAAAATGGTTGAAAGAATTAAATGGGAGAATGCCTATTAACTACTTAACTTCGGGCCAGGCTTGATACATGATAGCTATTGTTATTATTAACTACTACCTATTGCTATTGTTGTTACTACTAATAATAAGTAAATTACTTGCCTGGAAAAAAAAAAAGAAATACTTTGGTATTTTTTAAGATTTTAGAGAGAGCGCATGCGCGTGTGGGTGAGCAGGGGGAGGGGCAGAGGGAGAGGGAGACGCACACCCCCTGCTGAGCACAGAGCCCCACATGGGGCTCCATCTCATGACCCCGGAGACCGGAGACCGTGGCCTGAGCTGAAATCAAGAGTCAGATGCTTAAGTGACTTAGCCACCCAGGTGCCCCAAAACTTCAGTATTTAAAGGGAAAGTTTGCATGTTTAGCCAAGCAACCCTAGGTCTCTGAAAGGGCAGGATTTTCTGTCCTCTTGCTGTGGTTTCAGGAAGAAATTTTTACGTCTGCTGCCTGGGCCGCAGGCACCGTTCGGAGTTCCAGAATAAGGGTGCGATTTTAGACCTGGAGTTGGAAGGCTTCTGTCCGTGGGCCGGCCGGTATCGGACAGGAGCCTCGCTGAGGGCTCCGCAGCGGGCGCTCGAGCGGGCGTGCGTCATGGGCACATATGGTGGCCCCTCAACGTGCTTTCCTCTCCTCCCGCATGGCCGCAACGCAGTGCCGAGTGCACAGATCACTACGACACCTGTCCCGCGAACGAGGCCGCCGAGAACCAGCCCCACTTCCAGGGAGTGACGGGCCTGCGGAACCTGGGCAACACGTGCTACATGAACGCCATCTTACAGTGTCTGGGCAGCGTTTCGCCGCTGGTGGAGTACTTTCTCTCGGGAAAGTACATTACTGCTCTTCAAAAGTAAGACCGTTTGCGTTCCCTGCACCCCCACTCCCCGCTCCCCCAGGTGAGGTTAGGGAGGGAGCCCTCACGGCTGAGCCCCGGGCCCCCAGAGACCATCGCTAGGGTGAGTCCCAACGTGGGAAGTTCTGCGAAGAAGGCAGCTTTGGTTTTGGTCTGACGCCAGTGCTTGAGTTTTTAGGTGCCTTCCTGTCGTGAAATCAGCCAGAAACATTCTCTGTCCCTCTTCCAAGGGATTGCAGTGAGGTTGCCACTGCTTTTGCCTATGTGATGACAGACATGTGGCTTGGAGACTCAGAATGTGTCTCACCAGAAATATTTCGGGCAGCTCTTGGCAACCTCTACCCAGCATTTATGAAAAAGACACAGCAAGATGCTCAGGAATTCTTGATTTATGTCCTGAATGAACTTCATGAAGCTCTGAAAAAGGTAAGTAGAATGAACGGCCTTGAATTAAGATAGACCCTTCAGCTCTTACCAGTAACTTTCGTTTTTCATTCTTTCATCTGCCAATATTGCCTCCTGTCTGCTAAGCACAGGTGCTGGGGGTACTGTGGGGCACATTCAGGTTAGTATTTGAATTATTATTTACCAAATAATCATCGGAATCACCTGGGAAGAGTGTTCGGCCACGCATCCTAAGCCCCTCAGCTGTCACCGAATTCGAATGTCTTGGGCTGTCCTCTGGGAAAGCTCACGTGGTGTTTCCAGTGATCAGCAGGTGTGGGAACCGCTCATCTGTTCCCTTTGTAAATAACATCTTCACAGAATGGTTTTTTTTTTTAAAAGATTTTATTTATTTATTCGACAGAGATAGAGACAGCCAGCGAGAGAGGGAACACAAGCAGGGCGAGTGGGAGAGGAAGAGCAGGCTCCCAGCAGAGGAGCCTGATGTGGGGCTTGATCCCAGAACGCCGGGATCACACCCTGAGCCGAAGGCAGACGCTTAACCGCTGTGCCACCCAGGCGCCCCCAGAATGGTTTTTTTAAGTGAAAATCTCATTTTTTTTAAATAAAAATATGTTCCTCTTGAGATATACAGAGCTTTACAACTTTAAATACATGTTCTTGGTAACTACAAACCCAAGAAAATATGAAGCTGGGTATTAAAGGACACACGTAAATACTGCAAAGTTTCATCTTCATGCCAAACATCCCGAACCTGAGTTCCTCCCTGGGTCAGGACATACACATTGAATAAAACGTGAGATTGCCAGTTGCAGAGGGTTTTACTTTTCTTTGTAAGACTCATTGCCTTCAGCCTCGATCTGAGTCACATTCTCTCCGAAGACAGGTCCTTGGTTTTATGCAGTGTCCTTGTGCTGATGTTAGCTCACCTCCTACTTCACATCCAGGAAGTGCTCTGGCAAAAGATCACAAACGATATCCATTTATCATTCTCATCTGCAATCCTCAGCTCCATTTCTGTTTTACTGCTAATAAGATATTCACGGCGGCACTTTGTTTTTAGCCGAAGGGTAGGTGGTGGTCAGTAGAATCCCTTAGGTCCTCATCTGCAGCCAATCTGAAATAAACAGCATTCTCACTCCCAAGACCAAACTTGGCATTAGGGCCATCAGATGACCGTCAGGTGGAAGACCTTGGCAGCAGAGCCTGACGAAAGCAGCAAGGCGAAGGGGAGCAGTGTGCACAGCTCCCGAGCAGAGCCGGCTGTGGGGCTAATGTGTCTTCCAAATGCACGGTCTGGTGAGGCCGTTCGAGCACGGAGCGCTCGGGCTGTGCTCCCAGAAATGGTGTCCTTCAGTATGAGCTGAATTCTAATCAGGCTGCAAGGCTAACTTGGGCTGCCTTAAGGATTTAAGATTGCTCTTGGGGCGCCTGGGTGGCTCAGTCGTTAAGCGTCTGTCTTCGGCTCAGGGCGTGATCCCGGCATTCTGGGATCGAGCCCCACATCAGGCTCCTCCACTGGGATCCTGCTTCTTCCTCTCCCGTTCCCCCTGCTTGTGTTCCCTCTCTCGCTGGCTGTCTCTCTGTCTGTTGAATGAATAAATAAAATCTTTAAAAAAAAAAAAGAATTTAAGATTGCTCTTTTAAAAAAGTGTTTTCTAACAATAAAAATAGAAGAGGCTAAATCTGAAGGGGCTGGAGGGAGGACAGGTTGCTTCATTTTACTCCTTCATCAGTTGCATGACTGAAAGCTAGTCAGATGCCTACTCACCCTCCTCCCTGGAAAAACAGCCTCTAGGACCCTGGGTGACGTTATCACAGGCTGTCAGCTTCCGGGGCGCGCACATGTGTTTTCACAGGCTTAGCGTATCGCCATTCCTCAGCTTCACGTAAGGAGGAAAATAACTGAATTATCAGAAATCAAACCTCATATATACTTTTTTAAAAAAGAATTATTTATTTAGCGAGAGCACACAAGGGGGGGAGGGGCAACGGGAGAGACTCTCAAGGCGACCCCCTGCTGAGCACAGAGCCTCATGCAGAGCCCAGCACCTTGCTGGGGCTCCACGCCAGGCTGGATCTCAGGACCCTGAGACCGTGATCGGAGCTGAAGTCAAGTGTCAGGTGCTTCCTGGACTGAGCCACCCGGGCACCCCACCTCTATGTAGTCTTAAGAAGATCTTCCTCTGCACTGTCTGAATCCAAAACGAATTGGTTTCTGGTAGCAATGTATCCTTCTGGTAGGAAAAAAATCAAGTCATTCTATTAAAAGCTTTTTTTGATAACCGGGAGTTGATTCGGGGCTAATTTGTTCCTTGATTCAGTATCATCGAAGAAGATCGTACGGGAAAGGGTCTGTCCCAAGATGCTGCAGGAAGGTGATTGCCAACGAGACCTCCATCATCACACAGCTGTTCGAAGGGCAGCTCAACTACAGCATCATGTGTTTGAAGTGTGAGAGCTGCACCTACAAGAACGAAGTCTTCACCGTCCTCTCTCTCCCCATTCCATCTGAATGCGAGTGCTCCCTTCAGGTAGCGATTCTTGCTCCCGGATGCCACTTCCCAGGGCTGTTTCCCACAGTGTCCACTGTGAGGGGGCTGCTTTATCACTTAAAACCAATTGGAGGCCCATGATGACAACATTTTATAGAAAAGCGACACATAGCCAAAAGTGACCGTGAATTCGATTGTATTTCGATTTTACTCATTAAAACAGCCTCACTGTAAAATTGAAATGACATGCGGGCTTTATTCAGTCTACCGAGATGGCTCGGTGCATACAGGGAATTTACCTCTTGAATTTTCTTCCCCATCATACCAAAAATTAATCTGTAAGTCGGGTGGCGGTAGAAGGCAGGGGAGCCGTAAGCGCTCTTGCAGAATCATACCCACTTATATTTTTCTACCTAAATTATGAAAGCACGTCTACTGCAGAAAGTTTTCACGTGCCAGAACTGGAGAAAGAATCCGGCTACTTATTTAGAAGTGGGCTTTGTTCTCAGATTACAGTGCTCATGATGGCTGGAAACAAATTGCCCAGGCTCTAACTGAGGCGCTGCCATGTGCACGGAACACAGGGCCTCTTTAGGTTAGTGGTTTGCAGAGCCGGGGGCCCGGTGACCCTCAGGGTGGCTTCCATGTGCAGGGCATCAGATTCTGTCTGCTCTGCTGTCTTCATTCTGGGTCACCCCCGAAATACTGCTCATGGTCATTTTTCGGTCTCCGGGTCCGTCCCCTCTGTGATGAGCTGAGTAACATAAAACAGCTACCTGACTTGGTTAGTGGAAACTGCGCGGTCAGTATTATTCTGAAATAAACCAGAAAGGTGAAAATGCTGATCCAGAGATTGGAAGGGAGATGGACACTTGGGTCCATTTCAGTAACTGAGTGAGAAGGAAGCCCCTCCTTTGTCAGGTAGATGTTGACACCTGACCAGGCAGCAGCTTGTGACGCTGGGACCTCCCGGACATGTTGGCTTTGAGGCAAGCACCGAGGATCACATTTCCACAGCTGCTGCAAAGCTCTGCTGTAAACAGCCCAGGCTGCAGTTGATCCGTTGTAGTCACCACATGTGTTTCTCCTCCATAGGACTGTCTCCAGTGTTTTTTTCAACAAGACACACTGACCTGGAATAATCAGATTCACTGTTCCTTCTGTGAAACCAAGCAAGAAACAGCTGTAAGGGCCAGTATTTCCAAAGCACCAAAAATAATTATCTTTCACTTAAAGAGGTATGGACTTTTTGGCATTTCGTGAGATCTTTTTGGATGGCTTTATCAAGATATAATTCACATACCATGCAGTTGACCCATTTAAAGTGTACACTTCAGGGGTGCCTGGGTGTGGCTCAGTCGGTTAAGCGTCTGAGTGTTAGTTTCGGCTCAGGTTGTGATCTCGGGATCTTGAGATCGAGCCCCGTGTTGGGCTCTGAGCTCAGTATGGAGTCTGCTTGAGATGCTCTCCCTCTGTCCCTCCCGCTCACGTGTGCTCTCTTTCTCTGAAATAAAAATAAATAAATAAGTGTAAATTCAGTGGTATTCAGTATATTACATTAATTTTTAAAAATGTGTGATAAAATATACATAACATAAAATCTGCCATTTTAACTTCTTTTATTGAACTCTAACAGTGTTATATTAGTTTCAGGTGTACAATATAGTGATTTAGCAATTCTATACATTACTCAGTGTTCATCATGGTATGTGTACTCCTAACCCCCTTCACCTGTTTCACCCACCCCCCACCCACCCCCCCTGTGGTAACCATTAGTTTTACATTTGAGTCTGATTTTTTTTTCCTTTGTTCTTTTGTTTTGTTTCTTAAATTCCACATGGGGGGAAATTATATGATAGTTGTCTTTCTCTGACTGTTTTCACTTAGCATTACACCCTTTAGATCCATCATGTTGTTGCAAATGGCAAGACTTCGTTCTCTTTTATGGTTGAATTATGTTCCATTGTATAAATACACCACATCTTCTTTATCTGTTCATGTTTTGATAGACACTTGGGTTGCTTCCATATCTTGGCTATTGTAAATAATGCTGCAATAAACATAGGGGTGCATATGTCTTTCTGAATTAGTGTTATTGTATTCTTTGTGTAAATACCCAGTAGTGGAATTACTGGTTCATATGGTATTTCTGCTTTTAATTTTTTTCAAAAGATTTTATTTATTTATTTGACAGAGAGAGACAGTGAGAGGGAACACAAGCAGGGGGAGTGGGAGAGGGAGAAGCAGGCTTCCCACAAAGCCAGGAGCCTGATGTGGGGCTCGATCCCAGGACCCTGGGATCATGACCTGAGCAGAAGGCAGATGCTTAATGGCCAAGCCACCCAGGCACCCCTATTTTTAACTTTTTGAGGAACCTCCATGCTGTCTTCCACAGTGGCTGCACCAGTTTGCATTCCCACCAACAGTGCTTGAGGGTTTCTTTTTCTCCATATCCTCACCAAATCTACAGAAAAAGATTAATTAATGAGTTTGTGGCATGAGTTAGTGGTTTCTTCCTTTTTATTGCTGTGTAGTATTCCCTTTCATGAATGTACCACACTTATTTATTTATTTTTTTAAATTAGGTAGGCTCTATGCACAGCATGGGGCTTGAATTTGTGACCCTGACATCAGGAGTCGTACGCTCTACCAACTGAGCCAGCCAGGCACCCCTTATATCATAATCATTTATCCATTCATCAGTTGCTGAACATTTGGGTTGATTCCAATTTGTGGTAGATATGAATACAGCTGCTAAAAACATTAGTGTATAGGTTTTCATGTGGGTATAAATCTTCATTTATTTTGCCATGATACGTAGGCATGGGATTGCTGGGTCAGATGGTATTCCCTTAGGTTTTGGAAACAAGGTTTCTTGCTTTCTGGTATGAGAATATCTCAGGTTCACGCACTAATTTCCCTGCACCAGACCTAAATCAGCCATTCAGCCATTTTTCCAAAATGAACTAACTTTCTTTCTTTCTTTCTTTCTTTTTCTTTTCTTTCTTTCTTTCTTTCTTTCTTTCTTTCTTTCTTTGCAGGGGATGGGGGGAGGGGCAGAGGGAAAGGGAGAGAGAGAGAGAGCATCTTAAGCAGGCTCCACGCCCAGCTCAGAGCCCAACATGGGGCTTGATCCTTAGACCCTGTGATCATGACCTGTGCCAAAACCAAGAGTTGGATGCTTAACCGACTGAGCTGCCCAGATGCCACCATAATTTATTTTTTCAAAAGCTCCAAGGTGATTCTGATATGAGTTCAGGTTTGGGAACTGCTGATCTAAAGAATAAATAGGGACTGTGACAAGATTTTCAGAAAATTTTATCTTATTAAAGATATATGAAAACCTCAGAGCTGGGAAACAGGACACTGCCGAGACAACATGTGCTAAAATCAAGATAAGGAAAAGCTGAGTCAATCAATGTGATTTCTACTCCCTGATGCCAAGCCTGGCTTTGTTCCTGTCTTCTTCTCTCACAGGATTAACTCTGTACCGTCTCACCCCCTGACCCACAGCCCTGGCACAACCAGCCTCATTTCGGGTAACACTTGTGGATGTGTACATTATAAATACACATAGATAAGAAAAAATCTATGTACAGGTCTGCGCCAAATTATCTTTCCAAGAAATTACTTTAAAGTGTAGTTGGAATTTAACAAGGTATGTAGACTTCGTTCCCGAGCAGTTTACACACTTACTTTATATTTCGCACATTTGTTCTCTCTCCAGATTTGACATTCTGGGTACAATGAAAAGGAAACTGAGAACAGATATTCATTACCCACTCACTAACTTGGACCTTACTCCTTACATTTGTCCAGTTTTTCGGAAACACCCTAAATATAACCTCTGTGCAGTGGTGGTGAGTAAAATACTATTTAAAATAGCACAAATTTAAAGAAAACTGTAGCATTATCTACTTGAATGCCTACTGTCATCTTCCCGCACTTCTTCTATATTCTTCTTTTTAAGGCAAAATATATAGCTTGGAACTTTCTGTGTGGACTTCAAACAGTAGAATAATGGAAGAATAAAATGTCCTGTCCACGGCCTCCTCACTTTTCCTCCACTCATTGGCTATTTCAGATCTGGGGACATTTACAAATTGGGCTGCGGGGGCAGCAGAAGTTAGAATCAATAGCTTTATGTTGAATATTCATGAGCCGCTCTCTGGCCAAAACCCCCTGACACTCCTTACAGAATAGTCCCAGAGTCCCTGCGTGTGTGCAGCCAGGCCTAAGGAAACTCTGGAGGGTCCCCTTTGGCTCTAAGTCAACCATCATGATTGAGGATTCCCTGAAGGAAAGCAAGCGTGGAGTATAATTCAGACCAAATCATCCAGAACTCCCACAACGTCCAACAGCCCCAAGCACCAAGCCATTCTCCGGGTTTCCGTTCTGGATCAGGGTGTTAACAGTCTTTAGAACCCGGAGGACCAGCGGGGTGCACAGTGGATGGGAGGGCTCCCACCAGAGCCCGGGGTGCTTCGCCAGGGTCCTCTGATACACCCAAATCTCATTTGCCTATTCAGCTTGTTGAATTAATACCCTATAAAATGTTAGTCCCGCTCCTTAACCTCTTTCACATCTCAGAACCATACCTTCAAACTTTAAAAAATGATCTTTCTTAATTCTTTCTTTTTACTTCAAGGCTTGACATTCCGCCTCTTTCTCATTTATCCGGCCCTCACAGGAGCTTCTCCTTCTCTCACTTCCCTACTGGAGGGCTAAGGTGACATCCTCCTCTCGACCATATCAAATAAGAGTCTACTGTGGATTCCAAAATGACACAGGGACTGTCTCCCCTGTATGTCACTGTTTACATTTCTCACTGTGTGTTTCTTCTTTAAGAAAATCCCAAAGACAGAAAGCTGAATTTGTAAAAAACAACAAAAACCCATGTAATTATCTACATTATGGGAAGATACACATTTGTGTAGTCACCTCTAGCCTCCTACAAAATTGTCATCCTTTCAGTGTTTAAATTATTATTAGCTAATCAAGGGGCCAAAAGCTGGTTTTGAAAGAGGAATAGATTTAGAATTTAGAACCAACTGCCCGTTGATGACGGACCGGCAATAAGAACTAAGTATCTTAGAAGCTACGATGTACGGCCACAGGGAAAGGCCTAGAGCCCCGCTCCTCAAGCTGTAGTCTGCAGGCCCCTGGCACCACCTCTTCGAAGTAAAGACTCTCAGGCTCCCCCCGCCCCAGGCTGACTGACTTGGAACATGCATTTTAGCAAGATCTCCACGGGATCTGAATGCATGTTGAAGTTTGAGAGGTACACTAGACCCCGAACCGATATATTTCCAGCCGTTGCAAGAGCCCTTGAAGGAGAGCTTACTGGGCTACAAGGCAGGCTCTTTACCTGCCAGATTTGTTTGATTTCTTTTACAAACACATAGTGCTTGCTACGTACCAGGCACTGTTCTAAGCACTTCGCAAAGAATCAATCATTTAATCCTTATAGAGCCCTGTGAGCTAAGCACTATTATTATCCCCATTTTACAGGATGGAGAACACAGAGGGGTTCAATAATCTGCCTCAGTCATATCACCTGCAAAAGGCAGAGCCAAGGTCTGAAGCTAGGCAGCCTGGCTATAACAATATACAGTTATGACAGTATACAGTATAATAATATACAGATAACAGTATGTATGTAGCTTTACAGTTCAGTGCTTGTACATACATGCTAGCGAAACAGAACACATTCTTTTTTTTTCCCTTATACATGATGTTCCTTCAAATATTTGAAAGCAGCAAACATATGCTAATAGTATTTACTTCCTTCAACCCTCTTCAAGTGATTGGTTTTCAGAAAGACTTTTTAAGGGGTGCCTGGGAGGCTCAGTCAGTTAAGCATCTGCCTTCAGCTCAGGTCATGATCCCAAGGTCCTGGGATTGAGTCCCACATTGGGCTCCTTGCTCAGTGGGGAGCCTGCTGCTCCCTCTGCCTCTGCCTGCTGCTCCCTCTGCTTGTGTTCTCTCTCTGTGTCAAATAAATAAATAAATCTTAAAAAACGAAAAAAAGAAGGAAGACTTTAAAATTTTGAAATATTTCAGGCACAGAAAACACAGTAAGTATTCACATTACCCTCCACTGATGTTAAGAATAAAATATCCTAGATAAAATTGAGCCCTTGTGTATCTTTAATGATCCCACTGCCCTCCACTCCCGGTTGTAAACACGGTCCTGAATTGGGAGTGTATTATGTCCACGCACTCTTTCATGCTTTATTACGCATGTATGTGTCTGTACATGCTATATAATAGGATTGTTTGCATGTTTTCTACATATGGTATCATACTGGACGTATTCTTCTGTGACTTGTTTTCCCTCACGTTATTTTTATATTCATCCATATCGATACATTAGCTTTAGTGCAGTCACTGTAACCGCTTGTAGTAATCCATTGTATCTATTTATCGTTTCTCCTGTTGCTGGGCAATGAGGTGTTGCCAGTATTTTGCTTTTACAGTTTGTAGAAGGCGCTGCCATATGCTGACACATGAAGCTTGGTTTATATATACGTGTCTGTGCGTGTGTGCGTGTGTGCGTGTGTGTGTGCGTGTGTGCGTGTGCGCGTGTTTTCCCAGATGGCATTTTAAGGATATCTTGCCTAAATCTCTCCTTTACTCTATTAACATAGCAAATGATATTGATTTTCTACTTGATTTTTTTTGGCTAAAAGTGTTTTTACATTTTTATATTTATTTCCACAATCGAGAAACTAACCTATAACTTTCTTTCTCATACCGTCTTTTTCTGTTTTTGTTTTGGGCCTTATTCTAGCCTCATGAGCTTATTCTAGCCTCATAAAATGTATTGGCCATTCTATTCTATTTTCTGGTGCAGTTTGTATAAGATATTAATAACTTCTTTCTTTTTTTTAAAGATTTCATTTATTCATGAGAGACATAGAGAGAGGCAAGGGTAGAGGGGGAAGCAGGCTCCCCGCTGAGTAGGGAGTCCAGTGTGGGGCTCGATCCCAGGACCCTGGGTTCATGACCTGAGCCAAAGGCAGATGCTTAATCGACTGAGCCACCAGGCGCTCCTAAAAAAAAAAAAAGGACATATTTAGAAAAATTATTCTATAGCTAATGCCAAAGAGATTACTGCCTATCTTTTCTTCTAGGAATTTTATGGTTTCAGGCCCTCTCATTTAGGTCTTTAATCGATTTGGGGTTTATTTTTGAGTATGGCATTAGAAATTGAGTCTCATTCTTTGCTTGTCACTACACAGTTTTCACAACACCATTTGTTGAAGAGACTCTCTTTGTCCCCCACTCTATATTCTTGTCTCCCTTGTTGTAGTGAAGGAAACCATCAACAAAACAAAAAGACAACCTACTGAATAGGTGATGATATTTGCAAATGACATATCTAAGAAGGGGTTATTATCTAAAGTATATAAAGAACTTACACAACTCAACACCAAAAAAACCAAACAATCCAATTTAAAAATGGGCATGGGACTTGAATAGACATTTTTCCAAAGAAGACATCCACATGGCCAACAAACACATGAAAAGATGCTCAACATCACTCATCACCAGGGACATGCACATCAAAACCCTAATGAGGTATCTCCTCGCACCTGTCAGAATGGCTAAAATCACAACCACAAGAAATAATAAGTGTTGGCATGGATGTGGACAAAAGGGAACCCTTATGCACTACTGATGGAAATGTCAACTGGTGCAGCCACTGTGGAAAACAGTATGGAGGTGCCTCAAAAACTAAAAATAGAACTACCCTATGATCCAGAAATTCTACTACTGGGTATTTACCCAAAGAAAATGAAAACACTAATTTGAAAAGATACGTGCACTCCTTTGTGCATTGCAGCATTATTTATAATAGCCAAATTATGGAAGCAGCTAAAGCGTCCATCCGTAGATCAATGCATAAAAAAGATGTGGTATGTATTTTATATATACATTTATATAAATACAGCCACACACACACTAAGCCATATTACACAGCCATAAAAAAGAATGAAATCTTGCCATTGCAACAACATGAATCAATCTAGAGAGTTTAATGCTTAGTGAACTCAGAGAAAGACAAATACTGTATGATTTCATTCGTACGTAGAATTTAAGAAACAAAGAAAAAAAGAGGAAAATAGGGTGTGTGGGTGGTTTAGTTGGTTAAGCATCTGCCTTCAGCTCGGGTCATGATCTCAGGGTCCTGGGATCAAGTTCTGCTTCAGTCTTCCTGCTCAGTGAGGAGCCTGCTTCTCCTTCTACCTGTGTGCCCATACTCTCTCTCTCAATCTCTCAAATTAATAAATAAATCTAAAAAAAATTTTTTTTAAAAGAAAAAAATAGGAAAACAAACAAAAAACCCCAGACTCCTAAATACAGAGAACAAACTGGTGGTTACTAGAGTGGGGATGGGTGGGGGAATGGGTGAAATAGATGCTGGGGATTAAGGATTTAGTATCATTCAGTAAGGTTTTATAATTTTCTCCATAGATTGCATACACTTATTTCCTTATATTTATTCCTAAGTACTTTATTT
The DNA here is from genome assembly GCF_017311325.1 of Ursus maritimus. Taxonomy (NCBI): domain Eukaryota; kingdom Metazoa; phylum Chordata; class Mammalia; order Carnivora; family Ursidae; genus Ursus; species Ursus maritimus. Next base: position 23,020,443 of record NW_024426119.1, read on the forward strand.
TTGTTATTTTTGTTCCTAAGTGATAAAATGAAACATGATACTGTTAAAAAATTTTTAAACCGCTTGTGGCTGGTGTGTAGAAATGATTTTCTCGTTTTACCATATCCGGTCACCTTGTTAAATTCTCATTATTTCTAATAATTTGTCTATATCTCCTTCGCAAATGTCAGTTTTGTTTAATTTCTAATTATTATATCTTTTGTTGCTGTTTCAGGTTTTAATTTAAATTCTAGTTAGTTAACATATAGTGTGATAGTTTCAGGAGTAGAATTTAGTTGATTCATCGCTTACATATAACACCCAGTGCTCATCCCAACAAGTGCCCTCCTTAATCTCCATCACCCATTCAGTTCATCCCTTGCCCACCTCCCCTCCAGCAACCCTCAGTTTGTTCTCTATAGTTAAGAGTCTGTTTTTGGGTTTGCCTCTCTTAATTCATTTTCTTGTCTTACTGCTCTTGCTCGGGTCTCTAGTAGGTGTTGAATATATCATGCCATTCTTATCTAGCCTGCAAAAGTTTCCGCTGGAAAATCAGCTGATAATCTTATTGGGGTCCCCTTGTACACAACAAGCTGTTTTTCTCATGCTGCGTTTAAGATTCTCTCAGTGTTTACTTTTGACATTTAATTTAATTTTGTTTTATTTTTTTGAGGTGGGGAGGGGCAGAGAGAGAGGGAGGGAGAGAGACCCTTAAGCAGGCTCCATGCCCAGTGCCAATCTGATGCAGGCTCTGTCTCACAACACTGGGATCATGACCTGAGCTGAAATCAAGCGTCAGACTTTAAACTGACTGAACCATCCAGGCACCCCCACTTTTGACATTTTAATTATAACGTGTCTTGGTGTGGGTCTCTTTGGAATTCTCTGGACCTGGATTGTCTGTTTCCTCCCCCAAGTTAGAAAATTTTTCATTCTTTATTTCTTCAAGTTTTCTCCCTCTTTATTCTTCTCCTTCTTCTGGGACCCCTACAATTATAGCAAATGTTAGTCTGTTCGATGTTATTCCATAAGACCATAAGCTGGGGCTCCTGGGTGGCTCAGTCGTTAAGCGTCTGCCTTCGGCTCAGGGCGTGATCCCAGCATTCTGGGATCGAGCCCCACATCAGGCTCCTCCGCTATGAGCCTGCTTCTTCCTCTCCCACTCCCCCTGCTTGTGTTCCGTCTCTCCCTGACTGTTTCTCTCTCTCTGTCAAATAAATAAATCTTAAAAAAAAAAAAAAGACCATAAGCTATCTTCATTTTTTAAATTATTTCCTTATTTATTTTTGTTGTTGCTCTGGGTGAATTTCACTACCCTGTCGTTAAGTTAACTGACCCTTTTTTCTGCTTCATCTAGTCTGCTGTTGAACCCCTCTAGTGTATTTTTCAGTTTAATTATGGTGTTCTTCAACTCTATGACTTCTATTTGCTATTTTCTTATATGTTCTCTTTGTTAGAGTTCTCACCGTGTTCGTTCATTCATTTCCTGAGGTTGGTATTTTTATGACCAATATTTAAACTCTTTATAAGGTAAATTACTTATCTCGGTTTCATTAAGGACTTTTCTGAGGTTATCTTGTTCTTTTGAAACATATTTCTCTGTTTATTTTGCTTAACTTCTTGGGTTGGTTTCTATACAATAGATAGAACAGCCCCCCCTTACAGGCTTGAAGGAATGGCTTCATATAAGACATAAGCCCTATTGTTCAAATGTGTCCTAGCTTTTGATTGTCTTTCAACCCTTTGTGATTTTCCAAGCAGCGTATTTTATTTTTGATAGTTCCCAGTAGTTGAAGGTGTGTTAAATGTCCTGGAAAGGGAGGATCTCGGTCTGCAGCTAGATCGAGGCATACTGGAAGTCAGACCCTCAGGCAGCAGCTTTTATCTATTTATTTTCAAGATTTTATTTATTTGACAGAGAGAGACACAGCGAGAGAGGGAATACAAGCAGGGGCAGTGGGAGAGGGAGAAGCAGGCTTCCCGCTGAGCAGGGAGCCCAATGCAGGGCTCGATCCCAGGACCTGGGATCACCACCTGAGCCGAAGGCAGACCCTTAACGGCTGAGCCACCCAGGCGCCCCAGGCAGCAGCTTTTAAAGTATGCAAATATATACATAAAGTTCTGTGGGACCATGTGCATAAAGGCTTGTTGTCCACCCAAGTCGACGCACTCTGGAGGGTGTTCCTTGGGCAGCAGTTGGGAAAACCAGGACTCCAGATGAATGTAAAAGCTCCCTTCTGGGAGATACCAGTAAGTTGTAGCAAGACAGAGGGAGAACATAACGATGGCATCCCCCAACCTAGAGCCCCGACGGCACCTCTGTTGGCCCGTAGTCGTGTGTCAAACCTTAAGCTTTCTCCTCAGGTTTCGCGAAGCCTCAGGACAAGCAAATAGGCCTCTTTCACAGAAAGACTGGGGGTGTGGCTCATTCTGCTGTCTGTCCAGTGCCCTGGGGGTGACAGTCTGCCGAGAGCTGTCTCTCTGATTGTTATAATCCTGTAGGACCCAGGAACACAAGGCCCCTGGCCACCAGCGCTGGGCAGTTATGGGGAATCCCCCGGATGGAATTCACAAAAACCAGGGCACCAGACACATGTTACAGCTCCACTCCGGGAGATGTTAGCATTCTGGAGCACGGCAGAGGGCAGTGTGAAGACGGCTCCTGCCGGCCAGCAGGACTCCCCACGTGAGCTGAATTAGATGCCTGCCCTTCAGGCCAGTGCTTTTAAATTAGCAAATGAGCCCTATTCACATAAAACCTGGGCACCTCTCAATTGGCTGCCTTTGTGTTGCATTCTGGGACAGTGAGTCTGAACCCTTTAAGAGCCAGTACAGCCTGTGGTAGCCTTACGGGTCTCATGGATGCAAGCCCTGTTGGTGTTCGGTGTGTCCCTGGGAGGAGGTGAGCCCAGGATTCTACATTATCCTGAGTGAGTACCCCTTTTTCTTGATTTTCAAAGGGAGTAATCAAGGGTAAAGCTTGCCGTGTTTTAGCAGCTGTCAGGTTAGGGTTTTGCTAACGCTTTTTGTGCCTGTTTGTAAAGGTGGTGAATTTGATTAAATCTTTGTCTCTACAATACTTGAGAAATGGCCCTCCTGAACCCTTTTTAATCCGTTGATACGTTGAACTATGATTATAGATGTTCTAACTTACTACCATTTACGTTTACTACCCGTGCCCTGCTGGGATAAATACTATTTGGTCATTATTATCTGAGATACATTTTGCTTGATTTGGTTTTACCACAATTGGAGATTTTGCAATAATCTCTTGAACGAGCGTTGTCGTCTCTGCTTTTCTTCCTTATACGCTTCGTCCAGTGTAAGTATCAAGGTTAAACTGATTTCGTGAGTTAGGGGAGTTTCTCTTCCTCTCGTACAGAGTTTGTGTAAGGCTCTAAGGCTCTTGAAGGATTGATAGAAGTCACCTGTAAACCCGCCTGGGCGCGCATTCCGCCTTGAGGAGGGATTGTTGACTCCTGCTATAATTCTTTAATGCCTGTAGGTCTATACAGGCTTTGTTATTCAAAGCTATCTCTACTGTTTTTGTTTGACTAATTGATGGTTGGAAGAAATATGTTGAAATCTTTTTTTGTTCTTCATTTTAAAGAGAACAATCAAGAATGATGCTTGCTTAGCTTTTTAGTGGCTACACTTTATCTGGGTATGGATTGTTCCTTCTATTCTGGTTTCGCTAACAGTTTTGTGCATGTTTGTAAAGGTATTGAATTCTATTAAACTTTTTTCCCCACAATAATTGAGATGCTACGGTTTTCCTGAATTTATAATCTGTTGATCTGGTCAATTACATTTATAAATTTTCTAATTTTACTACATTTGCATTGCTGGGATAAATACTTGGTCATTATTTTTTAATTTTTATTTAAATTCAATTAACATATAATGTATTATTAATTTCAGAGGTAGAGGTCAATGATTCATCAGGCTTATAGAAAACCGGTGCTCATCACATCACATGCCCTCCTTAATGTCCATCACCCAGTTACCCATCCCCCCATCCCCTCCCCTCCAGTAACCTTCAATTTATTTCCTTCGATTAAGAGTCTCTTATGCTTTGTCTCCCTCTCTGGTTTCGTCTTGTTTTATTTTTATTTCTTCTCTTCCCTATGTTCCTCTGTTTTGTTTCTTAAATTCCACATATGAGTGAGATCATGTGGTAATTCTTTCTCTGATTGACTCATTTAACTTAGCATAATAACTTCTAGTTCCATCCACGTCATTGCAAATGGCAAGATTTAATTTTTCGTTGGCTGCGTAATATTCCATTGTATATATTTACCACATCTTTATCCATTAATCTGTCGATGGACATCTGGGCTCTTTCCATAGTTTGGCTACTGTGGACATTGCTGCTATAAGCATTGGGGTGCAGGTGGCCCTTCGTTTTACTACATCTGTATCTTTGGAGTAAATACCCAGTAGTGCAATTGCTGGGTCGTAGGGTAGCTCTATTTTCAACTGTTTGAGGACACTCCAGAGTGGCTGCACCAGCTTACATTCCTACCAACATTATAAGAGGGTTCCCCTTTCTCCACATCCTCACTGATGAGGTCATAGAATATGGGTGAGATTCAGTGGGGTGGAGTCTGGAGCTGATGACCAAGAAAGAATTCTTGAGGCGTCTTTGGTGCAGAATGGTTTATTACAGCACGAGGACAGGACCCGTGGGCAGAAAGAGCTGCACTGCAGTTGTGAGGGGTGGCTCATTATATACCATGGGGTTGGGGGAAGGTAAGGAAAGAAGGGAGGTTGAGAAAGTACTTTCATTTGTTTGACTCGGACAGTGGAGGCCTTGCCATTGTCAAGTGAAGGTCGTTGGCCTCTCTAGAAGGTGTCAAGAGTAAGATAGTTGGGAGCGTCCCAGGAGAATGTTACTTTCCTCCTATCACGTGTCCTTATCCATGGGCTGCAGGTTTTATTTACATTTCCTTCTGCCTCAGCTTCCCTCAGTTTTATGGAGGGGATGGTAATGTTAGGGCTTCAGGAAACTGAATTCTGGGTCTCTGGAAGTTAGGCTATTGATAAGAACGCTTCTTCCTTGTAAATCACTAGGACATGTGTAAACTGAGGGAGACCCAGGCCTCCCAGGATTGTGATCTCTGTCAGTTAATCATTTGTTTTTCTTTTCCTTAGCTTTTGGGCAGCCAGGGATGCCTAAGGAATGTCATGAAGTCCCATGTTGGGGGGGGGTGCGGGGTGTCAGTTTCTGCTTTGTCCTCAACTTGCCTTCCGTTCCCTCATCATTTCCCCCCTGAACAATTTTGACCCTTAAATCTTTAAGGTTGTTGAAGGTGTAATGTCTTCCTGCTGGATAGGGGCGTAGAGATGTCCCTACCTATGGGTCAACATTGGTCAGTGGGGAATGTATAAGGGAGTTATGAAAGGAGGAGGCAGCTGAATCCAATGCTGACAGTAAAGTATCTCTGTGGGTGGTGAGGTTCATCTGTCGGTGTGAGGCCATTGAAGTCACCGAAGCGAGGGAGTCTCGGCACCAAGCGGAGAGAGATTGAAAAAGACAGCATATTAGGGGCACCTGGGTGGCACAGCGGTTGGGCGTCTGCCTTCGACTCAGGGCGTGATCCCGGCGTTGTGGGATCGAGCCCCACATCGGGCTCCTCCGCTGTGAGCTTGCTTCTTCCTCTCCCACTCCCCTGCTTGTGTTCCCTCTCTCGCTGGCTGTCTCTATCTCTGTTGAATAAATAAATAAAATCTTAAAAAAAAAAGAGCATATTAAGATTAGTATGGCTATAAGGATGAGAAATCCAATAAAGAGACCCTTAATAGTTGACCATAGTCCTTCTCCGAGCCAGGAGCTTAACCACTCAGAGAGAGGGGTTTTGTGGAGCCCCAATTCGGGTATTCATGTCTTTTAATAGTCCTGTGACCTTTTTGTGATAATCTGGGATGTATACACAGCATTCTGTTTGCATGATGGCACAAGTGCCACCCTGTGCCGCCGTCAGGACGTCTAAGGCCACCCTATTTCGTAGAACTGCTTTGCGCATCTGTGCAACTTCAGTATTAAGTAAGGAGATGCTGTTTTGTGAATCACTGAGTGCCTTTATGGTATATTTATTAAGGGCTTCTACATGCCAGATTGCGCTTTCCAGCCCTACGGATGGAACAGAAACGGACGCTAAGTGATCATACCATTGAAAAACAGACCGTGTCCATCTTTGTTTTAAATTGGCAAGATTAGCCGGAGTGGTGATGGTTTTGATAACGCGCCCGTGAATCCAGGCAAAACCTGAGGTGCAATGACCTGTCCACCCTGGGGGAAGCCAGGGCCATAGGTTAGTTCCACGTATCCAGTGGGTCCCGTTTGGAGCTAGCCATCTAATCCCAGGCCGCCTCACCCGGTCAGTAGCAAACCAGTCAGTAGCCTGGAGTACTATTACTTGGGAACAGGCTTCTAGTGGCAGCCATCCCAGACGACGTGTGTTATTTGCCCAAGTATCATAGGTATGATTTCTTTGTTCCCAGCATAAAATTGCCTTTTGACTGAATTGTCCGATGGCGGGTGTGAGCCATAAATACATACCCCAAATTTGATATATGCCCTCCTCCGTATACCGATAAGTAGGGTTTTGTAGCTTAGGCACTGGCAGGAGGCATTACTCTGTGGATCGATAAAATCAGTTAAGATTTTAATGGTTTGAGGGTATGAAAAAGTTTGGTTATGTCCTGGTAAATTCCATGTTCCACTGATCATGGGCCAGGAAGAAACCTTTTGATTGGTGATAGATTTCTCTTGAAACGTACTGTCTCCATGTATTATTTCTGAAATATAAGCACGCAGAGAATGCCAGCCAGTGCCCTGTAGAGGGGAAACCCACCAGGGTAACCCAGACGTACTTGACATGGGTAAGAGTCCGCATATCCAACAACCCGTTTGATTTTGTAGTTCAGCATAATGCTGAGCCCATTGTAGAAAGGAATTTTCCATAAAGATAGGCGAGGAGAAAATAAAGAGAAGATATACAACCTTCATCCTCCTTTGAAGAGGAGTTTGAGATCTTCTGTGGGTTCACAGGAGTAGGAAGGCACATTAGTTTGCTCACTGGTTTCCTGTGAAGGTTTTATTCTAGATCTGTGAGCCCAGGAAGTGTGTCCTTTAGTTTTACCACAGTGGGAGTACATAGCATGACCCGGTATGGACCCTTCCACTTTGGATTTAAGTCTCCTGATGTCCTTGATTCCCAGTCTCTTACATAAACCACGTCTCCGGGATTTACACGGGGTGGATTTTCAGTTACAGTTAAATCAGGTTTGGGAAGTATATGGTTAGTATATTCATTGAGTAACTTATGAATTAAGCCGGCCTCAAGTGAATAATTTAATAAGGCATGATAATCTTCATCTAGTAACAGATCTACACTAAGAAATGGCTTTCCGTATAATAACTCCAAAGGGCTGCGTCCTAAGGGTTGTTTGGACGCAGTTCTTACTCTGAGAAGTCCTATTGGCGAGAGTGTAACCCAATTTTCCTGAGTCTCTAGACTCACTTTAGCGAGATGGCGTTTTAGAGTGCCACCAGCTGCTTCTGCCTTTCCAGAGGATTGTGGATGCCCCGCTGAATGTAAGAAATATTTAATTTTTAAAGCTCGGGCTATTTGTTGAGCTATTTGGGTGGTAAAAGAAGGACCGTTGTCACTCTGAAGAGATCGAGGAAGTCCAAATCTAGGAATAATCTCATGCAACAAAATTTTAGTTACTTCTATGGCTCTTTCAGTTTTACATGGGAAAGCCTCGATCCACCCAGTGAAAGTATCAACGAACGCTAATTGAAACTCGTAGCCTTTGCAAGATGGCATTTGTGTGAAATCAAGCTGCCGGTCCTCTCCTGGATACGTCCCACGCCTTTGGACTGGCTTTAAAAGCGGGCGAGGTCGGGCTGCAGCTTCCGGATTTACTTGGGCACAGATGATACAGGATCGGCAGACCTGTTTTATTGTAGTTGCTAAATCTACTCCATCAAATATATTTTTAATTAGGTGTTTTAAAGCATTTTTGCCCAAATGAGTAGCCTGGTGTAAACCCTGTATTACCTTCCATTGGTTATTTTTGGGTATAAAGATCTTTCCTTCATTATCAACAAGCCAGTCCTGTGTGTTTTTAGTCTAGCCTCGTTTTTGAGCTATATGAACCTCTTGGTCTGAATAGACTGGGGTTATGGACTCCATTGGAGTTAGGACTGGAATAAGGATTAATATTTATCTTTTGCTGCCTGTTTGGCTGCACGGTCTGCTCAACTGTCTCCTTTAGGTTCTAAGGTCATATCCTTTCGAGGTCCTTTTAGGGGGATCACAGCTACCTCCTTAGGTAGGTGAACAGCTTCAAGAAGGGTAATGATTTCGGGCCCATGTTTGATTGGGGGGTTATGGCTTGATAGTAGTCCCCTTTCCTTCCAAATCGCTCCATGGGCATGTAGTACCAGAAAAGCATATTTGGAATCGGTATAAATATTAATCTTTAGGCCTTTTGCCAATTGGAGAGCACGGGTGAGTGCTATTATTTCTGTCTTATGAGCGGAAGTGTTTATTGGGAGGGGTTTTGCCTCAGTAGTTTTAATTAGACTGACTATAGCATATCCAGCCCTTCTTTCTCCCTTATCCAGGAAGCTATTGCCATCAGTAAACCAATCATCATCTGCATTTTTGATAGGGGAGTCCTTTAAATCTGGTCTGCTAGAATAGATAGGATCAATGATCTCTGAACAGTTATGCCCCACAGAAGTATGATGGTCGGTCCAGACATAAGGGTAGCTGCGTTTAAAGTTTGGCAGGTTTTAAGTATTATTTCAGGCGTATCTAAAAACATAGCCTGGTATTTAGTAAGGCGACCTCCTGTCATCCATTGGGGGCCCTTCGTTTCTAAGACACTCTGAACCTGATGTGAAGTCATTACTGTTAGGGACCATCCCATAGTAAGCTTTGAGGCTGCTTCTACGAGGAGGGCTGTGGCAGCCAGTGCTCGAAGACAGGCTGGCCACCCTTGGGCTACATTGTCAAGCAACTTTGAAAAGTAGCCCACCGGTCTTGCTTCATTCCCTAACTTTTGGGTGAGAACTCCCAAAGCTTGTCGCTGTTTCTCTGCCACATACAAAGTGAAAGGTTTCTCCAAATTTGGTAAGGCCAAAGCTGGGGCTGACAGGAGTCTAGTTTTTAATGTTTGGAAGGCTGTCTGCTGAGCTTTGGTCCAAAGTAAAGGTTCATCATCAGGGCCTTTAACTGAATCATACGATGGCTTGGCCAGGCGTCCAAAGCCAGAAATCCATAGGCGTCAAAACCCTGCCATACCTAGGAAGGTACGGAGTTGTTTCTTTGTAGCTGGGGGTCCAAGATCTAATATAACTTTTTTTCTGTTAGTAGACAGGGTCCGGTGACCTGGTGTTAGCTCGTATCCTAAATATTGTATCTTTTGTTTAGATATCTGTACCTTTTTTGGAGAAATGCAATATCCTCTGTCTGCCAGGAAATTAGGTAGAGTTATAGAATTGCTATCAGATGCTTCTTTTGTCGGGCTACAGATTAAAATATCATCCTCATACTGAATTATAGTCCCTTGGGGTAAGGAGATACCACGGAGATCTTTACTAAGAACAGCCCCAAAAAGGTGAGGGCTATCTCGAAATCCCTGCGGCAAGACTGTCCTAGTTAATTGAGTACCCTGCGGGCTTGACGGTGAGGCCCATTCAAAAGCAAGGAGTGGTTGCATCTCCTCACTTAGAGGGATACAAAAGAAAGCATCCTTTAAGCCAAATACCGTAAACCAATTGGCATCGCCAGGAACCTGGGTGAGAATAGTATAGGGATTTGGTACTATGGGATGAATAGGTATAATTGCTTCATTTATAGCTCTTAATGCTTGTACCATCCGATATTCCCCATTTGGCTTTTTTACTGGTACTACGGGAGTGTTATAAGGAGTTTGACAAGGCTTTAAAATGCCACGTCTGAGAAACTTATCAATAGTGGTTGCAACACAGCCTTGGCCTCGGGTTTCAGAGGGTATTGTTTTTTATGAGGTATAACGGCTGGGTCTTTCCAAGTTACTCTAACTGGTTGGGCTTTCAGAGCTCGCCCTGGCACATGGCAATCCCAAACTTGTGGATTTACTTCCAGATATCAGAAGGGATATCAGGGTAAGGGTTCGGCTCTCCAGATGTTAAAGAGAACAAGCCATCCCCTTTTTTAGTAAGAGCAAACCGGCTTCCCAGTTTGTACATTAAGTCTCGTCCAAGTGATGGAGTGGGACAAGACGGAAGAACTAGAAAAACATGAGTAACCAATTGACTGTTATATTTACAGGTCAAAGGCATTGTCTGACGGCACGTTTTAGTTTTTTCTTCTATGCCGACAATTTTATGGCTAGAAAGACAAGTAGGGCCAGAGTGCTGAATAAGAACCGAGTAAGTGGCTCCCGTATCAATAAGAAAATTGATTACCCCACCTCCCACATCCAGGGTAACCCGGGGCTCAGTCATCTTGACGTCAAAGGGAGCCGGACCAGCCTCAGGGCCCTTCATGCCAGTTCCTCCAGCTTCGACTCTCGGGCAGGGAAGTGAGTTCCTGTCCTCCTCTCTCTCTGGAGATGGGGACAGTCTCTCTTCCAATGTCCTGTTTCTTTACAGACAGGACATGGCCCTAGTGGAGAGCACTTATTTGGACATTCTCTGCTCCAGTGTCCGATCTGGCCACATCCATAGCACGGGGACTTACCTAGTTCTGTGTCTGATACTGGCCTTTTCTTGTGCCCCTGGTTAGTCTGGTGTTGTGGGGAATCCGCAATAGCGGCAGCCATTATTTTAGCCTGGATCTTACCCTGTAATGTGGCTCTCTGGTCCTTCTCTTGCCATAAGGCCATATCTCTATTAAAGACTCCGGTCGCTACGTCTAGTAGGCGCTGGATCGGAGTTTGAGGACCCAAAGCCATTTTAGTTAGTTTTCGGCGGATGTCAGGTGCTGACTGGCTTACAAAATGTGTATTTAGTATAGTTATTCCCTCGGGTGAGGTTGGGTCCAAATTTGTATATTTACGGATGGCTTCTACCAATCGGCCCTGAAATAGAGCCGGATTCTCATCAGTTCCTTGTGTAACTTCCTGAAGTTTATCAAAGTTTACAGGTTTACAGAATCGCTTTTTCATTCCTTCTATTAAACAAGTAATCATATGGTTTCGTTTTTCTTTCCCTGAACTATTCTCCTGATAGTTCCAGTATGGTTCGGTGCTAGGGACAGCAGCACCCCCAGCTGGGTAACGTCCCCTATCTCTCACGGCCGGTTCATCAGCGAACTCTTGCGCTCCCTCCCAGACTCGCTTCTTTTCCTCAGCGGTGCAACAACAAGTTAAGATGATATGTATATATCCCGCCAGGTCAAATCAAACATAATAGATACTTATTGAAAGCCCTCAATAAATTGAGAGGGCTTTTCAGAATATCGCCCTAACTGTTGTGTTATCTGAGCCAGGTCTGCAGTGGAGAATGGGACACGGACCCTAATTGTGCCCACTTCCCCATTAGCAACTTCCCTAAGAGGGTGCATCCCATACTTGGACGGAGCCCCTGGAAGAGAGGGAGTCCCGCTCCTAGTACGTCCAGCTGGGCTGGGAGCAGAGGGGTCTTGGGATTTATAAGGAGGAGGGGTAGCAACAGAGCCAGTGTCCTCTTTCTTTGGAATGGCCTCCATTTCCTCTGATATCTCAGATTTATTAAGAGGAATTGGCCTATTTAGACAATCATCATCCAGTATATCCAAGGGGGGGGGGTTGTTAATCTGGTTGAGGGTTAGACACATTCTGCAAGAGGCCCTCAGGTCCGGATCCTGATTTAGGGCCATAAAAGCTTGGACGTATGGGACTTCAGTCCATTTGCCCTCTTCCTTGCACAATAGATCTAACTGATGGATTGTACTGAAGCTTAATGCCCCATTAATGGGCCATTTTTCCTCATCTCCTAAGGAGTATTGAGGCCATGAGACATTACAGAAAAAGGTCAGCTTCTTCTTTCTTAAATCTTGCAGTCCGAATTGATTCCAATGGGTTAAAAGGCATCCCAAGGGAGAATCCTTGGGAACAGAAGAAGAAGATCCCATGTTCCTAGAAAAGTAAAGAAGATCCATTACCAAAATCCCCCCGACTCCTGGGTGGTGTCCCACACAGGATATGTCAGAGGTTCCCATGTGTCAAAAGCGACCAGAGGCGTCCCTCAACAAAAATCGCTATTGATCGCAATCCTGCCTTCCAGTGAAGGCATTCCTGCCATAAAAGGCCCGTAGGAGGGATACCGGCGTCCCTCCCCTACCCCATCGCATCCTAGGCTGCCGATAGGTGCCTGGTGAATGGACTGAAATACCATGCCTTGAAGGTCATGCCATGAAGGTCACACCTTATTTTACCTTGCCTTGAAGAACCAGCTGTATTTAATCCATGGAGAAAACTAGAAAAGTTTAACAAGGGGGAATTACCAAATTTTGTAGCCTAAGTAATTAGTAGAGGACATTGACGGAAAACAGTAAAGACAAATCCATCATGTTCTAAGCGACATTCCAACACAGGTGGTCCTTACAGCCAACTTCCCTAGGAAACGTTCCCCCGGTTGGGTTGTAATTCCATTGGGTACTGGTTTCGGCCAGTTCCAGGTGGAGGTCCCGCGGCCAGAAGCAGCTAGACCAGGAATGTGGAGGGGATCGCATTAGATCCATCAGGAGGAAACCTCACACGGGAGTCTTAAGATTGGGAGCCGTGCTAGTCACTTAAGTGGCTGTCCTGTGCCCAAGACAGATGACTTTGTATAAGGACAGCGGTAAAAAGAGGGCATCAAGTTTTTGGGTCTTATTACCATCCCGGCCGGGGTACTAACTTCCAGCCAAAAGGCAAGCTTTTTCCTCCCCATAGAGTAGCCACAGGCTAGAGGATTGCAGCCTGACCTAGCGACATGAAAGTGTTCCAATAAGACCGTACTCCTTGAAGAGCCCCAGAAAGGAGAGGAAAGGAAAAGAAGGGAAAGTACTCACCAATTTTGCACCGAAGCTCAGAGTCCGGATGTAAAGACTCAAAGCCCCACGTTCGGGCGCCATATGATGAGGTCGTAGAATATGGGTGAGATTCAGTGGGGTGGAGTCCGGAGCCACCGACCAAGAAAGAATTCTTGAGCTGTCTTTGGTGCAAAATGGTTTATTAAAGCACGGGGACAGGACCCGTGGGCAGAAAGAGCTGCACTGCAGTTGTGAGGGGTGGCTGATTATATACTGTGGGGTTGGGGGAAGGTAAGGAAAGAAGGGAGGTTGAGAAAGTACTTTCATATGTTAGACTCGGACACTGGAGGCCTTGCTATTGTCAAGTTAAGGTCGTTGGCCCCTCTAGAAGGTGTCAAGAGTAAGATAGTTGGGAGCGTCCCTGGAGAATGTTACTTTCCTCCTATCACGTGTCCTTATTAATGGGTTGCAGGTCCAGAAAGAAATTCCGTTTTATTTATATTTCCTTCTGCCTCAGCTTCCCTCAGTTTTATGGAGGGGATGGTAATGTTAGGGCTTCAGGAAACTGAATTCTGGGTCTCTGGAAGTTAGGCTATTGATAAGAACGCTTCTTCCTTGTAAATCACTAGGACATGTGTAAACTGAGGGAGACCCAGGCCTCCCAGGATTGTGATCTCTGTCAGTTAATCATTTGTTTTTTCTTTTCCTTAGCTTTTGGGCAGCCAGGGGTGCCTGAGGAATGTCACGAAGTCCCATGGTGGGGGGGG
>NW_024426119.1:23034196-23057232 GCF_017311325.1 Ursus maritimus
GGGGGGGGTGCGGGGTGTCAGTTTCTGCTTTGTTCTCAACTTGCCTTCTGTTCCCTCATCACTCACCAACATCTGTCGTTTCCTGACTTGTTAATGTTAGCCGTTCTGACTGGTGTGAGGTGGTATCTCATTGTGGTTTCAATTTGTATTTCCCTGATGCCGAGTGATGTTGAGCACTTTTTCATGTGTCTCTTGGTCATTTGTATGTCTTCTTTGGAGAAATGTCTGTTTGTGTCTTCCGCCCATTTCTTGATTGGATTATTCTTTGGGTGTTGAGTTTGATAAGTTCTTCATAGACTTTGGATACTAGCCCTTTATCTGATAAGACATTTGCAAATATCTTCTCCCATTCTGTGTGTTGTCTTTTGTTTTTGTTGACTGTTTCCTTTGCTGTGCAAAAGCTTTTTATCTTGATGAAGTCCCAATAGTTCATTTTTACCTTTGTTTCCTTGCCTTTGGAGATGTGTCCAGCAAGAAGACGCTGTGGCCAGTGTCACAGAGGTTGCTGCCTGTGTTCTTCTCTAGGATTTTGATGGATTCCTGTCTCACATTTAGGTCTTTCATCCATTTTGAGTCTATTTTTGTGTATGGTGTAAGGAAATCGTCCAGTTTCATTCTTCTGCAGGTGGTTGTCCAAGTTTCCCAACACCATTTATTGAAGAGACTGTCTTCTTTCCATTGGATATTCTTTCCTGTTTTGTCAAAGACTGGTTGACCATAGAGTTGAGGGTCCCTTTCTGGGTTCCCTATTCTGTTCCATTGATCTATGTGTCTGTTTTTGTGCCAGTACCATGCTGTCTTTGTGATCACAGCTTTGTAATAGAGCTTGAAGTCCAGAATTGTGATACCACCGGCTTTGGTTTTCTTTTTCAACATTCCTCTGGCTAATCGGGGTCTTTTCTGGTTCCATACAAATTTAGAATTATTTCTTCCAGCTCTGTGAAAAAAGTTGATGGTATTTTGATAGGGACTGCATTGAGTGTATAGATTGCTCTAGGTAGCATAGATACTTTAACAATATTTGTTCTTCCAATCCATCTTTCATCCATGTTTCATAGTTTTCAGAGTACAGGTCTTTCACCTCTTTGGTTAAGTTTATTCCTAGATATTTTATAGCTCTGGTGCAATTGTAAATGGAATTGTTTTCTTAATTTCACTTTATTCTGCCTCATTATTGGTGTATAGGAATGCAACAGATTTCTGTACATTGACTTATATCCTGCAATTTTACTGAAATCATTTAGCCGTTGTAGTAGTTGTTTTTTTTTTTTGTTTTTTTTTTGTGTGGAGTCTTTAGGGTTTTCTACATGTCATCTGCAAATAGTTTTACTTCTTCCTTACTAATTTGGATGAACTTTATTTCTTTATGTTGTCTAATTTCTGTGGCTCGGACTTCCAGTAGTATGTTGAATAAAAGTGGTGAGAGTGGACATTCTTGTCTTGTTCCTGACTTTAGGCGAAAGCTCTCAGGTTATCACCATTGAGTATGGTGTTGGCTCTGGGTTTTCATTTATGGCCTTTATTATGTTGAGATGATTTTTCCCATTAGGCCTACTTTGCAGAGTGTTTTATCATGAGTGAATAAGGTACTTTGTCAAATGCTTTTTCTATATCTGTTGGAATGATCATAAAGTTTTTATCCTTTCTCTTATTGATGAAATGTATCACACTGATCTGCAAATATTGAACCACCCTGGCATCCTAGTATTAAATCCCACTTGTTACTGGTATATGATTTTTTAAATACGCTGTTTAATTTGGTTTGCTTATATTTTGTTGAGGATTTTTGGATCTATATTCCTGAGAGATATTGGCCTGTAGTTCTTTTTTTGAGGTTTTTTTTTTTTTAATCTGATTTTGGTATCAGGGTGATACTGGCCTCATTGAATGAATTTTGAAATTTTCCTTCTTGAATTTTTTGGAATAGTTTGAGAAGAATGGCATTAGCTCTTCTTTACATGTTTGGTAGAATTCACCTGTGAAGCCATCTGGTCTTGGACTTCTGTTTTTCGGGGAGCTTTTTGGTTACTGCTTCAATTTCATTGCTGGTGATTGATCTGTTCAAATTTTCTATTTCTTCTTGCTTTAGTTTTGGTAGGTTACATGTTTCTATATAGTTAGCCATTTCTTCTATGCTGTCCAGTTTGTTGGTGTATACCTTTTCATAATATTCTGTTACAATTGTTTGTATTTCTGTGGTATTTCTCCTCTTAGTAATTTTCTTTATTTGGATTCTATTTTTTTTTTTTAATGAGTCTTGCTAGAGGTTTATCAATTTTGTTATCTTTTCAAAGAATCAGCTCCTGGTTTCATTGATCTGTCCTATCATTTTTTTAGTTTATCATTTATTTCTGCTCTAATCTTTATTCTTTCTGCTGTTCTGGGGTTGTGTTTGTTCTTCTTTTTCTAGCTCTTGAGGCATAAGGTTAGGTTTCTGAGCTTTTTCTTGCTTTTTGAGGTAGGCCTGTATTGCTATAAACTTCCCTCTTAGAACTGCTTTTGCTGCATCCCAAAGATTTTGGACCATTGTGTTTTCATTTTCATTTGTTTCCATGTGATTTTTTTATTTCTTCTTTGACTTCTTGGTTGACCCTCTCATTGTTTAGTAGCATGTTATTTAACCTCCATGTATTTGTGTTCTTTCCATTTGTGTTCTTTCCTCCATGTATTTGTTGATTTCTAGTTTCATAGCATTGTGGTCAGAAATGATGCATGGTATGCTTTGATCTTCTTGAATTTGTCAAGACTTGTTTTGTGGCCTAACATGTGATCTATTCCGGAGAATGTTCCTTGTGCACTTGAAAAGAATGCGTAGTCTGATGTTTGAGGATTGAATGTTTGAATATATCTGGTGAATCCATCTGGTTCATTGTGTCGTCATTCAAAGCCATTGTTTTCTTGTTGATTTTCTGTTTAGATAATGTGTCCATTGATGTAAGAGGGGTGTTAAACTCTCCTACTATTATATTATTATCACTTATTTCCTTTATTTTGTTACTGTTTTATGTATTTGGGTACTTCTGTGTTGGGTGCGTAAATATGTACAATTGTTATAGCCTCTTGTTGGATCATCCCCTTTATTTTATTTATTATTTTTTTAATAATGATTTTTTATTATATTATGTTAGTCACCATACAGTACATCCCCGGTTTTCGATGTAAGGCTCGATGATTCATTAGTTGTGTATAACACCCAGTGCACCATGCAATATGTGCCCTCCTTACTACCCATCACCAGTCTGTCCCATTCCCCCACCCCCTCCCCTCTGTAGCCCTCAGTTTGTTTCTCATAGTCCATAGTCTCTCATGTTTTCTTTCCCCCTTCTGATTACCCCCTTTCTTTATCCCTTTCTTCCCCTACTGATCATTCTAGTTCTTATGTTCCATAGATGAGAGAAATCATATGATAGTTGTCTTTCTCTGCTTGACTTATTTCACTAAGCATTATCTCCTCCGGTGCCGTCCATGTTGTAGCAAATGTTGAGAACTCATTCTTTCTGATTGCTGAGTAATATTCCATTGTATATATGGACCACAACTTCTTAATCTAGTCATCTGTTGCAGGGCATCTCTTTCCTTCCACGGATTTAGCTATTGTGACATTGCTGCTATGAACATTGGGGTGCATATGGCCCTTCTCTTCCTCGTCTGTATCTTTGGGGTAAACCAGTAGTGCAATGAGCTGGATCATAGGGTAGCTCAATTTTTAACTTTTAAGGGACCTCCCACGGTTTTCCAGAGTGGCTGTACCAACTTGCATTCCCACCAACAATAGAGGAGGATCCCCTTTCTCACATCCTCTCCAACAATTGTTGTTTCTTGCCTTGTCTATTTTGCCATTCTAACTGGCGTAAGGTGGTATCTCAGTGTGGTTTTGATTTGAATTTCCTTGATGGCTAATGATTTTGAACATTTTTCATGTGTCTTTTAGCCATTTGTATGTCTTCATTGGAAAAGTGTCTGTTCATATCTTCTGCCCATTTTTTTGATTTGTTTATTTGTTTCACGTGTATTGAGTTTGAGAAGTTCTTTGTAGATCTTGGATACCAGTCCTTTATCTGTAGTGTCATTTGCAAATATATTCTCCCATTCCGTGGGCTGCCTCTTAGTTTTTTTGACTGTTTCCTTGGCTGTGCAGAAGCTTTTTATCTTGATGAAGTTCCATAAGTTCATTTTATCTTTTGTTTCACTTGCCTTTGGGGATGTGTCATGAAAAAGGTTGCTTTGGCCGATGTCGTAGAGGTTGCTGCCCATGTTCTCCTCTAGAATTTTGATGGATTCCTGTCTCACATCGAGGTCTTTCATCCATTTGGAGTTTATTTTTGTGTATGGTGTGAGATAGTGGTCAAGTTTCATTCTTTTGCATGTAGCTGTCCAATTTTCCCAGCACCATTTATTGAAGAGACTGTCTTTTTCCCACCGGATGTTTTTTCCTGCTTTATCAAATATTAGTTGCCCAAAGAGCTGAGGGTCCATTTCTGGGCTCTCTATTCTGTTCCATTGGTCTATGTGTCTGTTTTTGTGCCAGTACCATGCTGTCTTTGTGATCACAGCTTTGTAGTACAGCTCGAAATCCGGCATTGTGATGCCCCCAGCTTTGTTTTTCCTTTTCAACAGTTCCTTGGAGATTCGGGGTCTTTTCTGGTTCCATACAAATTTAAGGACTGTTTGTTCCAGTTCTTTGAAAAACGTTCTCGGTATTTTGATCGGGATAGCATTGAAAGTGTAGATTGCTCTGGGTAGCATGGACATTTTAACTATGTTAATTCTTCCGGATCATCCCCTTTATTATTATATAGTGTTATCTCCTGTTACAGTCTTTGTTTTAAAGTCTATTTTGTCTGATGTAAGTACTGCTACCCTAGATTCCTCTTGGCATCCGTTTGCATGATAAATGTTTCTGCATCCCCTCACTTTCAATCTGCATGTCTCTTTTGGTCTGAAATGAGTCTCTTATAGGCAGCATATAGATGGGTCTAGTTTTTTTGTTTGTTTCTTTTTTGGTTTTGTTTTAATTCATGCTGCCATCTTATGTCTTTTGACTGGAGCATTCAGTCCATTTATATTCAAAGTAATTAGTGATAGCTATGTATTTGTTGCTATTTTGTTACTTGGTTTATGGTTGTTTCTATTGATATTCTGATCCTTTCTTGCTCTCTTTCATGTTCTGTTGGCTTTCTTTGATATATTTGAATTCCTTTCTCTTTATTCTTTGCATATACATCATTGTTTTTGATTTATGGCTACCTTTGTATATAACGTCTTCTGCAAATAGCAGTCTATATTAAGTTGATGGTCACTTAAGTTTAACCCCATTCTTTACTTCTCTGTCCCCCATGTTTTAGGTATATGGTGTCGTATTTTGCATCCTTTTATAAGTCCCTTAACTGATTTACAGAAATACTTATTTTTACTGCTTTTGTGTTTTTTACTTTTCATACTCTCACTGATGGTCTTTCTTTTCACTCAAAGTGTCCCTTTTAATATTTCTTGTAGGGCTGGTTTAGTGGTCCTAAATTCCTTCAGTTTTTTGTCTGAGAAACTATTTCTCTCTCCTTCTCTTCTGAATGATAGCCTTGCTGGATGGAGTATTCTTGGCTGTAGATTTTCCTTTTCTGTACTTTGTAGGCCAGAAGGGAGTGGCATGATCTATTCAAAGTTCCTGCTGAAAAATACAGCCTTCTGGGGTTCCACTTGTATGTAACTGTCCACATTTTCTTCTTTAAAAAACCTTTTTATCACTACTTTTTGCCACTTTAATTACCTCGTGTCTTGGTGTGGACTTCCTTGTGTTGAATTTTAGTGGGAATCTCTTTGCTTCCTGGATCTAGATATTTGTGTCCTTCCCCAGGTTAAGGAAGTTTTCAGCTATTCTTCAAATAAATTTTCTGCCCCCTTATATCTCTCTTTCTCCTGAGATCCCTATAACATGGATGTTATTATACTTGATAGAGTTGCCGAGTTCCCCAAGACTATTCTCATTTAAATAATTTTCTTTCCTCTCCTTTCCTCAGCTTGATTACTTTCCATTACTCTGCCTTCCAGGTCGTTAATTATTTCCTCTGCTTCATCTAGCCTGCTACTTATGCCATCATGTATATTTTTAATTTCATTTATTGTGTTCATCTCTGGTGTTTTTAAAAATATTTATAAGATATGTTTATTATTTTTCTGACCAAAAATAATGATTTTTAAATCTCCTTAAGTAACCCAAAAAAGGTATTCAAGAACATAAAACACAAATGGGAAATTAACCATTAGATGTTTTTACTTCATACCAACCCTACATTTAGTCTAGAAAATAAACAAAAACACTTTGAAGTGTTACTAAAATGCTAACCAAGTCATTTTATCATAAACCTTGCACATGCATTTCAAGGTTCCACCGCTCGGAATTTTGTTAAGATCAGTTTAATCATTGATAACAGTATATAACAGAGCAGAGGAACACATGTCATTAGATGTGATCCTTGCCCCTTAGTCTCAGAATTATGTCAGAATAAAGCTGACAGTTGTGCCAGGCTCTGAATGTCCAGTGACCTGGAAGCAAAGAAGATGCCCTGTCACAGAACTTTGTATAAACTGTAATAAAACAAAGCCGAAATTTTCTTACCTTCCTATAGGAAATGGTCAGTTATTTGATAAATACTAAAACACTCTAGGAATTCACTTTGAGTTTGTTTACCAAACACATTTTGCAAGAACCAACCACAAAAAAAGTTCCTTTGGGATTTGGTCTACAAATTCACTTAACAGGTTGGAAATTTAAAACCTATAAGAAAATGAGGAAGTAAGGAATCCCAACCCTACCATGTTGCAATGATTAAAGGGATATACACACATACAAAAAAGTTTTGCTCACAGAAGTCACGAACTATAAAAAGGTATATGCTTTTTGAGTAAAAACAAAGAACTAGCTGATATCCTTCTTTTTTTTTTTTTTTTTAAAGATTTTATTTATTTATTTGACAGAGATAGAGACAGCCAGCGAGAGAGGGAACACAAGCAGGGGGAGTGGGAGAGGAAGAAGCAGGCTCATAGCGGAGCAGCCTGATGTGGGGCTCGATCCCATAACGCCGGGATCACGCCCTGAGCCGAAGGCAGACGCTTAACCGCTGTGCCACCCAGGCGCCCGGATATCCTTCTTTGTTTTGATCTCTGTGTTAAGGGTCTCACTGATGCCCTCCACTCTCAAGTCCAGTGAGCATGTTTGTGATGAGTGCTTTAAATTCTCTGTCAGGCATATTACTTCTATCTATTTCACTTTGGTCTCTTTCTCTGGTTTGGTCTTGGTCTTTCATTTGGGAGATGTTTCTCTGTCTCTTCATTTTGTCTCTCTATTTCTGTGTTAGGAAGCTCAGCTACTTCTCTTGCTCTTGATGGTAATAGTTCTAGGAGGAAGAGGTCCTGCAGCGCCGTGTCCCCTGGCCCCCAGGACCTGGAGCTTCCGCGGGTGTCTCGTATGTATGCTGTGTGCACCTGCTGTTGACTCATGGCCTCGTTTTCCTGCAGTCCAGTTGTCGGCAGAGGCTGTCTTTGCCTGTTGAGGGCCCTGCGGTGTGGGGTGGTCCGCTTGCAAAAGGAGACCTGCCCCGACCGCCGCTGGAAGCGATGTCCCGGGAGACAGGCAATTCAGGAGACGCGGTGGTAACAGGTTTGCACTGGTCTTCTGGGGGTGGGCCCGCAGTGCCAGGACGCACGTGAGCGGGCCGGGAAGGGCAGATGCGCGCACGCGGGGCGGGGGCGCGGGGCTTGGTGCACGCACAGCAGGTGGGAGTGTCGGGGCTGCGCTCCGTGCCGCATGTGGCCAGTGGTTTGTGGCGGCGTGGGCAGAGAAACGGCGCCTGCCGGCTCCTCTCTTCCTGCAGCGTGGGTCTCCCCGCCATCCCCGCCTCTCCGGGCCACACTCCCAGATGAGCAGCCCCCTCCCCCTCCTGACTGCCGCAGGCGCTTTTCAAACTGCTGGTTCTACGCGGTGTCTGCGCAGGCTGTCTGTCCCTCCGTCTCCTTAAGGCAGGGCCGCTGCTTCCTGACGCCCTCCAGTCTCTCCCAGGGCCAAGCCCGATGCGTTTTAAAATTCCAGGCTAAGCCCGCGGAGGTTAAGAACTCATGAAATTCAGCCCCTCTCACCATCCAAGGCAAACATTACAGAGATTCGTCCTCCCCATCGATGGGCTCCGGGGGGTGAAAGTCTGTCTTGCGCCCTTCTCGGCGCCTCCGCTCCCAGACGGCGTCTTCACCGTTCCCACCTTCCTCGCTGTGGCCTCCTTCCTGACTCGAGTTGTGCTAGCGGGCTTTGGGGTGTTTTCTGGGTGATTTAGGCTGATAGGGGTGTTATCTGTGGGTTGAGGCAAACTTAGGGTCCTTTTACTCCACCATCTTCCCAGCCCTCTGGGTATTAATTTTGTATCCTGCAACTTTACTGAATTCATTTTTTCTAGTAGTTTTTTGGTGGAGTTGGGATCGTCTATGTAGAGTATCATGTCAGCTGCAAATAGTTGACAGTTGACCTTCTTTACCAATAAGGATGCCTCTTTTTTTTTTTTTTTTTTTTTTTTAAGATTTTATTTATTTGACAGCCAACGAGAGAGGGAACACAGGCAGGGGGAGTGGGAGAGGAAGAAGCAGGCTCTCAGCAGAGCAGGGAGCCGGGAGAAGCAAACTGAGGGCCTCAGAGGGGAGGGGGTGGGGGAATGGGATAGACTGGTGATGGGCAGTAAGGAGGGCACGTATTGCATGGTGCACTGGGTGTTATACGCAACTAATGAATCATCGAGCCTTACATCGGAAACCGGGGATGTACTGTATGGTGACTAACATAATATAATAAAAAACAAACAAAAAAAAAAGGATGCCTCTTTTTTTCTTGTTGTCTGCTTGCTGCAGCAGGGACTTCCAGTATTATGTTGAATGAAAGTGAGAGGGGGCATCCTATCTTGCTCCTGATTTTTAGAGGACAATTTCTGTTTTTCAGCATTGTACATGATGTTAGCTATGGACTTGTCATACAGCCTTTATTATGTTGAACTATGTTGCTTCTAAACCCACTTTACTGAGACTTTTTAAAATGAATGAATGTCGTACTTTGCCAAATGCTTTTTCTGCATCTGTGGAGGTGATCATATGATTTCTATGCTTTCTTTTGTTGATGTGGTCTATCATGTTTAGTGATTTGTAAATACTAAGCCATCCTTGCATCTCCAGAATAAATTCCACTTGATTGTGGTGAATGGTTGTTTTTTTTTTTTTTTTTCAATATACAAAATGGCACAAATTGGAATGTCATTCTGACGCAGGGGCCACGCTAATCTCTATCATTTAAAAAAGATTTTATTTGAGAGAGAGAGAATGCATGAGAGAGAGCAAGCAAGCACAAGTGTTATGGAGGGGAGGTCGGGGGAAGGGCAGAGGGACAGGGAGAAACAGGATCCCCACTGAGCAGGGAGCCCCACTCGACCAACAGTGGGGCCCTATCCCAGGCCCCCAGGATCATGACACCAGCCGAAGGCAGATGCTTAACCCTTAACCCTTAACCACTTAACCCTTAACCAACTGAGCCGCCCAGGCGCTCTTTCTGTGGAGGATTTTTGCATCTGTTTATCTGGGATATTGGCCTGTAGTATTTTTGTGGTGTCTTTGGTTTTGGTGTCAGGACGATCCTGGCTTCAAAGAATAAATTTGGAAACCTTCCTTCCTCTTCTATTTTTTGGAATTTTGCTCTACTCTTTATTATTTTCTTCTTTCTAACTAACCTGGGGCTTCATTTGTTGTTATTTTTCTAGTTCCTTTAGGTGTAAGGTTGGGTTATTTGAGGTTTTCCTTTTTCCTTGAGGCAGGCCTGTATTACTATAAACTTCCCTCTTAGAACTGCTTTTGCTGTATCCCAAAGATTTTGGACCATTTGTGTGTTCACTTTTTTTTTTAATAACTTCTTTGCTTGCTTCACTGACCTATTGGCTGTTTAGTATCATGTTTACTAGCCTCCCTGTGTTTTGTGTTTTTTTTCCATTTTTTTTCTTGTGATTGATTTCTATTTTCATACTACTGTGGTCTGAAAATATGCATGGTATGTTTTCAGTCTTCCTAAATTTACTGCCACTTTTTGTGGCCTATCATATAATCTAATCTGGCGAATTTTCTGTACGTACTTGAACGTGCATTCTGTTGTTTTCTGTGGAGTGTTCCTATATATGTATCTTTATGTCCGCGTAGTCTAATGTTTCATTCAAAGACATGGTTTCCTTATTGATTTTTCTTCCTGGATGATTTATCCATTGACGTAAGTGGGGTTTTAAGGCTCTCTACTACCATTGTGTTATTATCAATTTATCTGTTTAAGTTTGTTAATATTTTCTTTATATATTTAGGTACTTCAAAGTTGGGTGCATAGACTTTGCAATTGTTACGTCCTCTTATTGGATTGATCCCCTCATTGTTATGTAATGCCCTTCTTTGTCTCTTCTCTGTTTTAAAGTCTATTTTAGCTGAGATAAGTATTGCTACTTGGCTTTTTTCTTTTCACTTCCATTTGCTTGGTAAATGTTTTTCCAACCCTCCACTTTCAGTCTATATGTGTCATGAGCTGTGAGGTGTCTCTTACATGCAGCATAACAGTGGTTTGTGTTGTTGCTGTTTTTTAATCAATTTCACCACCTTACGAGTTTTGGTTGGAGCATTAGGTCATTTCCATTTAATTAAGGATAGGCATATGTAGTGCCATTTTGTTGTTCTCTGGTTGTTGTTGTAGATTTGTTCTGGTCCTTTCTTCTCTTGCTTTATTTTATTGTGATGAGTTCAGAAGTACCATGTTTGACTTTCTTTCTTTAAAATTTGTGTTTTTGAAGGAGGACGTCTATTTCCTTCTTTAGGCAAGTTTTCAGCTATTATTTCTCCAAATAAGTTTTCTTTTCCTAAAAATAAGATCTTAAAAAAGAGAAAAGAAATCTCTACACCCAAAATGGGTCTTGAACCCACAACCCTGAGATCAAGAGTTGCTGCTCTACCAACTGAGCCAGCCAGGCGCCCCTCCTCAAATAAGTTTTCTGCCCCTTTTTCTTCTTCTTGTTCTGGGATCCCTATAATGCAAACGTTCACTTGATGTTTTCCGAGAGGTCCCTTCACGTATCCTCATTTTAAAGATTCTTTTGTCGTTCTGCTGTTTGGCCTGGGTGCTTTCCATTACCGTGTCTTCAGGATTGTTGATGTGTTCTCCATCTGCTAATCTGTTGATTCCCTCTAGTGTATTTTTCATTTCCGTTATTGTGTTCTTCATATTTTCTCTTTATCGAAGGTCTCCCTAAGTTCTTCCACTCTTCCCTCCAGCCCAGTGAGCATCTTTACGACCGTTATTTTCGGTTCTTTCTTCACATTGCTTACCTCCATTTCATTTAGTTCTTTTTCTGTGGGTTTGTCTTGTTCTTTCTTTCGGAGCGTATTCCTCTGTCTCCCATCCTCTTGCGTGTTTGTTTGTATGCATTAGGTGGAATGGCTCCCTTTCCTAATCTTGAAGGAATGGTCTTGTGTTTGTCATCCCTTATGCAGACTTTGTGTGCTTGGTGACTCATGCTGGCTGGTTGGAGCTGTGGATGGTGTGGGCTGAGGGTTCTGGGGCGCTCCATCTAGTGGGAGCCCTGGCAGGACAGCTAAAGCTGAAGTGAGTGCAGACTGTTCGGTCCCTGGTTTCTCCACACAGTGGGTGCCCTGACGGCAGCGGAGGCTAGAGCAGGTGCAAGCCAGGGTACGCTGAGGCCCAGTGCACAGCAGGCACCTTGGCAGGGTAGCTAAAGTTAAGGTGGGGTGTTATCCAGGGTGTCCTGGGGCTTCTGCACAGCAGGTGCCCTGGCAGGACAGCTGAAGCTGACTGGGTGCGAGACAGGGATGCTGTGGCTCTCATGCAGCGGGCCCCCTGCCAGGCTAGCCAAAACTGAAGCGGAGGCAGGTCATGGTGTCCTGGGGTTCTATGTGCGACGGGACCCTGGCAGGACAGCTGAAGCTGAAATAGCTATCAGCTGGGGTGTCCTGGGGCAGTCTGCAGGGGGTGCCCTGGCAGGGCAGCTGGAGCTGAGGTGTTGTGAGGGATGGGAGGTCCCTGGCCTTGCTCTGCAGGGCTGCCCTGGCAAGATAGGTGAAACTAAAGTGGGTGCAAGCTGGGGGGGGGGGCAGGGCTCTGCACACAGAGGGTCCTTGGCAGGGTAGCCGATGCTGGAGTGTAAGCCTAGGGTGTTTCAGGAGTCTCTGCTGGAGCTGAGGTGGGGTATAGGCCGAGAGGTCTTGGGGCACTCTGCTCAGAAGGTGCCCTGGGAGGCCAGCTAAAGCTAAACTGGGCACAGGCCAGCGTGTGGTCCCCAGGGCCTCCACACAGTGTGTCCTGGCAGGACAGCTCTGAAGCAGAAGTGGTTGCAAGGTGGGTTGTCCTAGGGCTCTTCCCACTGGTGGGACAGCTGCCACTGAGTGAGGTTCAAGCTAGCGTTTCCCGGAGTGTCCCGTACAGGGTGTGCCTTGGCCGAGTGACTGGAGCTGAGGCCAGTGTGGGGTGGCCGGTGCTGTAAGGGCCCTGGCAGGGTGGCTGGAACTGAGGCAGACATGAGCCGGGGTTCCTGGGGGGCACCCCCGCCAGGACGGCTGCATCTGAAGTAGATGTCCATTGGCAGGTTTCAGAGTGGTCTGCGTCACAGGTGCCCTGCTAAGCTGCCCGAAGCTGAAGTGCATTGGGCCTGGAGTGTTCCAGCGTGCTTGCGCCTGTGTCACCCTGGCATAAATGCTAGAGCTATCATGAGCGCTAACTGGGGGGGGGGGGGCTCTCTTAAACCGCTGGGTTTTTTTCTGTGTGCGAGGACAGAGGAATCTGTTCCTGGTCCCTCGGTGCTCTCCCTCCCCACAGACCCTTCATTACTGGGTCTCCATTTCTCTTGCTGTCCTTCCGCTGCGCAGAGGCTGTTCAGTTGGCCCCCAGGTCCTCAGGAGGAGTTGCTCTATAAATAGGTGTGATTTGGTGTGTACTGTGGAGAGAGTGAATTCAGGGGCTTCCTCCATCACCATCTTGGACCACATCTCCCCTGGCTGAATTATGTTTTATGCTGGCTCTTTAAGGGCAAGGACTCAGTTTCCTAGTCCGTCTGGCTCTCCCAGCATGAAGTCCTACTGATTTTTTTGAAGCTCCCGAAGTGAATCCCCACTGGTTTTCGAAGCCAGATGTTAGGAACTCCTCTTCCCGGGGCAGGTCCTCAGTGCCGGGGTGCCTGGTGGGGGTCCGATCCTCGCCCCATCTGTGCTTGCGGTGTCCCTCCTGTTTGTGGGTAGTCCTGCCAGGGGTTTGGTCGTCTCCATACCTCCTACGCTTCTTGATGTGGCCTTCTCTTTAGACTAACTGTACAGGGTCTGTTTTTCCCATCCTCAGGTCATTTTCAGAGTTCGCTGTACGGATGCAGCTGTTGCCTCGTTGCGTCTGTGGTCAGGTGAGCTCCGGATCCTCCCAATCCGCCACCTTCTCCGACTCCCTTTAACGTTTGCTCTACGTGTCTAGTTGCTCTTCTACTGGGTACACAGACACTGACCATTGTTATGTCCTCTTGTTGGATGAATTTATTATGTCAAGCCCTTCCTTGTCTCTTACTGTATTTGTTTCAAAGTCTATTTTGTCTAATAGAAGGATTGCCACCCCAGACATTTTTGTTTTCATTTACATGAAATATCTTTTTCCATCCCTTCACTTTAAGCGACTTTTTTTTTTTTGTTTAAAGATTTTATTTTTTAGTAATCTCTGCACCCAACATGGCGCCTCAAACCTACAACCCTGGGGTCAAGAGTCACACGCTCTACGCACTGAGCCAGCCCGGCGCCTCACTCTGTGTCTTCAGAAGTCTGAGGTGAAACTCTTGTTAGGCATCTAGAGGGGGCTTACTCTCCATCGGTTCAGTAGTCCTGCCGTGTTTTCTGATGGGATCGTGTCGCGCATTTACATTTGACCTAAGTGTTGATAGGTATGTACTTACTGCCATTTTGTTAATTGCTTTCTGATTGTTTTGTAGTTCCTCTCTATTCCTTCTCTAGCTCTCTGCTGACTTTATTCAGTGTCATGCTTGGACACCTTTGTTTTTTGTGTATCGTAGTTTGGGTTTGTGGTTACCAGGGGGGTCCTATATGACATCCGATGTATATAGCAGTCTGTATTAAGTTTTGATGGTTAAGTTTGAGCACATTCTAAAAGCACATTTTACTTGCCCCTCCAAGTTTTATGTATATCGATGTCCTGTTTTACATCTTTTTTATCTTCCTTAATTTGTGTAGATATAATTTATACTACTTTTGTGTTTTAATCTTTACTAGCTTAATAAGCAATTGATCTACCTTTCTTGTGTGTTTGCGTTTTTACCTGTGAAAATTTTCCCTTTCATAATTTTCTTCTAGTTTATGGCCTTTTCTTTTCCACTTAAACGAAGTCTCTAACCTTGCTTGTAAGGTAGCGTTAGCGGGGATGAACTCCTTTCACCGGTGTCTCTCGTGAATTTGCGTGTCCTCCTTGGGCAGAGGCCCAGCTAGACTTCTCTCTCGTGCTCCGTCGTTAGTGTATGTCCTGCCCAAGCGAGCACTCCACGTCCCTTTCAATTCTGAGTGACAGCCTTGCTGGGTGGAGTATTCTTCGTTGCAGGTTTTTTCCTTTCTGCACTTGGAAGATACCAGGACAATCCCTTCTGGCCTGTAAAGTGTCTGCAGGAATGTGGATTATCTTTTCTTTCTGGCTGCGTTGAAGATTTTTCTCTTCGCTTTCGTTGTTCTGCAGTATTATCTTTATTTACCCGTGGTTCATTGTATTTCCCAAATTGGAAGAATCGTGACTTTTATGAGGTTTCCAGGCATTATCACTTTTAATATGGTCTTGCTCCTATAACACACTCTCCTCTTTTAGAACTTCTACGAGGCATACACTGACTCTTCTTACTCAATTTTTCATCACTACTGCATTCAGGGTAATTTCCTTAGTTTCATTTGTATAGTTTATTCATTGTCTCTCCAATTCCACGTACTATTTAATTTCTACACCAATTTTTTTATACTGAATTTTAAACTATTTTTCATTTCTGGAAGTTCTCTTTCGTTTTTTGTTAGCTTCCTTCTCTTAAATGTCTATCACTTTTTTTATTTTTTAAAAGATTTTATTTGACAGCGAGCATAAGCTGGGGCAGCTGCAGGCAGAGGGAGAGGGAGAAGCAGAGTCCCTGCTGAGCAGGGAGCCCAACCCCTAGGAGCAGGGTTCGATCCTAGGATGCCGGGATCATGACCGGAGCTAAAGGCAGACTGACAGAGCCACCCAGGCGTCCCCGTCACTTTAAACATGCTTTTTTTGTAGTCCCTATTTGGTAAATCTATTATCTAAAGTCCTCAGGAGGGGGAGTTAATCGTGCCATTTGTTGCTTCTGACTCTTACTCATGGGGGGGTTCTTTCCACGTGTGTTCTCTAATTCTGAACTGCGAGCTGAACACCACTGCGGTTTTATATGTTCGTATCCTGTACAGCCTGAATTAAGGCACACCTATCCGGAAACAGAATGTAATTCTTTCCTTTGGCCAAGTGCCGCCCAAATAATTCTCAAAATAACCCCCAAAATAAATTCACAGGCTTCTGAGACCATATAGGTAGTGTAATTTTGAATCTCAAGTAAGACAGGTCTGTGGTAACAAATTCCAGGAATGACTTCTTCTCTGCACCAGAGCATAAGGTAAGACAAGTACTAGCTTATCCTTCACTGAGGGCGAGTCTCTAAGAATCCTGTCTGTGTGTGGATCTCCATCCAACACCCACCTTGCGGAAACCTAAGACTTGACCTCCCGTGCTTGTGTAACCTTTGAAATCCAGGCACCTGGTTCCAGAGACCAGGAACTGTCTTTATGCCTGATGGTCATGGCCTCAACCACGTATCTGGCTACTCTCTTATTTCCGGTTTTTGGCCTCTGGGGATTACGCACTATAAAATCTTTTAACATCAGCCATGTATTTCAAAGGGTATTTACCAAGTTTATCCAACTTTCCTTACAGTTGTGTAACTAAGGCTTTCACGCTAATTGTCTGCCATAACTGCTAGAAATTTAAGTCTAGAAAGATGTTTTACCTTCTATTATGTAAAAAAAAAATTTTTTTTGCATTGTTATCAAAACTGAACAATCATCCAGCTGTGATCAGTCTGATCCGTTTGGAACAATATTTCATCTTCTGGACTCTACATACCCACCAGATGTTTTTTTCTCAAGTTCTATCACACTATCATGGGCACCATTTCATCAATAAGGAAGCTAAAGCATGTCAGCTTAAGGTCACAGGGCAAGAACCAGGACTAGAGCTTGGACCTTTAAAAGTGTCAGCTCTGGGATATTTCTGTAAGACGTAACGTGAGAGGTAGGGAAGTGAAGGTCTAAGGGAACGTTTAGTAAGTACCTCCTATGTGCTAGTTCTGTAATATCAAAAATATCTGATAACTGCTGTACAAGACATATCTTATTACCCCATTTTCATAGATGGGGAAATTAAAGCTCAGAAAGTTTAAATAATTTCCCTAAGGTCATTGTGTAGTATTAGAGCTGAATTCACAGTCGGAATTGGCTATAAAAATCCATCTTCTGGGACGCCTGGGTGGCTCAGTCGGTTAAGTGTCTGCCTTCGATTCAGGTCGTGATCTTGGGGTCCTGGGATTGAGTCCTGCGTCAGGCTCCTTGCTCAGTGGGGAGCCTGCTTCTCCCTCCCTCTGCTGCTCCCCTGCTTGTGCTCTCTCTGACAAATAAAACCTTAAAAAAAAAAAAAAATTCCATCTTCTTCCCTCTATACCAGGGGTCAGCAAACTTACTCTGTAAAAGGCCCGATAGTAAATATTTTAGGCTTCATGGGCCACACGGTCTCTCTTGCAACTACTCAGCTTTGCTGTAGTGTGAAAGCAGCCACTGAGAAACAGAAGATGAATGAGCATGGCTGTGTTCCCATAACACTTTATTTACTGCAATTTGAGTTTTATGTAATTTTCACATGTCACAAAATAATTTTTTTCAACCATACAAAATATGAAATGCATTTTTAACTTACAGGCCACGCAAAAACAGGTGCATCTGCCCCATGGGCAACTGGTTTGTTGACCCCTGCTCTACACCATACCACCTTGTGAGGAGTGGCGTTCTCCAGTGTCTGTTCCAAACATTCAAGGGAAAAAGAGAACGGAACAGGTTCTTCTTTGGATGCTGCGTGACTGAGGGGGTTGTTGTGCCCAAGCTCCTCAAACTGTGTTGTAGCAACATGTAGTTGTTTAAACGTCTTGTCCCAACATTAAACGTCTTTTTTTCATGTCTCTCCTTAGCCTATCTTCCAAACTAAACTAAGCTCATTTTGGAAAGAGGACTCTCTTCTTATTTTACAGTGTCCTTTAATGTTTCATAGTCTGTGTAATATAGTAGGTGCTCAATATCCAATGATAAATATTCGATGCCGCCGACCACTATCCTGTTTCATTCAGACTCTTTAAATGGTCAATGGGCCCAATATAGAAACAGTTCAATGAATGAAAACTAATATAGCAGTTAGGCCATATGTTGTATTTAACAATATTACCATTTCCTTTTAACTTAGTGTAAGGGACAATTTTGAAAAATATTCTGGGCCCTACCTTTCTTGCTCCAATAGTTATTTGCATGTGAATACTAAGTCTGACATGCCTTCTTCCCCTAGAACCACTTCGGTGACCTGGATGGTGGCCACTACACTGCTTTTTGCAAGAACTCAGTGACCCAGGCCTGGTATAGCTTTGATGACACACGAGTCAGTGAGATACCAGATACTTCAGTTCAAACTGCTACAGCCTATCTCCTGTTCTACAGCTGCCAGCCCTTTTCTATACCTATAAAAAAATGCAAGAGCTAGGAAAAATGGTATTTCCTGAAAACTACAAAACAAGCAATCAAACTGGTACTTAAGTTTTGCTCTGTCATTAAAATCTTGCAACTTATTTGCATCGCTGACATTTTTAAGTCTTTCTGGTATGTTATGTACCCCTTTATACAATAAGACTCTACCAAAGAAGATAGGTCCGGGCCTACTGAAAAAGGCAGCATGCAAACGATGAAATGCTGATCGATGGGGGCCTTCAAAGCACTGCAAATTATGTATCAATTTCAGGCTTCAAAATTGAATGTTTATTAAGGTGAATTTTTTAATCATAGAATATCAATTATATATATCCAACAAATTATTTTCCAGAGATACTTCATGGAGCTCAACAAAAGTAAGTTTTGTTCAAGTGGCTCTGTGACCTTGAGAATATGATTTGAAAATACTTAATTGATCAGACAATTTAGCCAAGAACTCTAATAAGTCTCTTAGACCAACTGCAGAACATGAAAGAACCCATCCTTTCATCCTCTACCTGACAGTCCACCAATGGTGACATCTTTCAGAAGCGCTTTCTACAATCTTATTTTTATATGGAGAATTTTTATTTACTTATCTCTTTGACTACATCATTTTGTAAAGATGTGGTTCTTAATGCAGCTCACTTTGCAGTCATGCTTGACTCCTATCCCTTTGTTTAAATTCTGACTCCCAACTCGGAGAATCCTAAGTGCTCTATGCATTTTTGGATCAAGTTGAAGGCAGAGTAAAATCGGGTTCTAATGCAACAGGGTAAGTGAACTAAATCTTAAATCAATATAGCAGGATAAAGTGTAGCTATGTATATAAAATGGTTTGCTAATATAAAATTAAAGACAGAACACTTACAGGGTTTTAAATTATTTTTCTCATTAAGATTTTAATGTAGGTGAAAATGAAAATTCTCATTTTAAAAAATTAAAGAAAAGTTTCCATTTATTTTTTTAGAATAAAGATTTAGTGCACAAATACAGCCCAAAGCCAACAAAAAAATAGCTTTGCCCTGTCATTTCCCTAAGAAAGCACTGCAGTTACTCAGAATAGGCCAAAAGAAAAATGAACAATCCTCTGAGTTCTAGGCTTCACAAAAGGACCACATAGTATAATATGTACACTGATTTGATGTGCAAGTGTGCAATAAATATATACACATACATTCCTATCTGCTTTACATCATTCTAGAGTATTCATAGATCAAGCTGGGATTTAGAAATGTGAAAAGGCCATAACAGTGAAAAGGAAAATAAAGGATATAATGGTTTTTAGAATAGAATGCTATAGAATGATAATGCTTAGCTAGTTAGTTACTTTAACTTTGGAGCAAACTATAAAGGTTTTGAAATAAATGGTACCTGTAAGGAGTGCTTACTGCGATACTTGTTAAATATTATTGGTCAGTTTTTCGATAATAGCACTGACCTAAAATATATGGTGATAGTAACACAGCTCCCACTGTCCTAGAATTCCTCTAAAGGGCCAGCTATAGGTATCCAGTATCTTTGCAAGTATGTCAAGAGTTGTGTTGCTCAGCCTCTTAAAAGATAACTAGCTTATAACCTACTTCTCCTTATGTGGCTACGTCAGTTGCTCGTGGTCCCAATGAAGTATAAAAGAGGATATAAGCTGCCGAAGACTTCACAGAAGAAACAGAGATATCAGAAACTTCATGATCATCGAATTTAAACCACCGCTGTCTTGCTGCATTTTTACAATAGGCAGTGTAGTGGCCTCCATCCAGCCCACCGTAGTGATTCTGTGCCAAACGAGATTGAAAATCCGTTCAAACTGAAATTATCAACATATTTTAAATAATTCAAAGCTTTGTTACTTTCCTATGAAGGAACCACTTGAAACTTTTTCTAAGCAAATATGAAAATATTTAGTTCAACAAGATACTTACTGAAACAGAAAACAAATTATATTTCTTCAAATTGTTCTTTGGACCAATAACATATTGTGACAAGTCAAGATTTTCTAATGGGAAGTCCACAGAGCTCTGTAATTTTTGTTTCCACCTGCCATCATAGGAAAAACTGCAGAGCAAAACATGATAGCAATTATACCAACAGACCAAAAATATCAGAAGGACTCTAATTCATTCCTTAACATTCTAGATTTTTAGCCAGGACCGTAAACCGTTTCACGCAGAATTTCAGTCGTGGAAGGACCTGTGAAGACTGAGGAGAGCTGCTCTACACTTACGACCGTACTGCCGGGACACTGGAGCTGGGACCTGCAAACACACAGACCACACAGGTATCCCCCGCTTTTCAAAAGTTGGCATGACACTGCTTTGTTTTATGGAAGACTTAAATAGTAGTACCTGTTTTTGCTAACCAAAAGAAATCTGAAGAGGATTTCTGCCTTTCAGAAAAAAGGTAAAAAGTGGAAACAGCACTGAGTGGCCTGTGCTCTGTAGTAAGCTGGCCGAGGCAGCAGGCAGCCTGCTGAGCAGTGAGAGCGGCACCAGCAGCGCGCGGCCTGGACGACTCCGCATCGAGCTGCCACAGCTTTGAAGGGTCTGGCGGCAGCTGTGTTTTATCTTAATTTTGTGCATCTGTTAGCAAGATGTGTCCTAAGGTATCAGAAAAGCCCAAGAGAAGGTTATTTTTGGGGTCTGGAAATGTTCAAAGATTTTCCATATAAATTAATGGTAATCGCTTCTTTGCTTTTTACCATTTTGGCTTACAAAGATTTCACAGGAATACTGTTTTTGCATAGCAGGGGAAAACTGCAATGGCATTCCACTGTCCTGACATCCTCTGCTCCTTTAAACACCAAAACACTGGAATGTTGGTTGG
Organism: Ursus maritimus; assembly: GCF_017311325.1. Lineage (NCBI taxonomy): Eukaryota > Metazoa > Chordata > Mammalia > Carnivora > Ursidae > Ursus > Ursus maritimus. The sequence continues at coordinate 23,054,900 of NW_024426119.1, forward strand.
TGTAATATTATTTCAGAATTAATTTTCAAAAACTGAATTCTGAACCATTTATATTTTTAGATATTCTACAAAGACTATGCAGCATTAAAAATTTTAAAAGAACAAATGTGTAATCATTTAGAGAATGTTTATACCTCCACAATCCTCAAGAGAAAAACTGATGTAACAAGATTGTTAGAAAATTTACATGAGGAATTTGAACACATCAATGTTGAAATTACTGTAACTGCAAAAGAATCTCCAATAATACAAAATGAAACAAATAATTAAAACAGAAATGCTTTCTTTGAAACAAAAATAACAGCTCTCAATAAAAAGATGAAACTTTTTTTTTTTAAAAAAGTTTATCACTCCATGGATAGATTATATATGAGACCAAAAAAAAAAAAAAAAAAAAAAAAAAAAAAAAAAAACAAAAAAAAAACAAAAGACCTGGGACATGTTTTACAACTATTATTCCTTCTACTATAGAGTCAGATCTTTTTCACAGGCTGGAAAAATCTGGACAAAAATGTCTGCACCCAACAATGGCATCCTTAACCTCTTCAAGACTACATTTTAAAAACATCCTGTATTTCCAGGGCGCCTGGGTGGCACAGTCGGTGAAGTGCCTGACTCTTCGTTTCAGCTCAGGTTGTGGTCTCAGGGTGGGGAGGCTGCGCCCCGCGTTGGGCTCCGTGCTCAGCATGGAGTCTGTGTGAGACTCAAACTTCTCAGACTTCCCCTCCGCATGTAAGCACTCGCTCTCTCTGAAATAAATGAATCTCTAAAACATTCTATATTTCATTTTCAGCACAGGATTAAATCTTTTTTTAGTTTACTGTTTGATAAATTTTATTGGCTAATCATTTGTGTTCTATATAAATACATTTTTATTTGATGTTTTATAAAGATGTAAAATTCTGTATTTGAAATGCAATAATTTCATTTTTTTAAAGATGAAATTACATGAAAGCGTTTTTGCAAACACTGAGAGAAGGAGCTAGTCTCCTCTTTCTGCCCTATTTCCCTAACGAGATAATCTTCCTTTGAAATGCATCCTTAGCAGGCAGTACAACACAACGACTTAAAATGGAAGGACTTAGAATTCTTTCATTTAATATTGTAGAAAAATTTGTTTCCTTTACCGTTTCAGATGCACTAAAAGCACTGGTGGCAACTTCCAGATTTCTATCTTTTTTAAAGAATCCCGTCGAGTTCTGCAATGACTGCAGTAAAACCGATTGTTATCTGTGAGCTTCTCTTCTTTGGAAAATAATCTAAGGCAATCCTGGAGGCAAAAACAAGTAGTAGTTATTAATTCGTTGCTTCACAGTATCACTGGGCATCTACTCAAGTTATTCTGCCAGGCATCAGGCTATAACAGTTAAAGAGAAGAAAACCGTGCCCTCATAAAGTTTATGACCTGGTGGGGAACCCAGAGGAGAGAGCCCGCAACAAGAGGAGCGCAGTGCATGGCGAGCGCTGCCTGCGGTGGAGGGAGGCAGTCCGGCGTGTCTGCGCTCTGCCTGGTGCCCCACACAGTCTTGCTGGAAGAAAGGACATTCTCGAGGAAGCGAACACAAAGATCAACAAGCTAGCTAAATCATACTGTTGTGAGGAAAACAGGCATATTGATCCCCAGGCAGAGCAAATTCTTATAAAAGTAAACCTAAATTAAAAACAAACTCAGGGTTTTGGAGGGGAGGCAGGTGTGGGGATGCGCTAGCCCGGTGCTGGGTATTAAGGAGGGCACGGATTGCATGGAGCACTGGGTGTTATATGCAAACAATGAATCATGGAACACTATGTCAAGAACTAATGATGTACTGTATGGTGACTAACATAAAAAAAATCCATATACAATTTTCAAACTTCTTCAAAGTGCAAACTTTAAAAAACACCAATTCTGAAAGAATATTTAATAGGAAAATATCTTTTAAAAAGGAAAACTTTTAAAACATCTTTAGATTTTTCTAATACACAAATTTTGTTTTAATTATGTCTGTGTTTAAGTTTTACCCACAAAATGTTTATAGGGGTGAAGAGCAGAAATTGCTGAATAAAGTATATGTTTGTATGCATATAAACAGCATTTATTCAACAAATCATTTTCTCTCAAGCTTACCTGTAATGTACATTTACTTGTAGAAGCTAAGGGTAGAGACAAATACATGAAGGCCTCAAATGTCCTAGACTTTTTGTGACAGGTGAGGCACTGTACTGTGGATTTGAACTGACCCTGAAAAAGTGCTACAATAATAGATTCATTGAGCTGCTTGTGTTTCTGCCAAGCATGTTCTGCGGCTTTAAAGTCATCCAGGTGATCGTTATTTTCTTCTTTATGTCTCTTC
>NW_024426119.1:23057238-23152653 GCF_017311325.1 Ursus maritimus
TTATCAGCCTGGAAATAAGATTAATATTAATGTCGACTTTGAGATAAATTTTAACTATAAAATTGGAATATACTTTCCAGATTTAGAAACACTTCTGCTCCCTTTCATGGAGTTCTAATCTCATTACTACAAAAAAAATTCTGCCAAAAATCCTTCCTCCAACCCTACTTTTTATCAGAAGGGTATGACTTATTTTAATTAAAGATTTTACTTATTTGAGAGAAAAGAGTGTGAAGGAGAGGAAGAGAGACTCTGCACTGAGCACAGAGCCCAATGTGGGGCTCGATCCCACAACCACGAAATCATGACCTGAATAAAAACCAAGAGTCGATTGCTTAACTGATTGAGCCACCCAAGCGCCTTGTAGGACTTCTTATTTTATTAAACAGAAATTAATAAATTTTAAGGAATGGGGATTAAGGAGTGCACTTGTCATTATGAGCACCGGGGGATGTACTGAAGTGCTGAATCACTCTACTGTATACTTGAAACTAATATTAACTAACTGGAATTAAAAGAAAAATTTTAAATAACAATGTACTAACTTTTTTATGTTGAAAATTTTGGTTTTGAAAAGAGATGGGATTAGGGCTACAACTAGACAGAATTTATTGTCCTAGGCTCATGGATGGATACACACATATACTTTATATATATTCACATATACATACTCAGAACATATTTACACGCACGTGTATGTGTGTGTGTTCACTGGTAACACTGATCCCAAAGGTATCTGAGGGATATATGCCTCAGTAACTTTTCACATGAGTCCTCTGGTTACATGAGGTATTTTAGAAAAAAGGATAAAAAAGATATTATATAAAATATATAAATATATAATAATAAAGATGTTTGGGTGGTCTACAGCTCATCTTTTATAAAATTTGTGTTTGATTTACTTTCACGTACATGTGGTCACAGTTATCTCCAACAACTATTTCAACATTTATAATTTCTCATGATACAACCTACCATTTTAGTAAGCAAATATATATTTCTTTTAAAATATTAGACCTATCAGATAAATTTGTTTTAGAGTTCCCTGCCTTAGTACAAAGTCACTAGATTTGAATAAACTATCACTGAACAATCACCAACTATAATTTTAAATTGCTGTAAAAATTACAGTGTTGAGCAACCCTACAGAGCCTTTAGAACTTAGAAAAATCAAATTTCTTACTTTATTCAGATCTTCATGGAGACCATCCATTAGGAACAGAAGCAGTTCTTGTGAATCTTGCTGGCTATATCCTGCAAACTGGTCATTGATCTTCCCAATGGTGACTTTGAAGTCTTTTGGACTGATATACCTGTACTGTCCGGTCCATAGGGCTTTCATAATTATGCCAAATTCTTCAGCCACTTCACCTTTATGTCCCAACAAATTTGATCTTTGCAAATAAAGTCACAAAAAAAATAGTTTTTAAAAGTCAAGGTACAGTGGGTTCTTGAGGTCAATATTAAATTCTTTATATACTGTAACCCAACACTAAAGTATTTATTTATTGACGGGTTTATTACCAAATACTCATCTGAATCTTACTTGGATTATACCCGCCAATCTGCTGCTTTTGGGCTGCGAACCCCGCACCAGGTCTTCCTCCTCAGCAGGCTGCGGGGTATGACTGAGGTTCCGCCTTCTTCACTGCTCCTCTCCCGTCTGTCCTTTACCAGTCAGAGGAGGCTTTTCTCACATTTTTCTTAAGAATAAAGATATTTTTCCCCTTTCCTACTTTGACTTCTCTGGGGAAGTGTGGTTAGATGACCCTTTTAATGCTATATTGCAACAAATATGAAATTTCTTTACCTGTTAATATCATCCTGGTAACAGTTTCGGTTGAAATAATCAGCCAAATGTGGAGCATTACATAGGCACTGCAGTATTGAGTTCATATAACAAGTATTTCCTAAATTACGAAGTCCAGTGAGAGCTGGTCCAGATCCTCCAAAAACAGGATTGAGGTTCCGAATCTGAGAAGCAGAAAGCCTTGTGATCTCTGCTTTAGGGTAGCATGTTGGCCTGAGGAAGAAAAAATGTACACGATGTCTTAAAACACACAGCAGCTAAAATTAAGGTTCATACTACAAATGGTAGCAAATTCCAGCACCGGTATCAGAGGACACAGTAATCTTGTAACCAGTCTGTTAATCAGTCATAAGGTACTGGGTTTTACAAGACATTTATTATCTAGGTAACATCGTTATGTTCTGTGACCCCAAAAAAACAAGTATATTTAACCTCTTATGTGAGTCTATGGTTCTTACACCTTGAGACAGATTCCCTGGCTTCTCATGAACAGGTAGAGTCTTCTGGTAGAGAAGTCTCTTTCAAATTCCTTTAAATAATCCTATGAAGTTTAGCATTACCAAATGTTGAGCTCAACCAGAATGCCAAACAAAGAATAAAAAGTTTATTACTGTGGAACAGATACCAGAAGAGGCAGGGATTATTTGGGTACTATTACCTGAAACATACAGGTGTGCTGACAAATGTGAGTCACTGGCCACAGGTAGCTATTTAAATTTAAAATGAAAAATTCAGCTCCTCAGTCACACCTGCTACAATTCTAAATAACCACTACCAGCCTGCACAGCAGTGGGCTAGAGAATATCTTTAAGATTCTGTTATTCAGTGTATTTGACTTACATGCGGAGCTTCTAGAACTGCGAGAGCATTAAGCAAAATCCTAACTGATCTTTCTTTTATTATTGATCCTAAGCATACTCCCACCCCTGAAAGGAATATTAAGAACAGATTAAACTATGTTCAAACTATGTTCCGAACTTTTATTCACATGTGCTCAGGTGTATGCATTCATGTACTCCTGCTGAATACATATAAAAAATACAGAAACCGCATGTGTGATTGTTTTCAAAAACTTTAAGTCTTTAACAAACTTTAATAAGAATGATGATTCAAGAAGGAATTAAATCTTACCAGTTTTAATAGTGAGCCCTAATATAAACCCATTTATTTATACTTCCATCTGTACCCCTCCCCCTAAAAGTAAAGATTAGAAGTGACAAGCAGATTTGACAATTATCTCCTCATAAATCTATCAATCATAAGCCAGGAGCATTGGAGGGATCACAGCAGGAATACATCTAAACGAGATACTAGTTGGGGAAAATTAACTGAACCTACTGATCATTCACTACTTGTTAACAGCAGACGTGCAATGAAGGAAAAGGGAACAGAGTAAGGATTAGGAGCTGATACATACAATACGTTATTTTAATACTATTTTAAGTTTGCTCCCACATTACAGGTAAAGTTAAAAAAAAAAAAGTTTGGAATCTGAGAGTTGCAACAAGATAAACTCAACGGTCCTACAGACTATGGTCTGTAACGAGAAATTTAGGGACCATGGAGGTTTATGAAAAACTTCTAGGTAGCCTCATACCGTGCTGCCCTAAAGTATAGTAATTATATTATTTTAGATCTACATTAATACTTATTATGATAATCTTCCCTGATATTTAAGTTAGCACTGGGATAAAAACCAAAGAATTTAATCCATTCATTTTTTCCTCTGTGCTAAATAACAATGGCTGGTACAGTCATCCTCAGAAATTTCTGACTCCCTGGTATTAATAAACTGATATGTTTAGAGTAGAAGTTTTCAAATACAGGGGCGCCTGGGTGGCTCAGTCGTTAAGCGCCTGCCTTCGGCTCGGGGCATGATCCCGGCGTTCTGGGATCGAGCCCCACACCAGGCTCCTCCGCTGGGAGCCTGTTTCTCCCTCTCCCACTCCCCCTGCTTTTGTTCCCTCTCTCGCTGGCTGTCTCTATCTCTGTCAAATGAATAAATAAAATCTTTAAAAAAAAACGTTTTCAAATACAGCAGATTATTCTAGTTCTAAGAGTTAGGATAAACTTACTTGTTTTCCCGATTAACTGTTGGAGTTACTGTTGGCTTCCTCTTCTCTTCCTCTTGAATAGCCTGGGTTATATCTGGGGAGGAGTAGGAGCGCTTCAGTTTGGATGGTTCCCTATCCCGCTCAGCAGGAATCTGTGGCTTGGCTTTATGAGTTGGAGGGGTGGAAGGAGGTGCAGATGAGGGAGCCATTTCCGGTGGATACATATGAACAGTGTTGGTGGGTGAATGATAGTAACGGAAAGTTCCAGTGATTGGGTCAAGAAACTTAAATGGAAAAGAAACAAAAACAAAAAACAGGTCATAAAACAAAGACCATTACAAACAAAAAGTCACTCAAAAGTATTCCACTGCTAAGGTGACTTCTGGATTAAAATAATTTGATCAGATGGTAATAATCACTTCTATAAAACTTCCAAAGAACTTCAGGTATTAAATAAACTGTTTCTAAATGAAAATGCCAGAAATGCTCACACATTGTAGCCAGCATCTCAGATTGGATATATTGAGAAATCTAACCCTGCTGTAGTTAGGGAAATGAGTTATGTCCTCCTTAATGAAGAAACAGAATTGACTCTGCACTAGAGAAGATACAGAATAAACAAACAAACGAAAAGCTTTTTAAATAAGAACACATGACCATGTTATTTATTTATGTGCTAATTTTTGAGTTTTACCTTGGCCCAGCCTGAAGGCAGTCCTGGTACGATCCTCCCCATTTCTTCACTTCGTGCTCTTGTCAAAGGCTCTCGAGCCTAGTTAAAAAAAAAAAAAAAAAATCAATTAAATTTTGCCATATACAAACTGAAGCTACCCGTCCAAAAAACCAGAAAGACTTGTGTTGGCTGCCCTTAATATTTTTAAAATCAAGTTTAAAAATGAAGAACTCTATGTGGTCTCAAAGTCCGAATACCGCCAGCAAGGGGAAGGGAAGTATGTGTATGCACAAGCCCATAATGATGGTGGTTTTTTGAAGTTTCCTTAAAAAAACAAAAACACAATTTCACTGCTAGGTGTCAACCCAAAAGAAATGAAAACATGTTTCCACACACAGATTTGTATGCAAATGTTCACAGCAGCATTATTCATAACAGCCCAAAAGAAGCAGAAGCAATCCAAATATCCATTAACTGGTTAATGAATAAAATGTGGTATATCGACATAAGGGAATACTATTCAGCAAATACGAAGTAACTACGATATACGTTACAACATGGATGAATCTCAAAAAATTATACTAGCTAAAGACAAATGCAAAAGACCATATATATATATATATATATATAAAATGTACACACACACACAGCTAGATTTAAATGATATGCCCAGAAAAGACCTAGCTAGGAGACAGAGTAGATCATGGGTGCCTATGGCTTTAGGATAAAAACAAGGAATGACTACAACTGGGCACTATGACGAAAATGTTCTAAAACTGGATTAATACTTGTTTCACAACTTTGAACTGAAAACACTGAATTGTACGCTAAAAATGGGTGGATTTTATGGTATGCAAATTATACCTCGATAAAGTTCAAAAACAAAGGCAAAGATGTCTTATATAAGACCTAAATATTTCAAAAATTGTGATGAAGTACACATAAAATTTGTCATCTTAACCATTTTTAAGTGTATAGGTTAGTGGCATTAAGCATATCTGCAGTGTTGTGCAACCAATTTCAAGAACTCTCTTCATCTTGCAAAACTGAAAGACTGCACCCATTTAAACAACTCCCACACTTCCCCCATCCACCTGGCAACCACCCCATATCAATGGAATCATACAGTATTTGTCTCTTTGTGACTAATTTCACTTGCAACATGTCCTGAAGATTCATCTACGTTGTAGCATGTTTCAGAATTTTCTTCCTTTTTAAAAAGGCTGGATAATAATACACCATTGTATGTATATACCCATTTATTTATATATTCATCTGTGGATGGATATTTGGGTTGCTTCCATCTTTTGGCTATTTGGCTATTGTGAATAATACTGCTATGAACACTGGTGTGTAAGTATTTCTTCCAGACCCTGCTTTCAATTCTTATGGGTATATACCTAGAAGCAGAACTGCTGTAAGGCCTAGGTATTTTCTAATTTCATAAAATGGGTAGAATATACTATTGTACTTTAAATAGGAAGACAAACACCTACTGCTGGCTCAATCATGTAAAAAGAAACAAAAACAGCTATGAAAGATAGCACAGATTTCGTCAGAAAGCAGATCTTAAGATGGAGGATGATGACATGGTAAAGACAACCACATGGTTATAATCCATGTGTCCCCCCTGCCCCCAATGAACTACTACTTACCTTATTTCTCTCAGTGTCTTCTGTATTCTCTCTAAAAGTTCCAGTCTTTAGAATTCCACTTTCTGGTTGTCCTTTAATCTTAACAGGCTGTAAAATTATCAAAATTTCAGAAGTGAAAGAAAATAACTGTCCTCCAATATAAACTTGCCTGTCAGTCACTAGCTAATACAAGTAAATCCATCAGACTGAAAATAAAAAACAAAAAAAAATGAGACCCCTGAAAAGTTTATTCAGTTTTGTTGTCAAAGTAGATTTTTTTTTTAAAAAGATTTTATTTATTTATTTGACAGAGAGAGAGAGACAGCCAGCGAGGGAGGGAACACAAGCAGGGGGAGTGGGAGAGGAAGCAGGCTCCCAGCAGAGCAGGAAGCCCGATGTGGGGCTCGATCCCAGGACCCCGGGATCATGACTTGAGCTGAAGGCAGACACTTAACGACTGAGCCACCCAGGCACCCCTCAAAGTAGACATTTTTAATTAAAGGCGATAGGCCGATGTTGGATTTCCTACCACTAAAGATAAAGAAGAAAAGAAACTGATGAATCAGTGGGGGGAGAGGGGAGTGTGCAAATCGCAGTGGATAGGGAAGCACTGATTCATGATACATGTCAAGTGTAAGTTGCTGGTCACTGGTGTATATTCACTATGACCTCTTTTGAGCACTGTCCTTTTATTTTAACCTCACATGATCTGGTTGCCTTCAAAGTGGTCATGTTCTCCAAAATGAACATATTGAAGAGAAAGAAGAGATTATGGGATATTCATACAGAACAATATTCCAAAGTACAAAATCCATTTTATATCCTCTTGGAATCTATCATAGGTTCGTTTAAAAATTCACTTAAATTTTATAGTTTATTTAAAAAATAACTATAGTAGGGGCGCCTGGGTGGCTCAGTCGTTAAGTATCTGCCTTCGGCTCAGGGCGTGATCCTGGAGTCCTGGGATCGAGCCCCATGTCAGGCTCCTCCGCTGGGAGCCTGCTTCTTCCTCTCCCACTCCCCCTGCTTGGGTTCCCTCTCTTGCTGGCTGTCTCTCTAAAAAAAAAAAAAAATAAATAAATAAATAAAATAAAATAAAAAATAACTATAGTAAAGTAAAAACTAAGTATTTGTGACGATTTTAATAAAATTTATTCCAGAATAAATTACATATTTTGCCTACTTTTAAAAGAGCATACAATATATTGTATATATATGATCTTTTTTTCAATGTGTTATAGGAAATATCAAAGACTAATGTGACAGTCTCAAGGCTAGATTTTTAGGGCTACTTAGATTTGTAGGGCTATTTGGCACCTATACTAAAAGACCCCGGAAACATGAATGCTTTCAGTTCTTATGACCGTCTGCCTCTAAGTGAAGCAAGATAGAAAGAAAGTGGCTTTGGAATCTCACTGCATATGGGCTCTTAGGCAAATTACTTAACCTCCAAGCTTCCAATTTTATTTGTAAACTGAATACCTCATGAACTTATCATTAGAAGGATAACATAGGAAAAATACCTGGCATATAACAGCTACTCGATGAATAATATTTAAATTGTAATAGCTCAATAATTCTGATTCTCCCATGAATAAAGTGAGAGCATTTTAGTACATGGGCTTCATTTCTCTAATTTTAGGTTTTAGAAGGCTTTTGCATGAGATGTGTATGTGTGTGTGTGTGTATCTTTTGAGAGCAAGAATGCATGCGAGTGACATGGGGGAGGGGCTGAGGGAGAGGGAGAGAGAGAATCTTATGCAGGCTCCATGCCCAGCACAGAGCCCAACATGGGGCTCAATCTCATGACCGTGAGATCATGACCCAAGCCGAAACCAAGAGTCAGACGCTCAACCGACTGAGCCACCCAGGTGCCCAGAGAGCTTTATTTTTGATAGTTAAGGTTACTAGGCAAGTGTTCCCTGGTAAGTATGCCATTAATATGAATTGTTAATTTTGGTCTATGCCTGAACTGCTGCTTCAGAAGTTGTAAAGACTGACACATTCTGTAAAGAAGGTATTTTGCCTTCTATCCGAAGTCATTTTCACACTACCAAAAATGTATTTCCATTTACGTGCATGTAAAAAGGGCTATAACTGTTTCTGCTCTTATAAAAATGTATTTGTTGTTCAAAAGGGAAAGGGATTGTTAACTGTATAATACAGAGGGGGGAAAAAATAAAAAGCACATACGATATCATTAGGTTAAAGAAGAATAACAACAGAAAACGTTCCCCAAAATTATCGTAATCGATTTTGGGGAACAGCCAAGGGCAGAAAAAGGCAACATTAATGGGATTATTGCCAATATTATCGATTAGATGAAGCAACAAACAAAATGACACAGACATGACTACAAAAATCACTATACACAAAGATAAATGTTGGGCCATTTAGATGTCACTCATTTTGGACATAGATATTCTAAGCAGATACAAGCTCTATCATATACATATTTGAAACCTAACTCCTCCACACCGGTTATATTTCACTCAAGTCTTCTGATGACCATACATCCCATGTAGAAGTAAAGAATGTGGCTAGTTATCCCAGTTGCTAAGAAATACTGCATTTCACAGACAAAAAAGCAATCCCATTCCCAGTCAACCAAAGGATAGCAGGCGAGCAAATACAGATGGATCAGTAGAAATCTATCACCCACTAGAAAATCATTTAGAAGGTCTGTCCTATTTATGGAATGCCCTTGGTGTCATCTTTTTATCTAACAATTGATTTCACTTACTTGGCAGTTTGTACTGTTTGTTTCTGCTTACCTTGCCTGAATTTGAGTCTCCTGCCACCGAGGCCTGGGGCACATCTCCCACTGCCTTTTTCGGCAGTTCTGGGGTGGCACACCTCTTGCCCCTATCTTCTGCAGATTTCTTGGCATCGGTAGTTTCATGTTCACTTTTACTTTGTCTTTTTACTCCTGTTATTTCTCTGCCCCTCTTTGCTGAAGTTTCTTTATCTTCTTTCTTGGCCTGTTCACTTTCTCTCTTTTCCATTTCTTCTTTTGCTTTCTGTTGCTTCTCTGTGATTTCATTTTCTTCAGCTTCTTGTTTCTTTCTGGCTTTTTGTTCTTGTTCCTCTCTCCTCAGTTTCTCTTTCTGTTCTTCTTGCTGCCTTTCTCGCAGTTCTTTCTCTTGTCTGTTTTTCTCCATTAGAAGAGCAGTTTCTGCATGAATACGAGCTTTTTCTTCATCTGTTAACATGGCAGTTGGAGGAGGAAATACTGGCTTTGTGGAACGATCAGGAACAACTTTTCCATCCTGAGGAGACTGCTGCTCGTGATCTTTATTTTCAGATTTTATTCTATGCTCTTCAGGCAATTTGACTGGTTTTTTAGTACGATCAATCTATATCAACAAGAACAGAGCAAAACATATTTTTGTCAAAATCCAGAATGTAACCTCAGTTCTTGAAATCAAGTTGTTGTAAAAGAACCATCACTTTGTGGAGACAATATGTGCCAGAGCATCTATTTGTGTCTGTCAAGATTTCTCATGAGGCACTTGGCACTTCCTTCCTCTTGATTCCATACTTTCAATACACCATGATATGTTCTGTATATGGGAGAGTTCATCTAAAACCTAAAACCTAGACCTGGCCATACCTAAATTTAGGTTCCATTTCCACATATCCAATTGCCTACTCAGTATCTCCGTGTCAGTGTCTCACATATATACCACAACCTAACATGGCCAAAACTGATTACATGATATTCCCCCTACAAACATGGTCTTTTATCTCATGGATGTAACCACTATCCAAACGAGTAGCTCACACCAGAAAATTGAGTTTCGTATGTCCTCCCCTTGCCCTTATGCAGTCTGATGATTTTCTTCCTCTATCTGTCCCTCTCCACTAGCACCAACCGAGTCCATGCCAACATCCTCCCTACACTGTTTCTAACTAGTCGTCCCATCTCTTTTCTTGCTTCCCAACTCTTTCCACACCGTAGCAAGAGTAATCATTTTAAAACAAATATGACCATGTGCCTGATGTATGTAAAACCCTATTTTATTTTTTTAAAAGATTTTATTTATTTATTTGACAGAGAGTGGGAGAGAGAAAGTGAGAGAGAGAGAGAGCACAGGCAGGGGGAGCAGAAGAGGCAGAGGGAGAAGCAGGCTCCCCACTGAACAGGGAGCCCGATGTGGGGCTTGATCCCAGGACCCTGGGATTATGACCTGAGCCAAAGGCAGATGCTTAACCAAGTGAGCCACCCGGGCACCTTTAAAACCCTATTTAAATAGCTACTCACTGTAGCTGTAGACATCTAAAATCTATTTACCATGCCTGTACCGCCAGGTGTGGCCTCATCGTCTCACTCTGCCTATCTAATCTTATCTCAGACTAATCTACACACCAGGCATACCACATTCCTACCCCCACCCCTGCCTTTTTAATTCCTCAAAGATGCCATGCTCCTTCTCAACTCAGGCCTTTATACCAGCTGTTCATCTAGGTAACGCCTACTACGACTTTAGGTTGTGGCTTAAATATATCTCCCTCAGGAAAGACTTCCTAAATCCCCAAAACAGCTCTCCTAATACCCTATTCTTTCCCCTTATAGTACTTACTGGGATCCTGATTAAATAACTATAATTACTTGTTTAAAATCTATCTTCCCTCCTAAAATATAAGCTCCAGGAGGGTAAAGACTGTGTCTGACACATAGTAAATAAATATGTTGCCGAGGGAATGAGTAAAATACTCCACAACTTTCTTAACAGGTAAGTTACTGAATTAATGAGTTAAATGTTTATTACCTCAATTTAATAGCATACTAACCCTACAAAATTATTAGAAGTAACCCAAATATACATCTATCTCTCTTCCTTTCAAATTGAGGGTTTTATTTACATAATAGGACAAGAAAAGGATACAAAAGAAGCCTCTTGGTCAAGCATGTATAGGCAAAGCTCTAAAACTTAATTCTCAGTAGGGTGTGGACCTGGACATTAAAAAAAAAAGAGAGAGCAAAACTAAAGACAGAGAAAAAGGCAAAAAGGTAACCTGCAACATAGATGTCCTTGTCACTGGGGAAATAAGCACTCAGTGACAGTTTGGACAAGTTCATCTTCTGTACACAGGAATCTGGCTCCTGGGACAATCCCTTCGAGGTTCTGACAAATTAAAATTCTAGGTTAATTCTTCATCAGACTATTCGCATATCAGGGCCAAATGTGCTTGGCCTGATGTGTCTCCAATTTGGAGATGGCACAGGGAAGGTCTTTGTTAGACAGGCCTTAGCAGCTCTGGTCCCTTTCCAGGTCATACTTCCATTCCCCCAGGGGGACTCAGTAGGCTTCTCCGGGGTGGGTCAGCATCACTGGGCCACGGGGGATGGACATCCCCCAAGCCTACCACAGGCAGCTTCCTCCCCGTCACCCGTGGGCCGCGAAGACCTGGCTCTCCCACTAAACTGTACTTGGCTTTTTCTTCCACTTAGGTCTCTTTTCCCTGAGTCTCAGCGTGACCAGGCAAACTGTAATTATCTCGTGAGCATGAAAATGTGCCATTACAACTTTCATCGTTTGAGTTAAAACAAGACTGTTTGTTTTCTCTTTTCCTCACAAATATTTATGATGCAGAACTGGATCCAAGTTCACCTTCAACACGAGCCTCCAGAATGTCCACCTACAACTTTCTCTGACACCAGTTCCTTTTTCTGTCCATTTGTCTATATTCCCCACCCATCTTCTCCACATCCTGGTGCCACCTGGTTGGCTCGACCGGTGAGGCATCAGCACTGAGGCCTCCTTTGCTAGCCTGGGGAACTTAGGTGTTGCCACCCACCCTACAGATTGATCAGCAACAACTATTTGGACTTCTGGATATTCTGGAAACAGTCGGAATGGTGGCTTATCACGGGGGTTGCGGAGGGGTATATTAAGAGGGGCCTCCTCTATGTGGAGAAAGGGGATCCCTCCTACATTGTTGGTGGGAATGCAAGTTGGTACAGCCACTCTGGAAAACAGTGTGGAGGTCCCTTAAAAAGTTAAAAATTGAACTACCCTATGACCCAGCCATTGCACTACTGGGTATTTACCCCAAAGATACAGACGTAGTGAAGAGAAGGGCCATATGCACCCCAATGTTCATAGCAGCAATGTCCACAATAGCTAAATTGTGGAAGGAGCCGAGATGCCCTTCAACAGATGACTGGATTAAGAAGTTGTGGTCCATATATACGATGGAATATTACGCAGCTATCAGAAAGAACGAGTTTTCAACATTTGCTACAACATGGACGGCACTGGAGGAGATAATGCTAAGTGAAATAAGTCAAGCAGAGAAAGACAACTATCCTATGATTTCTCTCATCTATGGAACATAAGAACTAGGATGATCGGTAGGGGAAGAAAGGGATAAAGAAAGGGGGGTAATCGGAAGGGGGAATGAAACATGAGAGACTATGGACTATGAGAAACAAACTGAGGACTTCAGAGGGGAGGGGGGTGGGGGAATGGGATAGACCGGTGATGGGTAGTAAGGAGGGCACGTATTGCATGGTGCACTGGGTGTTATACACAACTAATGAATCATCGAGCCTTACATCGGAAACCGGGGATGTACTGTATGGTGACTAACATAATATAATAAAAAAATCATTAAAAAAAAAAAAAAAAAGAGGGGCCTCCTCTTTCTTTCACCTCCTTGGCCAGTGGTCCAAAGGCAGTCCCTGGGTCATCCTGGGGGAGTGTCCAGCCCAGGACCCATGTGGCGCTGATCTCTGAATCCAGGTGAGATGCAGACAAACTCGGCAGCACCAAAGAGAAAGGATGCTACAAAAGCAGCCAGTGAGAGCTCCTAGGCTTCAGAAGGACTTAAAGCACCAGCCATGGCACCCCTAGCCACCCAGCATCCTTGGTCCCTACCTGGAGCTAGAAGCCTAGCCCACCTAAGATTTCCAGGGCTGATAAATCAGACCTGGCTCCCATACCTCCACGCCTCCTGTCCACCAGCTTTCGTTTCTACTTCCAGTACACCTGTCTCCTAATTACTGGTTCCTTCTCTAAATTGCACACTTTCCTTGCAGTTGTAGTGTCCCCCTCTCTCCCAAGACAACGCGCCTTTGGTGGCTTGGCATAGAGGTGTTGAACAGTTGTCAAGAGTAGGCAATGGTGCCTGGCAGCTGTGTGCAGCTTCAAACACACAGCCAGACTGGGCTGGCCTGGGCACAACAGGAGCACTTGCTCAAGCGACCTCTCCAACCCTCCTTGCCTCGCCGCCAGCTGCACATTCGTGTCACGGGGGGTGGGAATCACAAGCTTTATCTGCTTTAAACAGTCACGCACGTCATCAACAGTTTTCAAAGCATCACCACCTTCAAAGAGATCTTCCTTCCTTCCTTCTTCTCAAGACCATAATTAAACTCCTGGTGACAAAGGGGTGGAGAAAGGAGCTGGGGTGCGTGACAAACAGCTGCCCCCAGAACAGAGGGAGCCAAGGGCTGTGAGCGCCGTGTCAGGATGACCTTTCCAGAACATAACAAATCATCTTAGTCCAGGTCAAAATCCCCTTTCCCCCTTGTAATCACCACTCTGCTACCCACCCAGAGTACCCACTCTGCTCCTGTCTGTCAAGTGCCTTCCTCCATGCCAGCCCCCTGCCACATCCACCTGAACGCTGCAGTGTTAGCACACTATAATCCCAAACCTAACGTGGGCCTAATTCTCTAAAGGATTGTCCATCGGGGCCACCTGTGTCCTAGAGTCACGAAAAGCTCAGCAGATGCGCAGGGATGTTCCATTTATAACATTCATCCAAGTCAACGAAAGAAATTGTTTTACTCCAAGGATTTTGTGGGTTCAGGTCAGAAATGGTTGTGGATTCGCACGGCTCCCAGAGCAGAGCTTTCATCCATTTTTGTGCGTCTGCCCCTCGCAGCTCCCATTAGCGGAGAAACGAGACCACGCTGTGGCTACTCCGACTGGGGTGGGGTAGGCCACGACGAAGCCCTGCAGGCCGATGACCACGTAGTGGCTTCCTTTGGTGATGACCTTCCCAATATTCTTGCCGTACTTCTTCAGCTTCTGCCGGTACCTCCTCTGGAGCTTCTCGCCGGGGCTGGCTCCTCCAGCGGCTCACAGTGCTCTGCGAGGACAGCCAGGTGCACCTCGTGCGTGCTCCGGGCCCCCACGCCACTCGCCGCCTGGTCCTGAGGCTCCGGCTGCTACAGGAGGGCGGCCGCCTCCTCGTCCCCCTTCCGTCCGCACTCGTCCCCCTGCTGTACAGGAAGCCACTTGCCGCCTTGCTTCAGAGCCTGTCATGATGCTGTGGCCCCTCTGGCAAAGGTCAGGGCGAGGAGACGCCAACCCCTAACATACTTTTTTTTTTTTTAAAGATTTTATTTATTTATTTGACAGAGAGACAGCCAGCAAGAGAGGGAACACAAACGGGGAGTGAGAGACGAAGAAGCAGGCTCCCAGCAGAGCTGGGAGCCCAATGCGGGGCTTGATCCCAGGACCCTGGGATCATGCCCTGAGCCGACGGCAGACGCTTAACGACTGAGCCACCCAGGTGCCCCCTAACATATTTCTTGAGAATACAATTTACTGACACAAGTATAAAAACTTGTAAGAGTATCTACCAGTAACAACCTGCACAGTGTTCTTAAAAAACGTACTGTACGTTCTGCAACTAGAAAATAATACCATAGGAAGAATTCAGTGAAGAAATCATTCCTTTGCTCCTCACTTCTCTTTTTGCCTCTTCACTTTAAAAATCTATTCCTTCCTCGTCTTTTCCACATTTGAGAATGAAGTAGGAAGAACCACTATGAGGATAAGGATAATAAAAGGTGGGCAGGAACCAAAATAAATGTTTCCATTTACATTTTAACAACTCAACCCATTTCCCCCAATTTTAAAAGCAGAACTATGATAACGTTACTTTCAACTTTATAATTCTTTAAGTTTCCTTGTGTCCACAGGATAAAACTCCAATTTGATCCAAGTATCTCTTGATGACTCTTGACCATCTTTCTGATCTTATCTACTATCACATTCGTCTAGACAGAGTCAAGCATGTCAAAACGACTCACTGGTCCCAGAGCATGCTTTGTTCCTTTAGTCACAAAATCTTCTACTTGTCTCTTTAATCCTCAAATCCTATTGTAACTCTTATAGCCCAGATAAGATACTGCCTCTTCCATGAAGACCTCTATACCCTCAGTCAAAATTTCTCTTCTTGCTCTGTAGTCCAGTGACTATTAGAACGATTATGACTTCTACCTTATACTTTGGCAGTCTTTGTGTACGTCTCTCCTTCTAAACATCAGAGAGAATCCATAGCTTAGTCATATGTGTAAACTTTCATGTTATCTTTAACATAGAAAATCCTCAAAATATGTTAAACAAATTGCACATATCTCAGAAAGTAACAAGAGGATTATGGTTCAAATAACATGTTGATTAAGTTTAAAGCAAGTGCAATAACATAAGCTCTTTTTTCAATTTCTTAAATTTATGTTTTAAGAAAAGTTGCCTAATTAAATGTCTAGTCTTAAGATTTAGTCTGAAATATTTAGAGAAGAAATGAAGAAATGAACCATCTCATTTCGTAACAAAAAAATGACTTTTCTATTCATAGCCTGTTACACAAATCAAATGGCATCCACTTCAAATGTGAAATACTGTTGAAATGTATCTGAAAAAAATTAAAAATGAATGCTATAAAACATGTTATTGGAAAATTCACAGGGGAGAATGAGTTTACCTTCGAGTAAAATGCAGAGTGAAAAAGCTGCATTTTTATTGTAACATACTGGTTATTTAAAATCATTTAAATAATTATTGTTAAAACATGCCTGTTGGAATGGGGATCAAGATGGTGGAGTAAGATCTTGAGCTCACCTCCTTTCACGGACATACCAAAACTACAACTAAACGTAGACAAGCTCTCTTGAGAATGACCTGAATACTAGCAAAGCAACTCTTCCACAACCAAAAATATAAATAAAAAGCCAAGTTCAGACAGGTGAGAGGGGCAGAGGCACAGTCTAGTCAGTATCCACACACCTGGTACAGCGATATACAAATGGCAGGAATAATCACAAATGTGGAGGTCCTCCCCATTTTAAAGGGCCAGGCCACAAACTCACTTGTTCCCCGACCCAACACAGAGGAAACAGTTTGAAAAGCACCTGGGCCATACGTGAAGGACATTTATTAACTAATTTTAAGGTATGTGCAGGAGGGGCAGGGATCTATAGGGACATTCTCCAGGAATGGAAGTGCTTGTAGGCACCACTTCTGACACTCTTCACGTGCCCTGCTACCACCATTCACGCCATCTGGTATTCCCCTATGGATCAGCCCTGCCCAATGTGCATACTCCGGCAGGTGCCCATCTGAAGTGGTTCCTGCTCAGCCACCCCTGGCAGGCAGCCTAAGACAAGACAGCAGCCCCCCCAAAGCAGCTGCTGCTGGGGTGGGGAAGGTGTCAGTTCTACCCAACAGCCTTCCCCAGTTGTGCTTGGGCCTCTCAGCCATCTGCATCAGGGACTAGTCCTGGCCACCAGTGTGCCTGTAGCAGTCTCGACCTAGCCACATCAGAAGGGCACACACAGCCCACAGGGGATACCCCTGGAGTACCTGGTTCTGGTGACCAGGGGGAGACTGCACATCTGGGCCCCACAGGGCACCATCTACATAAGTCCACTCCTTCAAGACTGGGAGATGCAACTGACCTATCTAACACAGAGAAGCACAGAGAGTCAAGCAAAATGAGGAGGCAGAGGTATATGTTCAAAACAAACAATAAGATAAAACCTCAGAAAAAGAACCAGAGATAAGCAATCTACCTGATAAAGAGTTCAAAGCAGTGGTCATGATGATATTCACTGAACTTGGAAGAATGGATGAATGCACTAAGAATTTCAACAAAGAGGTAGAAAATGCAAAAAAGAACCAATCAGAGCTGAAGAATAAAAGTAACTAAAAGGAAAAATACACTAGGAGGAATCAAGAGCAGATTAAAAAATACCGAATATATCAGTGATCTGGAAGACAGAATAATGGAAATCACTCATGTTGAAGAACAAAAAGAAAAAAGAA
Source organism: Ursus maritimus (assembly GCF_017311325.1). Classification (NCBI taxonomy): domain Eukaryota; kingdom Metazoa; phylum Chordata; class Mammalia; order Carnivora; family Ursidae; genus Ursus; species Ursus maritimus. The sequence goes on from NW_024426119.1 coordinate 23,074,476, forward strand.
CTTAAAAGAGGGTAGTTTAAGAGATGATGGGGACAATATCAAGTGTACTAATATTTGTACTACGGGGTNNTAGAAGGAGAAGGGAAAGAGAAAGGGGCAGAAAACTTATTTGAAAAAATATAGCTGAAAACTTTCCTAACCTAGAGAAGAAAACAGACAATCCAGGTCTAGAACACAAAGAACCAAAACAAGATGAAAACAAAGAGATCTGCATCAAGACATAATAATTAACACGTCAAAGGTTAAAGACAAAGAGAATTGGGGCACCTGGGTGACCCAGTCCATTAAGCATCTGCCTTCGGCTCAGGTCATGATCTCAGGGTCCTGGGATTGAGCCCTGTGTCAGGCTCCCTGCTCAGCGGGGAGTCTTCTTCTCCCTCTGTCCCTCCCCCCACTCATGCTCTCTGTCTCATATAAATAAAATCATAAAAAAAAAAAAGATAAAGAGAATTTTTAAAGCAGCGAGAGAGAAGCAAAAAGTTACCTATAAGAGAAACCCTATAAGGCTCTCAGCTGATTTTTTAGCAAAAACTTTGTAGGCCAGAAGGGACTGTCATGATATATTCGAATTGTAGAAAAAAAAGCCTATAACCAAGAATACTCTACCTAGCAAGGTTATAATTCAGAATTAAAAAAAAAAAAAGATTTATTTATTTATTTGACAGAGAGACAGCCAGCAAGAGAGGGAACACAAGCAGGGGGAGTGGGAGAGAAAGAAGCAGGCTCCCAGCAAAGGAGCCGATGTGGGGCTCAATCCCAGGACTCTGGGATTACGCCCTGAGCCAAAGGTAGACGCTTAATGACTGAGCCACCCAGGCGCCCCATCATTCAGAATTAAATAAGAAATAAAGAGTTTCCCGGAAAAACAAAAGTTAAAGGAGTTTCACCATCACTAAACCAGCCTTGTAAAAGGTTAAAGGAACTCTGTTAAGTGGAAAAGAAAAGGCCATAATTAGATGTAACATTTTAAGAGAAAAAATGTCATTGGTAAGAGCAAACATAGTAAAGGTAGGGGATAAACTAATTCTAAAGCTACTACGGAGATTATGACAAAAGTAAAAAAATCAAGTATAATAAAGAAATACAAAAATAAAAAATGTAAAATACATCAGAAATATAAAATGTGGAGGGGTGCCTTGGTGGCTCAGTCAGTTAAGTGTGTCTCTTGGTTTCAGCTCAGGTTGTGATCTTGTGGGTGGTGAGACTGAGCCCTGCGTTGGGCTTCACGCTCAGTGGGGAGACTGCTTGAAGATTCTCTCCCTCTGTCCCTCCCCCCACTGGAGTGCACACTCTCACTTTCAAATAAATAAATCTTAAAAAAAAAAAAAGGAATATAGGGGTGCCTGGGTGGCACAGAGGTTAAGCGTCTGCCTTCGGCTCAGGGCGTGATCCTGCCGTTATGGGATCGAGCCCCACATCAGGCTCCTCCGCTATGAGCCTGCTTCTTCCTCTCCCACTCCCCCTGCTTGTGTTCCCTCTCTTGCTGGCTGTCTCTATCTCTGTCAAATAAATAAATAAAATCTTAAAAAAAAAAAAAAGGAATATAAAATGTGAAGGGGATGAATTAAAATGTAGTGGTTTTAGAATGTGTTTGAAGTTAAGTGCTATATATATCTAAGGTATTATATACGTACCAAAAACCAAAAGCCTGTAATAGATACACAAAAAATAAAGAGAAAGGAATCTAAACAAAACATTAGAGAAAGTCAACAAATCACAAGGGAAGAGAGCAAGAGAAGGAACAGAAAAGAGCTACAAAAACAATCAGAAAAAATTAATAAAATGGCAGTAAGTACATACCTATAAATAATTAGTTTGAATGTAAATGGATTAAGTGCTATAATCAAAATACACAGGATGACAGAATGGATAAAAAAAATAAGACCCATCTCGTATTCTGCTTACAAGAAACTTCAGACTTAAAGACACATACAGACTAAAAGTGAGTGGATGGAAAAAGTCCATGCAAATGGAAGCAAAAAAGCAAAAAAGCAAAAAAGCAAAAAAAAAAAAAAAAAAAAAAAAGGGTGGGGTAGCAACATTTTTATCAGACAAAATAGACTTTAAAACAAGGACTGTATATAACAAGAGACAAAGAGGGGCATTCTATGATGACAAAGGGATCAATCCAGTTAAGAGGATATAACAAATTTAAATATCTGTGCACCCATCTCAGGAGCACCTAAATATATAAAGCAAATATTAACAGACAGAAAGGAAGAAATTGATCATATGACAATAATAGCAAGGGATTTTAACACCATACTTACACCAATGGATAGATCATCCAGATGGAAAATAAACAAGGGAAACAGTAGCTTTGAAGGACATATTAGACCACACTGATCTAACAGACATACACAGTACATTCTGTTTCAAAACAGCAGAGTATACATTCTTTTCAAGTGTACATGAAACCTTCTCCAGGACAGATCACATGTTAGGCCACATAACAAGTCTCAATACATTTAAGAAGACTGAAATCGTATCAAGCATCTTTTCCAACCACAGCAGTATGAAACTAGAAATCAATTATAAGAAAAAATCTGGAAAGAATACAAACACATAGAACTTCTAAACAACAGAGTCAACCAAGAAATCAAAGAAGAAATTAAAAAATACATGGAAACAAATAAACATGAAAGCACAATGGTCCAAACCTTTGGGATGCAGCATAAACAGTTCTAAGAGAGAAGTCTACAGAGATAAAGGCCTACCTCAAGAAACAAGAAAAATCTCAAATAAAAATACCTAACCTCATACCTAAATAAACTAGAAAAAGAACAAAGCCCCAAATTAGCAGAAGGAAGGAAATAAAAAAGAGAGCAGAAAAAAATGAAACAGTAAAAACAATAGAAAAGATCAATGAAATCAAGAGCTGCTTCTTGGAAGAGATGAACAAAACTGATAAATCCTTAGCCCGACTGATTCATCAAGAAAACATGAGTGGACTTAAATAAACAGAATCAGAAATGAAGAAGAGGGGCGCCTGGGTGGCACAGCAGTTAAGCATCTGCCTTCGGCTCAGGGCGTGATCCCAGCGTTACGGGATCGAGCCCCACGTCAGGCTCCTCCACTATGAGCCTGCTTCTTCCTCTCCCACTCCCCTTGCTTGTGTTCCCTCTCTCGCTGGCTGTCTCTATCTCTGTCGAATAAATAAATAAAATCTTAAAAAAAAAAAAAAAAGAAATGAAGAAGAAATAACAACTGACACCACAGTAACACAAAAGATTACAGAAGATTATGAAAAATTGTATGCCAATGAATTGGACAACCTAGGAGAAATGCATAAATTCTTTGAAACATACGATTTTCCAAGACTCAATCAGCAAGAACAGAAAATATTAATTAATTACAGGCATACTTTGTTTTACTGCACTTTGCTTTACTGCACTTCGCAGACATTATATTTTTTAAAAACTAAAGGTTTTTGGCAACCCTGAGTCAAGCAAGTCTATTAGTGACACTCCTTCAACAGCATTTGCTCACTTCATATCTCTGCATCACATTTTGATAATTCTCACAATATTTCAAACATTTTATTATTACTTCATGTCATGGTAATTTGTGATCAATGATCTTTGATGTTACTATTTTAATTTTTTTTCCAGTGCCATGAACCATACCCATATGATTTAATAAATGTTGTGTGTATGTTCTGCCTGCTCCATGGACCAACTGTTCCCCAGTCTCTCTCCCTCTCCTTGGGCCTCTCTATTCCCCAAGACACAATAATGAAATTAGGCCAATGAATAACCCTGCCCTCTTAAGTGTTTAAGTGAACAGAAGAGTCACACATCTATCTTTTTTTTTTTAAGATTTTATTTATTTATTTGTCAGAGAGACAAATTCATTTTCTGAGGCTAGAACTGCGTAGAAAGTGATTCCTACAATGGATCTAGGCAAGGTCAATTGAAAGCTTTCTGGAAAGGACACACTATTCTACATGAAGTTAAGAACATTAGTGACTCCTAGAAAGATGTCAAGATTTCAACATTAACAGGATTTTGGAAGAAGTTGATTCCAGGCCTCATGGATGACTTTGAGTCATTCAAGACTAAAGTGACAGAACTAACCTCAAAGTGGTAGAAATAGTAAGAGAACTAGAATTACAAGTAGAGCCTGACGATATGACTAAATTGCTGCTATCTCGAATGGATGAACAGTTGCTTCTTTTGGATGAGTAAAGAATGTGGTTTCTTGAAATGGAATCTACTGGAAGATGCTGTGAAGACTTGAAATGACAACAAAGGATTTAGAATATAACATAAACTTAGTTGATAAAGGAGTGGCAGGGTTTGAGAGAATGGACTCCAATTTTGAAAGAAGTTTTATTGTGGGGAAAATGCTATCAAATAGTATTGCATACCACAAAGGAATCATTCATGAAAGAAAGAGTCAATTGATACAGCAAACGTCACTGTTGTCTTATTTTAAGAAATTGCCACAGTTACCCTAAACTTCAGCAACCACCCCTTATCAGTCAATAGCCATCAACACTGAGGCAAGACCCTCCACCAGCAAAAAGATTACATCCTGCTGANATCTCAAATGATGGCTAGCCTTTTTAGCAGTATTTTTCAATTAAGATATGTACATTGTTATTTTAGTCATAATGCTATTGCACACTTAATAGACAACAATACAGTGTAAAGATAACTTTTATACACACCAAAAACCCAAAAAATTAATTAGATTTACTTTATCATGATAATTCACTTTATTGTGGTGGTCTGGAACAAAACCCACAATATCTGTTGTATACCTGTACTAGCAATGAAACGGAATCACTAATCAAAAACTCCCACAACCCCACAAAGTCCAGGAACAGATGGCTTCACATGTGATTTCTACCAAAGAAGAGTTAATATCTATTCTTCTCAAACTATTCCAAGAAATCAAAGAGGAAGGAACACTTCCAAATTCATTGTACAAGATCAGCATTACCCTCATACGCAAAGCAGACAAAAACACTGTAAAAAAGAACATTATTGGCCAACATCCCTGATGAACTGAGATGTAAGAATATTCAACAAAATATCAGCAAGCTGAATTCAACAATACACTAAAAGGATCATGCACCACAACCAAGAGGGATTTATTCCAGGGATACAAGGATGGTTCAATATCTGCAAATCAATCAACAAAATGAAGGATAAAAACCATATGAGCATTACAGTAGATGCAGAAGAAGCATTTGATAAAATGCATCATCCATTTATGCTAAAAACTCAACAAACTGGGTATATAGCAAACATATTTCAACATAATAAGGAACTATATGACAAACCCACACCTAACACCACACTCAACAGTGAAATGTTGAAATATTTTCCTTCAAGATATGAACAAGAAGGATGCCCACCCTTTCTACTTCTGTTCAATATAGCACTGGAAATCCTAGCCACAGCAATCAGCTGGGAAAAAGAAACAGAAGGCATCCAAATTGGTAAGGAAGAAGTGAAACTGGTACTATCTATGGATCACAAGACACTATATGTAGAAAACCCTACACTTCACCAGAAAACCTATTAGAACTAACAAATGAATTTAGTAAGGTTGCAGGATGCAAAATCAATATACAGAAATTTGTTCTGTTTCTACACCCTAATAATGAACCATAACAACGAGAAATTAAGAAACTATTCTAGGGGCGCCTGGGTAGCGCAGTCGTTAAACCGTCTGCCTTCGGCTCAGGGCGTGATCCTGGCGTTCCGGGATCGAGTCCCACATCGGGCTCCTCTGCTGGGAGCCTGCTTCTTCCTCTCCCACTCCCCCTGCTTGTGTTCCCTCTCTCGCTGGCTGTCTCTGTCAAATAAATAAATAAAAAAAATCTAAAAAAAAAAAAAAAAAAAGAAAAAAGAAACTATTCTATAGCCAGCTGCATCAAAAAGATTAAAATACTTATGAATAAATTTAACCATGAGATAAAAAACCTGTACTCCAAAAACTTTTAAGACACTGATGAAAGAAACTGAAGATGAGATAAATGGAAAGATATACCATGCTCGTGGAGTGGAAGAATTAATATTGTTAAAACATCAATGCTACCCAAAGCAATCTACAGATTTAATCAATATCTATCTAAATACCAATACTATTTTTCATAGAACTAGAATAAAAAAATCCTAAAATTTGTATGGAACCACAAAGGATCACCAATAGCCAAAGCAATTCTGAGAAAGAAGAACAAAGCTGGAGGTGTTGCAATTCCAGATTTCAAGATACACTACAAATCTAATCAAAACAGTATGGCACTGGTACCAAAACACATGATCAATGGAACAGTATAAAGAACCCAGAAATAAAACCACACTTAAATGGTAAGTTAATCTATGAGAAAGGAGGCAAGAATATACAATGGGGATAAGACAGTCTCTTCAATAAACAGTGTTGGGAAGGCTAAACAGCAACATGCAAAAGAATGAAATTGGACCACACTTTCTTATATCTATATGAAAATAAATTCAAATGGATTAAAGACCAAGATGTAAGACCTGAAGCCATAGAACTAAAAGAAAATATAGGTAGTAAATTCTTAGACACTGATTCTAGCAATATTTTTTAGACCTGTCTCCTCAGCCAAGGGCAACAAAAGTAAAAATAAACAAATGGGACTCATTCATCACACTAAAAAGCTTTTGCACAGTGAAGGAAACCATCAACAAAATGAAAAGGCATCCTACTGAATGTGGTATATATTTGCAAATGACATATTCGACAATGGATTAATATCCAAAATATACAAAGAACTTACGCAACTCAACACCAAAAAACCCACACAATCTGATTTAATAATGGGCAGAGGACCCAAATAGACATTTTTCCAAAGAAGTCATACAGTAGCCAAGAGAAACATGAAAAAGTGCTCAAGATTACTAATCATCAGGAAAATGCAAATTAAAACCACAATGAGGTATCACTTAAAAAAAAAAAAGATTTATTTATTTGAGAGACAGTGAGCAAGCACGTAGTGGAGAGGGGGAGAGAAAGAATCTTAAGTAGACTATATGCTGAGCATGGGGTCCAATGTGGGAGCTCGATTCCACAACCCTGAGGATCACGACCTGAGCTAAAACCAAGAGTCAGAGGCTTAACCAACTGAGCCACCCGAAATTATCACTTTACACCTGTCAGAATGGGTAAAATCAAAAAGAGCAGAAATATCAAGTGTTGGTGAGGATGTGATGGAAAAAGAAATCCTGGTACACTGTTGGTGGGAATGTGAATTGGTGCAGCCACTGGAGAAAACAGTATGGAAAGTCCTCAAAAAATGAAAAATAGAACTATATGATCTAGCAATTCCACTTCTGATAATTCCATTCATCAGAAGAAAATGAAAACAGTAATTCAAAAAGACATATGCACCCCATGTTAAAGTATTTACAAAGCTAAGGTATGGAAACAACTTGTGTTCACCAATAGATGAACAGATAAAGAACATGTGGTGTATATATAGTGATATAGCACTCATCCACAAAAAAGAATAAAATCTTATCACTTGCAGTACATAGATGGACCTAAAGGGTATTATGCTAAGTGAAATAAGTCAAAAAAAGACAGATACTATATGATTTCACTTATATGTGTAATCTGAAAAGCAAGACAAACAAAACAAAACCGAAACAGACTCATAAAGAGAACAAACTGGTGGTTGCCCAGGGTGGAGGGGTTTGAGGAGGTTGGATGAAATAGGTGAAGGGGATTAAGAAGTACAAACTTACCGCTAAGAAATAAGTCACAGGGATGTAAAGTATAGTAAAGAAAATATAGTCAATAACATCTTACTTAACTTTGATGACAGATGGTATCTAGACTTCTGGCGATGATTTCATGATGTATATAAATGTCTAATCACTATGTTGTACATCTGAAACTAATATAATATTGTACGGCAACAATACTTCAATAATAACAAAAGAAGTAACAATAACAAAAAACATGCATGTTCTTTATGTATCAAATTCTAAGGAAACAGAACTATAGTATTATTTTGAAAGCAAAATATTGATATCACATATCTATCATCTTTAAGCCAAACTATTTGGGAAAACACTATGGGTTAAATTATAATACGAGAAACTCCTGAAAATGTTCATATTTACTGTGATAACACAATCTTTTACTGGTACTGCCTATAGTAAATGGATTGCTAGCTGCCTCTGAAATCTTTTGAATTATCTATTCTAATGCTGCTGTGGCAACAGGACTGAATTATAATGAAAAATTTTTATAGCCAAAAGGCACCAAAACATATAAATTTTCCTCACTCGTATTTTTCTTTATAAAATATAAAAGGTTATATATAAAACTTCATTTGTATACTATGCATTTAATGTAATATTAAAAAAAGAGAAACAATAAAGTTAAAAAGAAATCAAGAACATACCTGTGGAACGTTCTTTGTAACAGGCACTGGCTGAATTATGGGTAAAACATCAGAATTAGAAGCAGCAATTGGCTCAACTGGAGCTGATATGTTCTGTGGTACCATTCTCTCATCTTGATCATTTATCAATTCTATACTTTCATTTACTTCTACAGAAGGAGGTGGCATCTGGGCAGTAGGTTTAGAAGGAACTGATTCTTCCAGTGAAGGATAAGTAAAATCCACTAAAATCCCCAAAAAGAATAACATTTTTCAAAGAACAGCAAACCCCATAAATAGTACTTACATAACTCTTGCATATTATATGTAATAGTTCAATGTAAAGTAAATGAGGTGACAACCACAACAATCTTAAAGAATTAACTTTCACGCTGTGGACATCTGGTATTTTTTATGCCTGAAAACAAACTGCTACCCAATAGGACAAGTACACACACAACCAAGACCACTACCCTGAGAACACAAATAATTTAAAGTTTATTTTACCAAAGCAATTTTAAACAAAAATTTTCACATACATACATGAGATAGACACCTCTTCATTCTTGCCTCGTGGGGGTGGAGTAACTTTAGCATTTGTAGTATACTGAGGATAACAAAGGAGCCAGTTTTCATAGCCTCCTTCTAAAATCAAAGGCTCATTGCGCAGGACAGTTTTACTTTCCCACTATAAAATAAGGAAATAGTATTTTTAATATGGCGGCAGTCTCTTCACAATTAAAAACACAAAAAAACTGAATTTTAAAACTGCTCTCTTAAAGATTCATCTTTGAAATGATAAAAAACGAGAGCTGAATTCAAAATTCAGCATTGAATGAAACAAATGGATACATCAGGTTTTTAAAACCACACAAGTAATCCATGATCTCGGAAGAAAGTTATGAAAAAAAGTTCATATACAATAAAAATCATCCATAATCTAACCACCCAGATATACCACTTTAACATTTCAGGGTTTATTCTTAGAGTTTTCTATGCACATGAATACTTTATAGATTTTATTTTCACGAAACGGTGACTTCTATGCTGCTGTTTTTCTCTTATATGAACATCTTTTATTAACAGTTTTATCACCATTTGTAATGACCAGATAATATTCTATTTTATACACACACACACACACACACACCACCCCCAAACTGAATCAATGATCGGAACACATTATGGTTATTTTCCCCATTTAATTTTAAACAATGCTGAGATAAACACTGAAGATCCTTGTGTATGCACACACTCAATCAACTCCATTAGGGAAAATCCCCAGAAGTGGTGTTGCTGAGCCAAGGCACATAAACATTTTATTCCTGATCTTTAAAAATATATAACCATGTATTTTTTTAGGATAATTTACTAGAACTAGAACTGCTGGATTAAAAGTTTGGTAGATGCTGCGAAACTGCCCTTCAAAAAGACAATACCAATTTATATATTTGTCAACAAATGAGAATGCCTATTCTAAATCTTTATAATTTTTACCAAACTGGCGGACATAAAATGGTATCATGTTTTAATTAGCTTTTATTAGTTAAGCTGCACATCTTTTAGGATACTTATTAACCATTAATATTCTAGGACCTAACTAATCTCCCATGTCCATTTTTCGGTAGAGTTTGCAATTTTTTTAGTAAATGCTGAGGGTACTCGGAATATTAAGAAAAATAGCTCTTTGTCATATATGTTACAATTATTTTTCCTGATTGACTTATGGGATTTTTAACACAGTCAAATATATAGATCTTCCTTTACAGTCTGATTTAGCATCAAGATAATAAAAAACACCCACAAATGGTTTTTCCTAGTATTTCTTGTTTCAATCAACATATTTATGTCATTGACCCATGTGGAATACACTGTGATCTAAGAAGTAAGGTAGGGGTCCCCATTCTTTACTTAGTGGCTAGCCAGCTGTCCCCAAACCATTTCAGTGCATCTTTTCCACATTGATTTGTTTTGTTTTGTTTTTTTATCATGCAAAAGGGAAAAACAACTTATTTTTATGTTTTTTTTACAGAGAGAGAGTTTGTGGGGGGTGGGGGACAGAGAGGGAGAGAGAGAATCTTAAGCAGACTCCACACTCAGCGAGAACCCGACACAGGACTCAATCTCATCCACACTGATTTGTCATCTTTATCATACACTCAACTTCCATTTATCTTAGATTGTACTTCATGAAACTGCCACTTTTGGAGGTCAAAAGTTGCTGATTATTAGCAGTTTCATCTATACTTGGGTGTATTTCCAAATTCCCTGTTTTAAAGCATGAATTGTTTTAAGGGCTTAAGATTGTCCCCTGAAGGGTAATGTTCCATCAACTGACCTTCCTACCAGCACATCAAGTTTAATCTTAACCAGCATTCAGTGCTATCAGCTTAATAATTTAACAAATTAAATAAGCATTATTTTTACTTTTGTTAATTTAGTGAGCAACATGGCATTTACTATTTCAATTTGCATTTCTACTAGTAAAGATCATTTTTATGTTCTGTCACTTGTTCAGGTCTGTGTCCATTGCTTATTTTATCTTAAATGATTTTCTTATTTGCAAAAACTCTTCATATTTTGGGTGTTCTAAACTATAGCTGACTGTTGAACAACATGGGTTTGAACTGCGCAGGTCTACTTACACGCTTTTTTTTTCTTTTGAGTTGACAGCAAAAGCCACAGGCATTTATTTACAACTGCCCACCCCAGTCTCCATGGAAACAAATCGAAAGCGACTGGTGCAGAGGTAGTGCCTGCTGCCCACTGAGTACCCAGGGAAACCTCCCAAGGCTGTCAGCAGCCCCCAGCAATCCCCAAACTGGACAGGGCTACAGTTCACCGTGTGCCAAGAGAGCGGTTAGGTTGAAAGCTCTAGGCTGGTGGGCAGGAGGCTGGGCTGAAGTAGAGGTTTGTACCCAGAGGGCAGGACAGTGCTGCCCAGGAAGCCAAGCATCCCTGACATTCCTCCCTCCCTGCCCTGGTCCTCTTTGGGTTTAGGACCCTCCCTGGCCAGGGGCAGATCACTCGGCACGGTGGTTCCTGGAGGCCAGAACACACACGTGTGGCTATAGTTGCCAGTAGCCACAGGCTGGTGGCACATCTCTACCTAGGCAGACGGGGCAGCTGTACTGTGCTCCAGGGTGCTGTCACTACCTGCAGGCCTACCCAGTAGCTGCCACTGTTGAGCAGAAGCTACCAGGCTGTGGAACACTGCCATCCCAGGGCCAGACCCACTGTTGCCACCGACCTTGTCCTGACACTGCCCATCCGCCTATATAGGCAGATAAATACATGCACAATAAATATATGTACAGTACTATAAATGTAGTTTCTCTTCCTTACGATTTTAATAATATTTTCTTTTCTCTAGCTTACTTTACTGCAAGAATATAACATATAATACATATAATACATAAAATATGTGTTAATCGACTGTTTATGTTATGTTGATCAACTGTTCTGGCTATTAGCATTACAAGTTGGGAGAAGTCAAAAGTTGTCGCAGGGTGTTGGCACCCCTAATCCCTGAATTGTTCAAAGGCCAAATGTATTGCCATGTTTGTTGCAAATACTTTCCTGTTTCCTGCATTCTCATCTTTTAACATTTTTTCACACTTGAAGTTTTATTTTATCAAGTCAATCTATCTTTTTCTCCTCAAGGACTTCTTCCTTTGCTTTTATGTTTGCATAGTCTAATTCTTAAAACAAAAAATAATGCTTTTTTTCAGATAACTTATGTTCCTGGAAATTCTAATCCTACTTTAGATAGATCAGTTTGTTGTTACTTGGTGATTGAAAACTAATCTTTCGGGTCTGATTTTTTTTTTTTTTTAAGATTTTATTTATTTATTCGACAGAGATAGAGACAGCCAGCGAGAGAGGGAACACAAGCAGGGGGAGTGGGAGAGGAAGAAGCAGGCTCATAGCGGAGGAGCCTGATGTGGGGCTCGATCCCAGAACGCCGGGATCACGCCCTGAGCTGAAGGCAGGCGCTTAACCACTGTGCCACCCAGGCGCCCCTCGGGTCTGAATTTTTAAAAAAATTTACAACCAAAGTTGATGGATCTTCTTATCCTTGAGATAAACAGCTAGTCAATATACCTTTCTAACAACCAAATAACGCTTACAATCACAGTAAACTAACAAGGAAACTTGCTAACCTTGAAAAGTGCATCTTTCAGACTCCGTAGAGTTGTTCCAAGTTGTAAATCTTTTGTAGAACTAAACCAGTCAAGAAGTACCACATATTCCACATTCCCCCTCTTCTTCCATGTGTCTTTAGAATCATCTGGGAGTTTTGCTTCAATCCAACTAGCAGTGACTCTGAAATGTATTAACATTTGTATTGGGGCAAAGGTAGACGAGAAGTCCTAATATACTAATATAAGACACTGAGTTTTCTTCTAGTCTGTATCACATCACAGCGAACTTTAAGAACCATTTCTTTCTAAGGTCTAACTGTGTATCAGGGTATTAAATATCCCAACATGTTTAACAACTTCACCTTTCCATAACACTGAAGTATATTTTAGTAATCATTAGAAACTAAAAGAAATAGACTCAATTCTGACCCTTCACAAAAAAGGGGGCCAAAACTGAAAACAGAGGAAGTCATCTGAGCCCCTCCCTCTCTCAGCTACAAGTAAATCACTGGGGGGATCACTTGAGTAACGTTATTTATACTTCAGTTCTCTTATACCTATATAATTAATAGTTAGCCAGATACCAAAATGTTTATTTAACAAACACACAGAGCATTTACTATGTGCCAGGTACTATTCTAAATGCTTTATTTATAGACTCTCACTGAATCCTCACTACAAATCCTATGAAGCAGACATTACTATCCCCATTTTATAAATGGAGAAACTGAAGCACAAAGATATTAAGTAACCTGCCCAAGGTTACGGCTGCCAAGTCAAGTCAAATTCAAACTCAGGCAATCTGGTTCATGTCCATGCTCTTAGTTGTTTTGCAGTGCTGCCTCTTAAATCATCAACTGTGAATAATACCAACTCTACATTAAAGCATGTTGTTCACGTTCTCTTTCGCTCACATAAAAGTTAAAAGTTCTTACCTAAAGTCTTCAGAATGGGCATGCAGCATGGCCCCTCCCCCCCAATCCTATTATATCAGCTCCTCATCACTAACTACTTGCCCCCTGACTCCTCCACACCAGCCACTGGCTTCTTTGTAGTTCCTGGTTATCAAGGTGTACTCCTGCCTAAGGGCCTCTGCTCCTGCTGCCCTTCTGTCTGGAATCCTTTTCCCTCAGATAACTGTATCACTCATTTCCCTTACCCCTCAAGATCTGCTCAGTAATAGCTTCTCTGCGAAGCCTTTTTGGATTAAGATTTTAATACCTATCCCAGTGTACACACTTGACACACCCATGTCCACAGAACTTACTAGTAGCAGGCATACATTTCAAGTTTTACTGTCTGTTTCACTACCACACTCCCTGTTAAAATACAAGTTCTGTGAAGCAAAATTTTTGTTCAACAGTTAAGCCCCAGCACTTAGACCATAGCAATCCAACCCATAGTAAACTAATGCTCAGTAAATATCTGCTGAATGACTGAATGAATAATACAGACTTGCTCCTCCAGGTAAGGAACTCCATATTATTCCTGGTGAAGCAACTAAGCATTTTAATATTTAAATGATACTGGCAAGGCAGGACTGGTGCACTTTTATTCGTAAGACAAAATGGTTTAGGTTGTTTAAAAGAAAGTGCACTGGGTGTTATATGCAACTAATGAATCATCGAACTTTACATCAGAAACCAGGGATGTACTATATGGTGACTAACATAATATAATAAAAAAACATTAAAATTTAAAAAAAAAGTAAATAAAAAAAAGAAAAAAAACCCTCATTCCTATATAATAATGTTGGCTACTATATCTTCTAGGAAATAAAGAAAAAGAGAAGAAATACAAAATATTGTCTCATAATATTCTCACCTGATACATAGTGATCAGAAGGATGTTTGGTCAACAAAGAATGAAAAATACTGAAATGGTGTATTCTTAAGGACTATTTCTGACTCTAGGGATATATTTGCCTAAATACTCTTTGTCTAAAAATTCAAGATCAGTATTCTACAAAAAATACCATGATCACGAAATAATAGTATCAACCAGTATTTCCCAAATTTCAGTCTTTCACGTATCATCTTCACAAGCTGCTTCAATTTTGCACTACTTTGGCTATTATTTAATATTTAAACAATTATTAATTTAATTACTTAATTGAAAGTGATCCTTTACTTAAATTTAACAGGAAAATGTATATTCCTATATACATGGAAAAACAGCATCATATCTAATAAAGGACAATCATAAAAATAAAATAGATCAGTAGTTATATTCATACAATAAATCAGCATACAGCAATGAGGATAAATGAACCACAGCTATACACAATAATACAGATGACTTTCACAAACACAAAGTTTTGTTTTTGTCTTTTTTAAAGATTTTATTTATTTATTTGACAGAGAGAGAATAAGCACAAGCAGGGGGAGCAGCAGGCCGAAGGAGAGGGAGAAGGCTTCCCAAATGAGCAGGGAGCCCGACATGGGGCTCGATCCCAGGACCCTGGGATCATGACCTGAACCAAAGGCAGATGCTTAACCAACTGAGCCACCCAGGCCCCCTCACAAATACAAAGTTGGGTATAAGAAGCCAAACATAAAAGACTACAGTGTAAATTTCCTTTTATATAAAATACAAAAACAGACAAAAATAAATCTGTTAGAAGCTGGTGGTCCCCTTTGGTGGGTGGGGATATGGGTAGTAACTAACAGAGGGCATTATGAAAGGCTTCTGGAGTGGTGGTAATACTCTATTTCTGGTCCAGATGTTAGCTAAATGGGTGTGTTGTTTTTGAAAATTCACTGGGCTAAATACTTAGGATGGGAGTACTTTTGTATGTATACTATACTGTATTAAAATGTTAAAAAAGACAAAGAAGGAATATAGTAATCATCATCAGCTAGCTGCAGATACTGTAACCTACAAAAAGTCTGAGGCCTGCTCTCTACGAAAGGAGATTAGCAAATATTAAAAAGGAATGCTAACACCAAACTGAGACTTCTTATAACTACTTCTGAAAGACTGAAACAAAAATTAAAGGGGAATAATTTTCTTGGCATGCAGTTCATTGTTCTTTAATCTTCAACCTAAACTCATCATGAGTTTCACAGTAGTCAAATTTCTCATATTTTGGGAAACACTTAAGCTCAATAAAAACCACCAGCTTTCTATTACTATAGATTACACCACCCAAAGATTAAATACCTGGGAATATATTCACACCTACTTGAATGGACTAAGCACTCCAGTCTCACTTTTAAACAGCATATTTACAAAGCGCCCTATTCTTCAAGTCAAACATTTGTCAAGCATCAACAATGTGACAAAAACTATGCAAATTTTATTACCTAATTTAAAACGTGTATCTTTTCAATGTTAAGTTAGGTCTTAAAATAGGCCATAGATTTTAACTAATCCAATCCTATAAGCTAAGACCTGGAGAGGTTATATAATTTATATAACACTCAAAATAGTAAAAATAGCTCTGGATATGGAATTTTAGCTCTGTAGCTATTATGATAGTTTTTAATATGTAATATATCCATGCAAGTAACTTTAAATTATTTTATAGATTAAAACTGAATCAAAGAAGAAAAAAAAGCTTTTTAATAAGTCCTTACTAAAGTAAGTGGCACTTTAGTAACTGCCAGCCACTGTGCTAAGTGTGTGTGTATAAAATTTCTCACTTAAACTTCTCAAAACTTCTGGAATCGGTAGTTTTACTATCCCTGTTTTACAGATGGAAATATGGGCTTAGACAGGTGAGGTCAATCGCTAGAAGTAACGTAGCTGATAAGAGATGGTTACAATCTGAATATAGTCTGACTTCAGAGTCTATCTGATCGCTGAATCATTCGGCTATACTGCCTTTTTTTTTTTTTTTTAAAGTGTTTGTGTACTCTTTTACCACTGATAATGGGATGGGGTATTTCAAAATAAAAAACAATTAGTTCACGATTTTAGTCAATTTGGTGCATATGCTTCACGAGCTCACAAACAGAAAATAACAGGAGAAATTAGTCAACAAAAAGCTCGGGAGAGAAGGCACACAAAGGCAGCTTCACTTCTTTTCTAATAAGACTACAAATGCCACAAACAGGAGAAAACAGCCAAACCAGAATGTCCTTTACACCACCCTTCAGAGAAAGGGTAAAGTGTGCCATTAAGGAGCAACAGGAAGAAAAAACCAACTTTATCATGTGTAGCTTGGATGCTAGGGTAATATCTACTACTGTCCACAGTTAACCATTTTACCTAAATACACAGTGACTCACCCTGGACTGATGGCTTCTTCAGGAACACTGAGAGAATTTGAAATATGGGAATCCTGATAATCTTGCATTCTTCGAGCATCCATTATAATCAAGCTGATGTTTTCATCCATCATCATTGTGTATAGCTCCTTTGCTGTGACTGTTCCTTGGAATCAAGACAGACAATATAAGCAACAAGAAATACCTAGCTCTGTTCAGTAAACACAGAACAATCATGTCTTCTTCTAGAAGAGTGAAGTGTACTAGGTATCATATACCTGCTACCCCACCATACTACTTATTACTTTTTAAACTAAAATTAAATATAATTTGTGTTTCTGACATTTATGAAGAAGCTAGTTCAATGTTGTTTCTGAAGGCTTAAAACACCAAAACTTGCTCTTGAGGTTACAACTACACCTGGTGCTGGCTCTACTGATGGAATAAAATAAAGGAAATTAATATATGTATCTCATGAAAACATTCTTATTCTCTTTTTAATAATTAAATCATTTGACAAATGTCAACCAGAACAAACATCTATGGTTCAAAAATTTTTGACAGATTCTAAATTCTTTTTAAAAAGTCTCTGATGAGGTCTTATGAGGGGCTTTTTGAAAAACGTATAGATTTTCAAGTATTCCTAGAGTAATAAGCCAAAAGCTTATTTGTGTTCTGCGTCAGGGGTTGACAAACTATAGCTACCTGTTTTTAGTGGACCATAGCTACACAAAAGTGTTGACATATTGTCTATGGCTGTTTTCTAGCTGAGACAGCAAGAATGACAGCATCCCCCACCCCCAAGCCCAAAATGTTTACTCTCTAGCCCTTTAATATTTAGCCAAAATAAAAATTTGTTATGTTGCTATTGACCTCTTCCACCTTCTACCACCCGAAAATGAAGATTAAAAAGCACAAGGTCAACTGTACTTCAATAATAGAAACTTTAAAAATAAATAAACAAGCAAACAAAGATTTAAAAAAAATAAAAAGTTACTACAAGAAAGCTTAAAATGAAAAGAACTATTTCGGCAGTGAGATGTGAGAAGAATGTAGTCACGGTATCTTCTAAGCTAAAATACCCACCAGCTAATAACCATCCTATTTCCCTCTCTAAGCATCAAGATCATTTTGACAACAAAATTGTCTTAAAAAGTTGGGAACAAACCACTTGGAAAAGTAACATCCAAGCAGGTTGAGATACAAAAAACACAGTTAAAAACAAATCTTGGAATGAATTAATAACAGCTTTTAGGAAGGTATCTTACTACATTGTTTATTTTTTAAATTGTTGTATGGTAATATTTAATTTTTTTAAAAGATTTATTTATTATTTTAGAGCAGGGGAGGGGCCGAGGGAGAGGGAGAGACTCTCAAGCAGATCCCTCTGCTGAGCACGGGACCTGATGTACGGCTTAATCTCATAACCCTGAGATCATGACCTAAGCCAAAATCAAGAGTCGGGTGCTCAATTGACTGAGCCATCTAGGCACCCCCTGTTGTACAGTAATATTTTAAATAGGGATTTATTTTAGTGCTACATATAATTAATATTTAAATTGAAACTTTTCTGAGAGAGGAAAACTTATGCAACTGAGTTTTGCTGTTTAGGTCACATATTTGTGACTGGAGTATCAATACCACCTATGGATAACATCCAAATTACTGGTTTAGATTTTTTTGAGGGAAATGGAGAAGACTTTTAAATAATCAGGTCTACAAACTAGAGTCATAAGTCATAATAGCTAATACACGAACCCTTTGACAAAGTTCACTTATATAAAGTCACTAAGAGTTCCACCTATATTAACTTTTTCAATCTTTACAGTAAGTCTATACAACAGATACTACTACTATCCTCACTTTGCAGAGGGGGAAATTAAAGTAGAGAGGTTAAGTAACATGCTCAAGATCACAGGAAATTCAAAGGAGGAGACAGTATTCAACATCTAGGCAGTCCGACTTTGAAGAGTCCATGCTCTTAACCCCTATGCTAAACTACATCTTGAAAAAAAAAAAAAAAACCACTGAAAAGCACAAACTGTGCTTTGATGTTTTTAATTACATATCACCATTAATATTCTCCATGATATATGCAGAATATAAACACGTTTTCGATATAATTATACAGACTAAGAAAAATGATAAAGCTTACACACAAAATGTATGTAAACATTGTTTGCTTACATAAAAATATAACGTAAAATCTGAAGCTTATTCGGATTAAAAGAAGATCTCGATAATAACCTGAAAGAACTCCCTCTTTCTGTACACACTTACCTTTCTCTGTGGTCTCATTTTTTTCACTCTTTTCACCATTTATCTATATCATAGAAAAAAAAAGTTTCAACTTTAACAGAAGTAAAAATTTTCATAGAAACAGAAACTTCAACTCTATTACTTCACTGAAACTGAAAGCCCAGAAAATGAAGTGTGCAGAGTACTGGCATTTTATTAAAATACAGATGAAGAGTCATGGCTTCATCAGGTTATCTGGTAGCAGAAAACAGCTAAAATAACTAGCAGCACATCAGAATCATATAACGCTTCCTTGAAATTTCCTCAGTTAAGGGCTAAATATAATATAAAAATACAGACTGTTACAGAAATTTAATATTTAATTTGATGACGGAATATTTCTTACAATGAAATAAAAATTCTGGCTATTCCTTTCAGAGTTCAATATTACATAATTGAAGGAAAATAAAAATTTGTAAAAATACAAATTTGTATTTTCTAACCAAGACAACATGGGATATTTCAGTAAGGTACTAACTCATTTTATAGATGAAAAACCAATGACCCACTTGAGCCTAGTGATCAGTTTTAGCATCACTAAAATTAAAAAAGAACTGTATGTAATGTGCCTCCTAACATGATACAATATGAAGTGCACAGTATCACCTACGAAGCATTCTTGCCAAAAGCAAAAACTGAACCTGAATCCTATTAAGCTTCTAGGTTGAAATTCCAGCCTACAAGAAATATAGAAGATAGAAATATAGATTAAATGATACAAGGAGGAAACAATCAGATAAATCCAGAATGTGGCTGGTTCATTTCACCTGAATTAAAAAGTCAAATGCATGAAATAAAAAAAAAGAAAGGGGGCACTCCAGCAGAGAGTACTACAGAGACTTAATTTAAGAGACAAAACAATCAGAAGACTACGAGTAGACCTTGTGTGGATCTTAATTCAAATAAATCAACTCTAAAATATCATTGTGAAACAGTGGGTAAATGTGAATATAGCCTGGGTATTAGATTATATCAGGGAATTCTTGTTAATTTTGTGAGATGAAAACATAGCATTGTCATTATAAAGAAAATGTCCCTTTCTTTGAGATGCACACTGAAATATTTAAGAGTAAAATGGTATGTCCTCTGGAACTTGCTTTGAAATAATCTAGCAAAAGGGGAGAGGCGCAGATACAAAATGTGACAAATGTTAACTGATTATTGACACTGGGTAACAGTGTCTAATTGTACTTCTTTTCAGTATAAAAAGGCTAAACAAAAGTAAAAGTAATAAAAGTAGCTGGCTCTCCTGCTGGAAAGGCAAAAAAATGAAGAGATTGAAAAGTCCCTTTCATATAATTCTTTGAAGTCTTGTTACTTATTTGTATCAGCCACTTGACCTACAAAAAAACATCCCCCTAGGGCAGTGTTATTTATCTTACATTATGAGTTCCTACAATCAACAAACCATATTTCTTCACTTCTTCTTACATAGTGCCTAGTACAATCACAAGTAATTCAATAACTATCTCTCAATGAAACCGATGATGATCACATACAAATGATAGCTGAAAGCTACAAAATCCTTAAGAAAAAGCAAAGCAGAAATCTTTCCATGAATTTCAACAGTGCATTAGAGATTATATTTTAGCAAACACAGACACACAAAAGAAAAGAAAGAAATTATATTTTAGGAAGAATAATTTCTCAGAAGGTGAAGAAAAGAAGACAGAGCGGTAGCTGGCAGGTATAGACTTTGTCACTGATGGTTCTTGGCAAACAAATGATGTGGCTAGATTACAAGTGGTCACTGAATAAAATGAAACAAAAGAGGAAGAGGGAAGGGAAATGGTCAGAAAGGAAGAAAAAGCGAAGAGAGTACGAGACCCTAGAAACAGGTAAGGTTGGGCATCAAATAAGTAGTATACCAAATCTTTTTCAATGTAAATTACATTGAAAGAGGAGACCTTAAAGATCATCTATTTCAAGATCTTCATTTGGCAATGAGGAAATAAAGTCCTAGAAGGGTGAAACAACACTTGACATAGGACTGGAACTTAGATATACTGAATCACAGCTCAAATGCTCTTTCTACAGCTCTAATCGAGTTGATAGTAATGGCAAAAAACCGACTGATATGCAGAACAGAGTTCTGTAAAGCTCCAAAAGAAAGGAATCAAACGAAGCTGGAATATTTAATTCAACTTCTAATAAAAACGCATTAAATTTTACCCCTGTTGCCTCAAAGTACATTGTAGTGGTTATCTCAACTTGCCTTAAGCACATCATCTGAAGAAAAGAACCGGTCTTTTTACTTCACGAATAAATTTGAAATACCTTTTGGGTTTTGTCTCTAGAATCCATTACATTTTCCAAGGAACTTTTAGGTGATGTGCCACTATCCTCTCTTCCTGCTTCCTGCCTTTTCTGTTTCTGCAGCTGCTCTTCCTCCTGTCTGTCCTTTTCTTCAAGTTTCTTCCGAACTTCGGCTTCTTCATATCTAGTTGAGAAAAGAAGTCAAGATGTCTTTTATTGGCATGATCATGAAAAATAAAAGAGTTACAGTTCCATAAAATTAGCACCCCACTATAGGGTATTTTATTGCAGCATACTTTCTCCCTCCAACTGAAATTTGATTCTGCCAGTGTTCTGTTACAAACAACTCATAAATCTGCCCTCTGTAGATTTAGTTCAACTTGCCCAAAAATCTTGAAAAGAAACACTATGCTCTCAAGTTAAAGTTGTTTAATGCTCTTTTTGTTCTTTCCCTCCCAAAAATTTCAACCTTTAAAAATTCAAATCTCCTGCAATTTTTCAAAGGACTTACACTCTTAAAATGAATTCTAAAGACTCATTCGCTTATGAAGTAGTTCAAAATATAAAAAGTAAAGACAACAAATAAGTGAGAAAATGGCCTTAATGACTAAAAGATAAAGGAGTATCTTTGGTAATAGTACAAGTAGGGAAAAACTAGGCAAATCCAAGAGAAACATCAATAAGGGAAATTCTGTTTTACTCATTTGATTAACTGGTCAAAGGAGGAAGAGAATAGTGATTCTAAATTGTATCAACCACCCTAATATACTCCAGCCCTAAAATTAGTAATTTCTGAAAAGGATAAAGGGAATATATTAATTCAAAAAGGTAATTTCTAAGTAAAGACTATGATGTATATAACTAGAATAGTTCATTGATCCAAGCGTGAAATATCATTTAGAAAAACAGTTCCCTTTTTATTTTGTTAAAGAATGACTAATAACTAAAAATGGAAACATACTGCTTCTAATTGCTAATTACTTTATAAGCCTGGTAAGCCAGTCATGGTAAATACTAGAATTAGATCTGTTTTTTAAATATACATAGCTACTGCAAACTAGGCAAAACTAATAGTAAATACTGCATTCCCGTAAGACCGGTGTCCAGTAACCCATTACAACCTGGGGCATATGAGGAATTATATTTTTCTGAAGAATCCTGTCAGAGAGTTAGAAAAAATTAAACCTGAGCTCTGATGTACTACACTAATGCTTACCTTAACAATCTATCATTCTAAACATTTTTAGATTTTCAGTAAAAAATATGAATGGTAACACATGAACATAATAAAGGTAATATGGCCAAAGATTCTAAATTTTGTGCTCCAGTTAACATAAGATTTATTTCTAGGAACTGGGATTCATAAGCATGGTCAGATATAAATGGACAAGTTCTAAATATTACTTTTATCTTCTAAATGAATGTTCTTTTAGGGATTTTATAATAATGTCTGTACCTGAGTTTAAGGCTTTCAGAGAGTCTTTCAGCTTCTTCAATAGCTTTTTTGATGTTTGCAAGTCCAAGTATTGAATGAAAGTAGTCCTAAAATTATAAGAAAACCATCCCATACTTTTAGTACTGGCCACTGTACACAGCACTAATGCTAAAAACATTAAAATCATGGTGCTATGTAAAGGAAAGACTGGATGAAAACATTATGATTAAATGAAGCACTTTTTTTAAACTTTTAACCTACATAAACATACAACTTGTTCTCCAAATGTTTCAAAAGCGTTCTCTTCATACCATTAGTTTGAAAAACAAAACAAAACAAAACCCTAAAAGGTAATAATTTTATTTGGAAGACACCTTTAAGAAGTATATATACTATTCCTATTATTTATGAATAAGTTCCAAAAAGCAAGCTTTCAGGAGCAAAATATATTTTCCTACTGTAAATACGTTACTTAGGGTTTTTTCTCTAGAATCAGAAGCAGTAAAGCAAATTGTATATTGACCCACAGCATGGCATTTATTTTGTTTTCCTTGTTTTAAACTGAAATGTTTTTCCCTCCACCTTTATAATAGCAACCCACCTCTCACCTAGAGTCAAAACACTTTTGACATAAAACAAGTTTCACACTTGAGGAAACCTTGAGTAAAAATCAAATGGTAGAAATATATCATTAATAATATAATCTTTAAAAAGAAAGGTTTGGCACATAATTTACTAACAAGTATAATAAAGCTAAGAAAAATAACTTCTCTAAGAGGTCATTCATTAGATCCTGCAATCAGAGATATTTTCAAATCAAGGTTGGTTTGACATGACCGTAGCACAGTGAGACTCAGCTAACTGATTTTTGGATCTAATTATCTAACTGGCCACAACCTGTCAGTGTGACTCTGAAACAGAGCCTAGTAGCACAGTTCATCACAAATGATATAGTAATAAAAAATTTATAAAAAGAAAGACCAAGAGGCCAGATATCCATCGTTGGCTCTTTGAGAGGCAGTCACTAAGAGCTGGTGGAGTAAATCTATTGATAACAGCTATCATATATCTATCTATCTAGCCTAAAAGAAGATCACGTTTTGGGGCGCCTGGCTGGCTCAGTAGATAGAAAGTGCAACTCTTGACCTCAGGGTCGGGGTCGTGAGTTCGAGTCCCATGATGGGTGTAGAGAATTCTTAAAATACATAAATAAAAGTACATCATGTTTTGGTTAGGCTTATTCTTCTAAATAAAGACTAAGTAAATTAAAAGGCCCTTCACTATGTAATTTCAATCAAGTATATAGTTTTTTCAATATTGTATCAACTGGAAACTTTAGCTGCAGCAATTTCCAGACTTTTGATGCAATATGTTTCCTTTTTTAGGACTGTACGTATTTATTTGTCAGAGAAAGAGAGCGAGAGTGAGTGAGCACAAGCAGGGGGAGCCTGTGACAGGCAGAGGGAGAAGCAGGCTCCCCACTGAGCAAGGAGCCCGATGTGGGGCTCGATTCCAGAACCCCGGGATCATGACCTGAGCCAAAGGCAGATGCTTAACTGACTGAGCCACCCAAGCATCCCGATGCAGTATGTTTTCAATAGAAAACAAAATTTAATCATTATTGTAAGATATTCTCTCATAAAAATAAAACACAAAAACAAAATTACCATGACTTGTTTCATTAATTTTTTGACATGAACTCATTAAAAATTTTAGCCAGCCTATAAGCCCAGCTTTAACCCTGTTTAAATACTGAAAAAATTGTTTGTGTTTGGGCATGCCTGTTACAAACTTCCAGAAGAAACTCCCCTAATATTAGGGAGGTTTTTTTGTCAATAATTATCTCTCTCTGTGCTCTTAAAGGAGCACAATTAATATTTTTAAGTTTTCAATAATACTGACAATTGGCAGAATAGAAAAATAATACCCAATTCTTACACGGCTAAAAATGTTTGTTTCTCAGGTTTACCCAAGTAGAACTTTCTTTCTTTTTTTTTTTTTTTTAAAGATTTTATTTATTTATTCGACAGAGATAGAGACAGCCAGTGAGAGAGGGAACACAAGCAGGGGGAGTGGGAGAGGAAGAAGCAGGCTCCCAGTGAAGAGCCTGATGTGGGGCTCAATCCCATAACGCCGGGATCACGCCCTGAGCCGAAGGCAGACGCTTAACCGCTGTGCCACCCAGGCGCCCCCCCCCCAAGTAGAACTTTCTTATTCCCGAACATAAAAATTCAAACAAGCCTCATGATTTCCCAAATAAAAAGGCTTACCAATAATATTTAGGATAAATTATCATGTATACCATGCAGATTTGAAAATATAATTCTAATTTTATCTAGACTTTGCTACACTAATATTTTCAATATTATCTCCCTTTGCAGATAACCCTGAAAAAATTGTTCAAAAACGGATTTTTTTCAATGAGTAAGAAATATAATGTGTCCTTTACTAGTGAGCTTGCTAGATTAGCATTTTATCTAATTCTTAAATATTCCCTCATGTAAAACAAGAGCGAAAGATACAAGTTTCTGAACAAGACTAGTGACATTATATTCTGCCCCTACCTGATTTAAAGTGTAAAACCTAGAAAATGCCTAGTTAGTAAATTTAACACTTCACATACTTCAAGTGCACTGGAGATGTTGGGCTAAATAAAATAAAACAATAAAACAGTTCTAAGGCAGAAAATAGATATGCACTCTGGACAGAGCAAATGAACTACAGTGTAGAAGTAACAGCCTGAGTTACCTGAGCCTTTGCAGGGAGCTTCCTAAGCTGAACAACTCCTGCAACTTTCAACTACTCCCTTTGGAAATGTAATAGATACTCTGAGGAAATGGAAAAAAATTCTTATCGATGAAACTTCACTCCTAATCTTCCCAAGTTAAAAAAAAGTAGCTATAAAAACACTACCAATCTTCTCAAAGAAAAAAAGCAACCATTAACTTAGAAAACTACAGCAAAAAGTAGGGGTGCCTGGGTGGCTCAGTCAGTTAGGCGGCCGCCTTCGGCTCAGGTCATGATCCCAGGGTCCTGGGATGGATTTCCCCATTGGGCTCCTTGCTCAGCAGGGAATCTACTTCCCCCTCTGCCTCTGCCTGCCTCTCTCTCTGTGTCAAATGAATAAAATCTTGAAAAGAAAAGAAAAGAAAAGAAAAGAAAAGAAAAGAAAAGAAAAGAAAAGAAAAGAAAAGAAAAGAAAAGAAAAGAAAATTACAGCAAGAAGTAAATACATAAAAAATTGGCCCTACCGCAACAAACAAAACAGGAGACACCAAAACTACCAAGTTATCCGAAGCTGCAAATCTTTCAAAAATATTTACTTAACACTTTTACACTTCTTTTAAAAGCAATTCCACTTTAACAGATATTATAGAAACTGTCAAAGAGCATGCAGAAACTTGTTTGAATTTGGGCAGGCCTCTGTATCTGCAGATAGGTATGCCCAAGAATGTTCTAAGGATAGGACCAATCTAGCCATCTGTGGACAAAAGGATGAACCTCTAAATGCAAGGGGTCACCTTTCCAAAGCTAGATCTAAATCCCTGTAACTATTATTAACAGAACTCTGCTGGTGAGAAGGAATACCAGCAATGATTTATCACTATTAAATAAAACACTGAAGCCATCCCTTAACCAACAACCAAAGAAATTATATTGGTCACACTACTCTGGAAAAAAAAAGTTATTTCAAAGAATAAGGGAACATTTTTCACTTCTGTACGTCAATTTAAATAAGGCAAGCCAATTCAGTGAACAACAACAAAATCTCAATTTTAATTCAAGAATGGCTTCTCAACCAGATAAGAAACCTATAAGCAGTATAGGTTGCTGCTATTGTCTGGTAGCAAGTTTGCTGGTGGAACCACCAATGCAATAGTCCTCCAATTTTTTTTTTTTTTTTAAGATTTTATTTATTTATTTGTGAGAGAGAGAGAAAGAGAGGCAGGCAGAGGGAAATGCAGGCTCCCCGCTAAGTACAGAGCCTGATGCAGGGCTTGATCCTAAGACCCTGAGATCGTGACCTGAGCCGAAGGCAGACGCCTAACTGACTGAGCCACCCAGGCGCCCCACAATTTTTTTAATCTACTTGCTATGTTCTTCTTTTGCCCATTTCTGGTGCAGCTGAAAATGCAACCATTTTCTCTAGCAACAATTACCCTAGTCATTGGTTCTCTTTATCCATCTATACCTCTCCCATTTTCCCTCCCTCCCCATGGCTTCAGCAAAGTGGAAGAAAGGAACTTGCTCATAGGATTAAAAGAAAAAGTAATAATAATAATAATAAATAAAAATGGAAGCAATCAATATTAACTGACTCTTTAATATGGCTACAATGTCACTCAAATATAAAAATCTGTCACATAAGAACAAGTGACTGACCAACCAGGGACTGATGAATGAAATAGGAAGATGTGGTGTGTACACACACACACACACACAAAGAATGAGATTATGTAATTTGTGACAACATGGATGGACCTAGTGGGTATTCTGCTAAATGAAACAAGTCAGATTGAGAAAGACAAATACCATATGATTTCACTCACATGTGGAATCTAAAAAAGCCAAATGAATAAACAAACAAAAAGTAGCATCATACCTGTAAATTCAGAGAATAAACTGATGGCTGCCAGAGGAGAGGGAGTAGGGGATAGGGCAAATGGGTGAAGGAAAGTGAGAGATAGGCTTCCAGTTATGGAATGGGTAAGTTACGGGAATAAAAGGCACAGCACAGGGAATGTAGTCAATGATATTATAATAGTGTTGTATGGTGACCGATGGTAGCTACACTTGTGGTGAGAATAGCATAATGTATCAATTTGTCCAATCACTATGTTGTACAACTGAAACTAATTTAACATTGTATGTCAACTACACTCAAATAAAAAAGTTAACAGAAACAACAAAACATTCACACACACAATAAGTGACTAAATCTTGAATCCCGAGAGAGTATGACTGCAGTCACATTTTCTCATTTAATGCATGAGTAAACTGAATCCTTCCACTTGACCTGGTGATCATTTATTGTAACAGAAAAATATGCGTCTGTACATTGCTATAAACTTGTACTAACCCAAGGCAAATTAGGTATGTGTATATAGTGTGATTCTATCCACATATATACATGTACAAATAAAGAAACTGAACATTTAGTTTGCTTTTTCTATCTGCATAAGAGTTTGAACTTGATGCTGCATAATGTGATCTAAATTTCAGTATCAGTTAAAACTTTTAGAGAAAATCAATAGCTCTACTGTGCAAAAATAACTTAGCAAATAAAAATGCAGAAATAAAAGGTACCTGCTGTTGCTTGAAGTCAGGCCTTTTTTTGATAAGATTATAAACGGTCACGTATTTCATATATAGTACATATGCCCTCTCCTCATCACGATCTAATCTGCATTCTTCTGCTGTCTTGAAGATCTTCAGGGCACTCTGTACATAACTTCAATTAGAGAAAAAAATAATTAAAACACTTGACATACAGGCAGGGGGGAAATCATGTTTAAGGTCTACAGAGAATCTTGATAACATGAATTTCATAATTTAGACTGCACGACTTTGTAACTGATACAAAGTTACATATATGTTTGGATGCAACCTGAAAATTCCCCTATCCTACAAATAAATACTTCTGCTTCCCAATAGTTGTTTATATACCATCAAACTGTTCAAAATGCACTGAGCCCAATTTTTTAAAAAATTTGCTATGATAGATAATCCTGAGACAAGTGGTCCTTCGGCAGCCACATAATAGTCATATTCTACGGTTAAAGAACATAACACCATACCGTTTGTCCTGAAGTAGGGGAGCTAAAATCTTTAGTTAATGTTTAATGTAAAACACTTTTCAATTCTCCTCACCCCTTTCTAACTATGTTGTAAAAATCTCCCCACCTAAAAATCTAAGAAACAAGGGACAGGGAAAGAGACATGAGTTCCGTCTCTTTACTTGGTTAAAGTTTTCTACAAAATGACCAAATTACACTGATTCACTGGTGCTAGAAGGGAAAGTGATTTAAAGTCTAAAAATAAGTCATCTTAAAATTCCACTTTGGTGAAATATTTGAGGATTCTGTGGCATTCATTCTAAGGCCATCTGCCTGGTTATCAGTCTTTAGAAAGCAAATTAATAAAATAGGCGTTTCTGCAAGAGGAATTCAATCACTGAGGACTAAAGTTTTGGCAACCCGGTCATAGTACTAATGCTTATATACAATGTGCTTTATCCATAACATATATACAGAGCAGTGTTTCTTGTTTTCTGTAATTTTCAATCTGCTCCACAACTAAAACATGGATTAATGATGAAGTTGGCCAGGCCAAGACCACCACATAAAGGAAAAGGGCCAAAGTTATATTTAGGACCAAAGGCAGTCCTATACAAGGACCATTTCAGTCAGTGTGTACACCCTGCCTAGTTAGCATCACAGTCCTAGGATAGGATAAATCAAACCAATGCTAGTAAGGAGATTCTCTAGAAGAGTTTAGGAGTGGGAGCTACAGTCCTTGGGTTTTATCTAAACTTCTTTCACTCTGATGCATGTATATCTCATGCTCTTATATGCAGATCAAGCTGAGATGGCCACAGTGCCACTGTGAGTCTAGTGAAACAGCTAAAAATCCTAAAAGGATTCTATCATTCTTTAGAATAGTGCTATGCCATAGCAAGAACATGAGTTTGTGGTGGTATATTTAGGGAGTCCTGCTGACATACCACTTCTTATGGGATCAGGGTGGTCCCAGAGCTAAACCCATTGCTAGAATGAATTGATCTGTCTTAGGATTAGATCTGAGAAAGCTTCAAGGTGGCTTTATCTTTCCCATTGTTTTCCATTTGAAAGTCATTCAACGGAAGTTTATTAATTTATTTTTAAATTTCTATTTATTTATTTTAGAGAGCGCACTCGAGAACGGGGTTGGGGGGAAGGGAGAGAGAATCTTAAGCAGGCTCCACAGGGGGAGCCAACTCCCCACAAGGTCCAACACGGGGCTCAATTTCACGACCCGGAGATCATGACCTGAGCCAAAATCAAGAGTCGGGACACTTAACGGACTGAGCCACCCAAGCGCCCCATCAACAGAAGTGAAATAAAACTGCTTTCTCTGTTATCTCATCAATATTACCAACCTAGTTCAAGAAGTGGGCCAATCCCTGTCTTATTCTCCCTGTCCCTGAAAAGACCTGTTTTGTTTTTTTTTAAAGATTTTATTTACTTATCCATGAGAGAGAGAGAGAAAGAGGCAGAGGGAGAAGCAGACTCTCTGCTGAGCAGGGAGCCCGATGTGGGGCTCAATCCCAGGACCCTGGGACCACAACCCGAGCTGAAGGCAGACGCTTAACCGACTGAGCCACTCAGGCGCCCCAAGATCTGTTTTTTAAAAGCCCATTTTGTCTACTGTAACTGTTAGAAATGTCAGTTCATTTGGGGATTTTCTTTTCTGATCTTTAAAGTTCCTACTATTCTCTCCTCTTCATCCCTGATGTTTTGTTTTCTTTCCACCTTCTATTTCCTTTAGAAAATGACTCATAAAGATGTCCCTGTGCATTCATAGGTCTCTTTAGATGCCTCTTCACAGGTTCATTTGGGATCATATATATCATTTTTTTTAGAGCTACCCATTTACGGAGGAGCCATGGAACACCTCTTTTCTCTCTGACTTCTAAAATCTGCTTGCCCCAAGTCTGGGATATATGGCTGGCTAAATCCACCTTTCTTTCTGAAACCTTTATTTCCAACTCTATTAATAATGTAGTTACTTATTTATCTCCAAATCTTCTCCTTTTTCAGTCAAAATTAATTCAGAGGAAAAGTTCTGCTATTGCTTCTTGTCCCTTAACAGAGATAAAACTATCAACAAGCTAACAATTTTATTGATACCGCATTTTTAGGAATATTACTTTCAGTAAATACCAAAATACCTGGACCTCTCCCTCACTATTAAATTTTATCTCAAGACAGATTTTGTAATCATTATTAGTGAAGTATCATCTCTAGCCTCAGCAGGTAGATAGACTGTGTATCTTCAAAAATAAAAACACCTAAAACAAATCATTAGATTGAAAGTTCATGTCAAATTGGCACAAATTAATACTTTGCTAAATATTAGACAAAAAATACATGTTCCTCCTCTTTTAATCAAAAAAAGACTACGCTAGGATCATATCTTATCTGTGAAATGTACAAGGATAGGTGGGAATGCAAGTTGGTACAGCCACTTTGGTAAATAGTGTGGAGGTTCCTCAAGAAGTTAAAAATAGAGCTATGATCCAGCAATTGCACTACTGGATATTTACCCTAAAGATACAGATGTAGTGAAAAGGGCCACAGGCACCCCTATGTTTATAGCAGCAATGTCCACAATAGCCAAACTGTGGAAGGAGCTGAGATGCCCTTCAACGGACGAATGGAGAAAGAAGACGTGGTCCATATATACAACGGAATATTACTCAGCCATCAGAAAGGATGAATAC
Organism: Ursus maritimus; assembly: GCF_017311325.1. Taxonomy (NCBI): domain Eukaryota; kingdom Metazoa; phylum Chordata; class Mammalia; order Carnivora; family Ursidae; genus Ursus; species Ursus maritimus. The sequence continues at coordinate 23,105,671 of NW_024426119.1, forward strand.
CCACCATTTGCATCGACATGGATGGGACTGGAGGAGATTATGCTAAGTGAAATAAGTCAAGCAGAGAAAGACAGCTATCATATGGTTTCATTTATGTGTGGAACATAAGGAATAGCATGGAGGGCATTAGGAGAAGGAAGGGAAAAATGAAGGGGGTCAAATCAGAGGGGGAGACGAACCATGAGAGACTATGGACTCCAGGAAACAAACTGAGGGTTTTAGAGGGGAGGGGGGTGGGGGGGATGCGTTAGCCCGGTGGTGGATATTAAGGAGGGCACGTATTGCATGGAGCACTAGGTGTTATATGCAAACAATGAATCATGGAACACTACATCAAAAACTAATGATGTCCAGTATGGTGACTAACATAAGAAAATTTAAAAAAAATAAAAAATTTTAAAAAATATACAAGGACAAAAATGATCTTTAATTAAAAAGTATATCTATACTGTTTTAGGAAAAGACATTAACTGTGGCTGAATGAGTTTTGTTGAAACCTTGTAGTCTTTACCTCTTAAACTTATAATCTGATACACTGTCCAAAGAACAGAAAACATGCATATTACCAGAATACATATATACTCTGCCAAGATAAAGTTAAGAATTTCTCTAAGGAGATTTTACTTTTTTCAAGTGATGCCATTTTTCAAATAAACTTCAAACTGACTACTTATCTGACCCATTTAATAATATGGAAATGAACTAAAAATTAATATATGATTCAGTGAAACTAGCAAAGGATACATACTTCCTCGTGCTTATTTTCTCTGGTTTAACTTCTGTCTTCTTATTAAGGTCTTTCAGGGAAGAACTGAGGTAGAGTTCTTTAGGAACTGAAGCCACAGCAGGCATGATGAATAATCTTTACTTTTCCACTTTTACAATGGATGGCGTACTTCATTAAAAGTTCTTTTCTGAAACAAAATGAACACAATTCCAATTAACAACAAAACAAGTGAACAGTTAAAAAAACATGAAAGTCCTAACTAAGGAGGGCACGTGCTGTAATGAGCACTGGGTGTTATACGCAAACAATGAATCATGGAACACTACATCAAAAACTAATGATGTACTGTATGGTGACTAAGATAACATAATAAAAAAGTAAAATAAAATCTGAAAAAAAAAGTTAACTTTATCTTCAGTAACCATTTTGGGAATTCAAGATAATCAGGGCATCAAACTAATTTTTTCAAATATTCATTAAATGAATTATTGTTTGTATCACTTAAGCATTAAGAATTTTCCTGTCAAAGGAATTTACAGAATAAGATTTTTTATTTTTTATAAAATATATTTTATTCATTTTTATTTTTTATATTTTTCTACTGCTAAATCTTCATTGTGTCTTCATTAATCGATCACAAATAGAAAGGTTTCATTTAGAATTATTTCCCTTTCTCATTGATAATACCAGTTAATAAAAAGAAACAAGTTGAACAAGTTGGTGGGGGGTGGGGAGTAGGCAGGGCCACTTTATATAGAGCTAGGGATACATGAACAGCATATACCCAAGTACTCTGGCTTACTCTAAAAAAGTCTTTGAGGCTTCATTACATTCTTTGTTCCTTGTATGCTCTGGTAAATTCTGACTAAGAAGATGGAGAAAGCAGTAAACAAAATGAAGACAAGAGGAAGAAAAGCTGAGTATGTATCAATAAGCTGCGTGTGTACATGTGCAGGAATGCATACAGATAGGGCAGATCAGGAGCAGACACCAAATGGGGAGTCTTGGCAAGATCCTAAGTGTTACCAAATGAAAACTTCAGAGGAATCCAATTAAATTTATACATGTCCTCGGCTTTGAAGAACTAATTACAATTCAAATAAATACAGGTATACCTCGTTTTACTGTGCTCCACTTTACTGTTTTCCACAGATACTGAATTTTTTACAAACTGAAGGTTTGTGACAACACTGCATCACGCAAGTCTTCTGGTGTCATTTTCCCAACATTTGCTTGCTTCGTGTCTCTGTATTACATTTTGGTAATGCTCACAATATTTCAAACTTTTATTATTGTATTTGTTATAGTGATCTGTGATTACAACTTACTGAAAGCTCAGATCATGGTTAGCATTTTTTAGCAATAACGTATTTTTAATTAAGTTTTTAATTCTGATTCCAATTTAGTTAACATACAGTGTTATATTAGTTTCAGATGTGCAATACAGTGATTCAACAATTCTATACATTAGTGCTCTTCGTGCTAAGTGTACTCTTTACTACACATTACGTATTTCACCCACTCCCCCACCACCTCCCCTCTGGTAATTACCATCAGCTTGTTTTCTAAAGTTAAGAGTCTGTTTCTTGGTTTGCCTCTTTTTTTTCCTTTGCTTGTTTGTGTCTTAAATTCCACACATGACTCAAAATAATACAGTTGTCATTCTCTAAAAATTTTGCTTATGATTACATTCTCTAGTTCCATCCATATTATTGCAAATGAAAAGATTTCTTTCCTTTTTTTTAGAGAGCGAGAGAGCACGTGAGCAGGGGTAGGGGTGGCGTGGGGGGGGGGCAGAGGGAGAAGGAGAGAATCCTAAGCAGGCTCCATGGTCAGATTGGAGCCCAATGCAGAGCTCAATCTCATGACCCTGAGATGATGCCCTGAGCTGATATCAAGAGTCAGATGTTTAACCAACTGAGCCACATAGGCATCCCAAGATTTCATTCTTTTTCATGGTTGAATAATACATATAGATCTAGATCTAGATATATCTCACATCTTTTTATCCATTCACTATCAATGGACACGTGCTGATTCCATAATTTGGCTATTGTAAATAATGCTGCAATAAACACAGAGGTGCATGTACCCCTTTCAATTAGTGTTTTTGTATTTGGGGGGTAAATACCCAGTAGTGCAATTGCTAGATCTCAGGGTAGTTCTATTTTTAACTTTTTGAGGAACTTCCAAACTGTTCTCCAGAGTGGCTGTACCAGTTTGCATTCCCAGCAACAGTGCATGAGGATACCTTTTTCTTCACATCCTTGCCAACACTTGTTGCTTGTGTTTTTGATTTTAACCATTCTGACAGGTATGAGGTGATTTTTGATTTGCATTTCTCTGATGATGAGTGATACTGAGCATCTTTATATGTGTCTTTTGGCCATCTATTATGTCTTTGAAGAAAAGTCTGCTCATGTCTTCTGCCCATTTTTTAATTGGATTATTGTTTTCTGGGTGTGGGGTTGTAGGAGTTCTTTATATATTTTGGATACTAACCCTTTTGTTGGATATATCATTTGCACATATCTTCTGCCATTCAGTAGGTTGCCTTTATTTCCTTCTTCACTTTGCAGCTTTTAACTTTGATGTAGTTGCAACCGTTTATTTTTGCTTTTTTTCCTCTTGCCTCATGAGACAGAAAAATGTTGCTATGGCCAATATCAGAGAAATTACTGACTATAATCTCTTCTAGGATTTTTATGGCTTCAGGTCTCACATTTAGGTCTTTAATCCATTTTGAGTTTATTTTTGTGTATGTTTAGAGAAAGTGGCCCGGTTTCATTTTTTGCATTTAGCTGTCCAGATAGTCCAAAACTATTTGTTGAAGAGATTGTCTTTTTCCTATTGTATATTCTTGCCTCCTTTGTCAAAGATTGACCATATAATTGTGGGCTGATTTCTGGGTTTTCTATCCTGGTCCACTGATCTGGTCCATTATTCTGTCCATTGATCTGTCAAAACAGTATCAGACTGTTTTGATTACTACAGCTTTGTAATATAACTTGAAGTCTGGAATTCTGATATCTCCAGTTTTTTCTTTTTCAAGATTGCCTTGGTTATTTGGGGTCCTTTGTGGTTCCATACAAATTTTAGGATTGTTCTAGTTCTATGGAAAATGTTGTTGGTGTTTTGATAGAGATTGCATTAAATCTGTAGATTGCCTTGGGTAGCACAGATATTTTAACAGTATTTGTTCTTCTAACCTATGTGCATGGAATGTCTTTCCATTTCTTTGTGTCATCCTGAATTTTTTTCATGAATGTTTAATAGTTTTCAGAGTACAGGTCTCTCACCTCCTTGGTTAAGTTTATTCCTAGATATTTTATTGGTTTTGGTACAAATGTAAATGAAATTCTTTTCTTAATTTCATTTACTGCTGCCTTATTATTAGTCTGTAGGAATGCCAACAGATTTCTGTACATTGATTTTGTATCCTGTCACTTTACTGACTTCATTTATCAGTTCTAGCTCTTTTTTGGTGAAGTCTTTAGGGTATTCTATATATAGCATCATGTCATCTGCAAACGGTGAGTTTTACTTCTTCCTTAACATTCTGGATGACTTTATTTCTTTTTGTTGTCTAATTTCTGTGACTATGACTTCCAGTACTGTTGAATAAAAGGGGTGAGAGTGGACATTTTTTTTTTTTTTTGAGAGTGGACATTCTTGTCCTGTTCCTGACCTTAGGGGAAAAGCTCTGCTTTTCCCCATTAAGGATGAATGTTAGCTGTGGGTTTTTCATAGATGGCCTTTATTATGTTGAGGTATGTTGACTCTAAACCTACTTTGTTGAGGGTTTTTGTCATGAATGGATGTTGTACTTTGTCAAATGCTTTTTCTGCATCAACTGGAATTACCATATGGTTTCTATTTTTTTTCTTACTGATGTGATGTATCATGTTGATTGATTTGTGAACACTGAACTACCCTTGCATCCTGGGAATAAATTCACTTGATTGTGATGTATGATTATTTTAATGTATTCTTGGATTTGGTTTGCTAATATTTTGTTGAGGATTTCTGCATCTATAGTCATCGGATATACTGGCCTGTAGTGCTCTTTTTTTTTTTTTTTTTTGTGGTGTCTTTACCTGGATTTGGTATCATGGTGGTACTGGCTTCACAGAATAAATTTTGAAGTTTTTCTCTCACTTCTATTTTTTGGACTAGTTTGAGAAGAATGGTATTAACTTTTCTTTAAATGTTTGGTAGAATTCTCCTGTGAAGTCATCTGGTCCTGGACTTTTGTTTGTTGGGAGTTTCTCATTACTGACTCAATTTTCTTACTAGTAACTGTCTGTTCAAATTTCCTCTCTTCCTGCTTTAATTCTGGTAGGCTATATGCTTCTAGGAATTTATCCATCTCTTCTAGGTGTCCAATTTGTTGGCATATAATTTTTCATAATATTCTCTACAGTTGTATTTCTGTGGTGTTGGTTGTTTTTTCTCCTCTTTCATTTGTACTATTTTATTTGGGTCCTCTCTCTTTTATTTTAGTCTGACCTGAAGTTTATCAATTTTGTTACCTTTTCAAAGAAACAGCTCCTACTTTCAATGATCTGTTCTATTGCTTTTTTAGTTTCTGTATCATTTATTTCTGCTTTGATCTTTGTTATTTCCTTCCTTCTGCTGGTTTTAGGTATATTTATTCTTCTTTCTCCAGCTCGTTAGGTGTAAGGTTAGGTTGTTTGAGATTATTCTTGCTTCTTGAGGTAGCCCTGTATTGCTATAAACTTCCCCCTTCGAACTGCTTTTGCTGCATCCCAAAGATTTTGGACTTTGTGTTTTCATTTTCATTTGTCTCCATGTAATTTTTGATTTCTTCTTTGATTTTTCGGATGACCCGCTCATTATTTAGTAGCATATTATTTCACCTCGATATATTTGTGGTCTTTCCAGATTTTTTCTTATGGTTGATTTCTAGTTTCACAGTGTTGTGGTCAGAAAAAATGCATAGTATGACTCTGATCTTCTTGAATTTGTTGAGACTTGTCTTATGGACTTATAAGTGATCTATTGTGGAGAACATGTATTCTAACGTTCTAGGATGGAACATTCTGAATATATCTGGTAATCCATCTGGTCCAGTGGTAATTTAAAGCTACTGTTTCCACGGTGCCTGGCTGTCTCAGCTGCAAGAGCAAGTGACTCTTGATCTTGGGGTTGTGAGTTTGAGCCCCACCTTGGGTGCAGAGATTATTTATTTATTTATTTAAATTTTTTTTAGATTTTTTATTTATTTATGTGACAGAGAGACAGCCAGCGAGAGAGGGAACAGAGCAGGAGAGTGGGAGAGGAAGAAGCAGGCTCCCAGCGGAGGAGCCCGATGTGGGACTCGATCCCAGAACGTTGGGATCATGCCCTGAGCCGAAGGTAGACGCTTAACGACTGCACTACCCAGGCGCCCCTAGAGATTATTTAAATAATAAATAAATAAATAAATAAATAAATAAATAAATAAATAAAGCTACTATTTCTCTGCTGGTTTTGTTTGGATGATCTGTCCATAGATGTAAATGGGGTGTTAAAGTCCCTATTATTACTGCATTACTACTGATTATTTCCTACTGTTTTATGTATTTGGGAGCTACGTTGGGTGCATAAATATTTACAATTGTCGTATCTTCTTGTTGGATTGTCCCCTTTGTGACTATTTAATGTCTCTGTCTTGTTATAGCCTTGTCTTAAAGTCTATTTTGTCCAACATAAAGTATTGTTGCCCTGGCTTTCTTTTGGCATCCATTTGCATGGTAAATGTTTCTCCATCCCCTCACTCTCAATCTGCAAGTGTCTTTCGATCTGAAATGAGTCTCTTGTAGGCAGCATATAGATGGGCCTTGTTTTTTTAACCACTCTGCTACCTATGTCTTTGGATTGGAGTGTTTAGTCCTTTTACATTCACAGTAATCATTGATAAGATAGGTAATTACTGCCATTTTGTTACTTGTTTCGTGGTTGTTTTTATAGATTTTCTCTTATTCTTTCTTCACTTGCTTTCTTTCACGGTTTGTTGGCTTTCTTTAGTGATATACCTGGATTCCTTTTGCTTTGTTCTTTGCATATTACTGATTTTTGATTTGTGGTTACCATTAAGTTTGTATATAACATCTGCATAGCAGTCCATATTAAGCTGATGACGGCTTAAGTTTGAACCTATTCTTTACTCCTCTCCCACCCCACGTTTTAGGTATATGGTGTCACAATTTACATCCTTTTATTTTATGAATCCCTTAACTGATTTTTAAAGAAATACTTACTTCTACTTCTTTTGTGTTTTTTACTTTTCATACTCTCATGGTCTTTCCTTTCCACTCAATAAGTTCCCTTTAATATTTCTTGTTGCTTTGGTTTAGTGGTCATGAACTCCTTCAGTTTTGCCTGAGATTCTCTCTCTCCTTCTCTTCTGAATGATAGTCTTGATGGATAGAGTATTCTTGGCTGCAGATTTTTTCCTTTCGGCACTTTGAATATATCATGCCACTCCCTTCTGCTTTTTTTAATTACCATGTGTCTTGGTGTGGACCTCCTTGTACTGAATTTTTGGGGACAATCTCTGTGCCTCTTAGATCTGGGTATGTTTCCTTCCCCAGATGAGGGAAGTTTTCAGCTAGTATTTCTTCAAATAAGTTTTCTGCCCCCATATCTCTTCTTCTTCTGGGGTCCCTATAATGTGAATGTTATTACACTTAGATTAAGTCACCGAGTTCCGAAGACTCTTCTCAATTTACAAAATTTTCTTTTTTCTCCTTTGCTCAGCTTGATTACTTTCCATTACTCTGTCTTCCAGGTCATTAATTCATTCCTCTGCTTCATCTATCCTGCTACTTATTCCATCAAGTGTATTTTTAATCTCATTTATTGTGTTCTTGATATCTGATTGGTTCTTTTTCCCTCTTTGTTAAGAGTCTCACTGATGTCCTCCACTCTTCTCAAGTCCAGTGAGTATCTCTGTGATAATTACTTTAAACTTTTCTTTTTTAAGATTTTATTTATTTAGGGGCACCTGGGTGGCACAGCGGTTAAGCGTCTGCCTTCGGTTCAGGGCGTGATCCTGGCGTTATGGGATTGAGCCCCACATCAGGCTCCTCCGCTATGAGCCTGCTTCTTCCTTTCCCACTCCCCCTGCTTGTGTTCCCTCTCTCGCTGGCTGTCTCTATCTCTGTCGAATAAATAAATAAAATCTTTAAAAAAAAAAAGAAAAAGAAAAAGTAAACTTAAAAAAAAAAGATTTTATTTATTTATTTGACAGAGAGAGAGGCAGCGAGAGAGGGAACACAAGCAGGGGGAGTGGGAGAGGAAGAAGCAGGCTTCCCGCCGAGCAGGGAGCCTCATGTGGGGCTCGAACCCAGAACGCTGGGATCATGACCTGAGCCGAAGGCAGATACTTTTAACAACTGAGCCACCCAGGCACCCCTACTTTAAACTTTCTATCAGGCATATTACTTAGGTCTCTTGGTGTAGTTTGGTCTTGTTGTTTCATTTGGGACATATTTCTGTATCTCCTTAATTTTGTTTAACTTTGTGTCTGTTTCTGTGTGTTAGGAAAGTCAGCTACATCTCTTGCTCTTCACAGTTAACGGCTTTATGAAGAAGAGGTCTTGTAATGCCCTGTGTGCAATGTCCCCTGTTCCCCAGGGCCTGGTGCTAAAGGGAGTGTCTCCTATGTGTGTTGTATGTGCTCTATTGTTGAGACCTGGCCTCTTTTTCCTTCAGTCCAGTTGTCAGCAAAGGCTTTCTTCGCCTGCTGTAGGAAGTGCTTGGTCCCGGGCTGGGTGGGATGTGTTTTAACAAGGTGTGCAGTGGTCTGCTTGCAAAATGAGATGTGCCACTGCTGCTGGCAGAACTGACGTCCCACAAAATGCACAGGTCAAGAGACAAAGTGTTGGTGGGGTCTGCACCAGTATTCTAGGGCAGGGAGACTTTGCAGTGCCCAGACTGAGCCAAGTGTGACTAGGAAGGGCAGATCTGAAGCGTGGGGATGGGGCTTGGTGTAAGCAAGTTAAGTAGTGAATGTTGGTGCTATGCTGGTTCCTGCAGCTGGCAGTGTGTTTATAGTGGGGGGTAGGGGAAAGAAATGGCGTGTGCCAGCTTCTTTGTTCTCAGAGCAGTCTCCCTGTGATTCCTGCCTCTCCGGGCCATACTCTGAGACAAGTAAATCACTCTCCCTCCTGTTTGCCCCCAATATTTTCCAAACTACTGCTTCCAGGCTGTATCTCCACAGGCTGTTTGTTGTGCTGTCTCTTTAAGGTTGGGCACTCCACTTCCTAATGCCCTCCTGGCTTTTCCAGAACCAAGCCTTCTGATTTTTAAAATTTCAGGCTGTAAGTCCCACTGGTGGCAGGAACTCACAAAATGCAGCTGCTCTCACTTTCAAAGCAAATGGTTATGGGGAATCGTCTTCCCTGTGTGGGCTCCCTGGTGTGACAGTCTGTTTTTCACCCTTCTCACCACCAGTTTCCTCCCCACCACAGACAGCTTCAGTCCATTTTGCTCTCAAACCGTGTCTTTGCCCTTCCTACCATCTTTGATGTGGCCTCTTCTCTATCTTTAGTTGTGGAGTTTGTTCTGCCAGTCTTCAAATTGTTTTCTGGGTTATTTATGCTGATGTGAGTGTTATGTAGTAGTACCCCTGAGACAAGGTGCCCTTCTGGTCCTCCTATTCCACCATCTTCCCAGTCAACAATTTTTTAAATTAAGGACTGTACATTTTTTGACATAATGCTATCGTACACTAAACAGACTACCGTACAGTGTGAACATAACTTTTATATGCACTGCGGAAAAAAAAATTCATTTGATTCTTTTTTTTGTGGTATTTCTTCTATTGCTGGGGTCTGGAACTGAACTCATAATGCCTTCAATGTATGCCTGTAGTTACAGTAATGCATTTAAGAGATTATAACTTTTTTCCGCTACCACTTCACTTTCTTAATGCTCTTTCTTTTACCAGTTCACTTTTATTAGATGAATGGTCATCCATGAATATCTAATCCTGAAAAGCTGAGTAAGGTACAACTTACCGGGAAAAGGCATCTGTTCACTTATGTGAAACTACAAAGGTGCCCTGATTTGTTTTGATTCGAGTTACATTTTATACTAATACTTTGTGATTTCTTGAAACTCATCCCTTCCAAACCTGTGAAATTAACGCACTGTCTTAGTCACCAAACTTAGCTATGTTTCTCTAAATGTTACATTTTTAAAATGTTCATTTTTTCCATCTATACTTGCTCTATGTGTCTACAAACATATGTTTAACCAAACACTTTATTTAGTAGTTTCAGATCTATGCATTTAGAGATAATGATCTCATACATAAGTACTTTCTACACTTTTTCCTCCATTCTGTGTTCTGTGTCTAAAACTATAATGATAGGGGAGGAAAAAAACTTCTGGACCACACGATCACACCCAAATGGATCAACAAACATTAAATAAGTCCCTCTAGTTAGACATCTAACTCATTAACAATTCATCACCAAACCAGCTCAGAGCAACCATTAAGTAAAGAGTATGATAGGGATCCCTTGGATTTCCTCACAATTACAGACAAGAGCATCATCTGAGTATCTTAACTTCCAAAAAACACTATGCTGTATGTTAAAGATACAACAAGTATATAAGACATGGTCCTTGATGTCCCAGGATACAGTTTAACCAGAAAACACCCTTTCATCCCACACCCACCATATTCTTACCTCCTGCCCATCCCCCCAACTCTGAGTGAAAAAGCAGGAACACATATAACACCATTTGTATAAAGTTTAAAAACAAACTAAATTCAACAGTGTATTGCTTAAGGATACAAATAAGGTAAACTATTAAGACTGGAAATGATAAACAGAAAATTCTATTTCTGGGGAGACAGAGGACGTAATCAGGAGGCACCTACAAGGAGCTTCAGGGATATCAGTAAGGTTTCATTCCTCAAGTTGGGTGGCACATTCAAAGGTGATCACAGGGTAATCATTTTACTATAATGCTTTATAACATATAAAGGAATATAAGTAACATACTTAACATATATTTCATAAAAATCTTTAAAGAAAACTATTAACCATATTGTAAAACAATGCAAATATGAATAAAATGTGCAATTGTTTATATACATGAAAATATCCACATACGTGTGAAAGTTAGGAAGTATGGGTAAAAGAAGCAAACACAAAATATGTATGTTTTTAAATATTGATTTAAAAAAATACATTTGGAATATTGGAAGAGCCTGATACATAAAACTTTTCGAGTACAGAAGCTTCCATACAGTGGTATGAATGGAAGCAAGAACACGAGCATTAAGGAATAAAGAAACGGAAACAGGCTGTTGATAACTTAAAAAACAAATGAACTGGCAATAAAAAAGAGAATGTTGGGATAGAGTGGGATGGTGCTCCAGGAATACGATTTCTACTGAAATACGAGAAGCAACAGTTGAGGAGAAATACATTTGACTAAGGGAAAGCAAAGTAAGGTCAAGAAACTAACTTTTCCGGAAGGTGTTTAAGGACACCTATGGTACAGGCAGAGGACATTGGAGGTGGGACTATTAATGAGGGCCAGAAGACAGTAAGATAACAGTTAACAAGAACTACTCTTGACTTTTCTGCCCTCAACTAGTTCAGCTAAGACTTGAAGCTTACTTAACAAACAGAAAGCCAACATTTGCTCCCCTGATACAGGCTACCTCTTGAAATGTAATTCCTCAAAAGCCCAATCACTTTTTGTTGGTGATACTACTAAGTGTACTAAGAAAGGGACTTAAGCAAGAATTAGGCAGATTAGCCAGGTACCACTCTGACAGTATCTGTTTTTCCAATTCTATCCTCTATCTGGGTCACAAGTGCTAGTGGTCTAAACCACAGAATATATGTTCAAAAAGTCAGAGTCTATTTTGTTGATTCATGACAATTAGGTTTCCTGGCTGGGAAAAGAAAGCTATTGATTTGGACCTTCTAAAATAAAGGTCTGGAATATATTCTCATGTGAATCTGTTTCTCATGATTACCTTTAAAGCTTGGATCTTTTTTTTTTTGTACTTAGTGCTTACTGTACTCACTAATAATATATATATATATATATATATATATTTATTTATTTATTTATTATTTTTTAATGTTTTTTTTTATTATGTTAGTCAACATACAGTACATTCCCGGTTTCCGATGTAAAGTTCGATGATTAGTTGCATATAACACCCAGTGCACCATGCAATATGTGCCCTCCTACACCCATCACCAACTTCCCCACCCCCTCCCCCTGAGGCCCTCAGTTTGTTTCTCATAGTCCATAGTCTCTCAGTTTCATCTCCTTCTGATTACCCCTTTCTTTATCCCTTTCCTACCGACCTTCCTAGTTCTTATGTTCCATAGATGAGAGAAACCATATAATTGTCTTCTCTTGCTTGACTTATTTCACTTAGCATTATCTCCTCCAGTGCCCCTCCATGTTGCAGCAAATGTTGAGAACTTGTTCCTTCTGATAGCTGAGTAATATTCCATTGTATATATGGACCACAACTTCTTAATCCAGTCATCTGTTGAAGGGCATCTCGGCTCCTTCCATGATTTAGCTATTGTGGACAATGCTGCTATGAACATTGGAGTGCATATGGCCCTTCTCTTCACTACGCATGTATCTTTGGGGTAAACACCCAGTAGTGCAATGGGTGGGTCATAGGGTAGCTCAATTTTTAACTTTAAGGGACTCCACACTGTTTTCCAGGAGGCTGCTAACTTGAATTCCCACCAACAATGTAGGAGGGATCCCCTTTCTCCACATTTCTCCACAATTGTTGTTTCTTGCCTTGTCTATTTTTGCCATTCTAATCATTAAGGTATCTTAGTGTGGTTTTGATTTGAATTTCCCTGATGGCTAATGATTTTGAACATTTTTTCATGTGTTTGTTAGCCATTTGTATGTCTTCATTGGCAAAGTGTCTGTTCATACCTTCTGCCCATTTTTTGATTTGTTTATTTGTTTCTCGTGTATTGAGTTTGAGAAGTTCTTTGTAGATCTTGGATACCAGTCTTATCTGTAGTATCATTTGCAAATATATTCTCCCATTCCGTGGGCTGCCTCTTAGTTTTTCTGACTGTTTCCTTGGCTGTGCAGAAGTAAAGCTTGGATCTTTGAAAAACAAATAATATAAAAACTACATGTGCTACCTAGGTAACTTAAAACAGTTAGCCATTAGCTATCTCAAGGTTAAATTCAATTCAAACATTCACAGATACCCTGCTGTATAGAAGACACTGTGCTTCCAGGGACTCAAAGATTAGATGTGATACCTTTTCCCAAAAAGTTTAAAAAAATTAATGTGAAAGAAAAAGTTGTAAGCAGCGGTAATACAATATAGTAAAATATCCAAATATAAAGAGTTAAAAATAAAGTACAATAAGAAAAATTAAGAAGGAAGATTAAGTATGACTAGAGGGCTCTTGGAAAAGACAGCGTTTAGTGAATCCTGGCAGGAGAAGGCTTTTGAAAGAGAAGAGTTACCCTATTAGGGAAAAAAATTAAGAAAGTAAAGAACATCTTTAGGAACTAGCCAATACAGAGAACAAACAAGGATCTACTAGACAGGAAAGCCTGAAAAAATAGTCTGCGAACAGAAAATAGAAGACACAACATCACAATAAAGCATTTACTTTGTTTTCTAAAGGTAATAGAGAACCATAAGGTTCAAGAAGAGAGTTGTGTGATCCAAACCGAAACACTACAGAGTTATGCTTTAAAAGAAAGACAAAGAAGACACTAGTAATCTATGATAATGATCCTAAGGAAAGATGATGAAAGTCAGAACTAGGGCAGGGGAGATGGAATGGAGGAGGCAGATACTCGAGACACTGCAAAGATAGAGGACTTGGCTAACGATTAGACACATGGTGGGAAGGTACAGGCATAAGATTATAGTGACAAAGTTTTTATTGACAGTTTAAAGTTAACTTTTCTATCCTTAGTTGATTTTTTAAAGATTTTATTTTATTTTTAAAAGATTTTTGTTTATTTTAGAGAAAGAGAGAGAAGGAGAGAAGGAGCACGAATCGGGGAGAAGGAGCGGAGAGAGGGACAAGCGGAGAGAGGGACTCCATGGAGGCCAATACAGGGCTTGACCTCACAACCCTGAAATGTGACCTGAGATGAAATCAAGAGTCAGACACTCAACCACCCAGATGCCCCTCAGTAATCTCTACATCCAATGTGAGGCTCAAACTTACAATACCCAGATCAAGAGCAGCATGCTCTATTGACTTGAGCCAGCCAGGTGCCCCTGTCCTTATATGATTTTTGAGAACAGCTGAAATAAGTAACAATTTTCTCTGATAATGTCATCAAAGGACCGTAGTTGTTTTCATTTTCATTCACAAAATTATACAAGTTACACTGTCAAATAAGATGCCTGGTGTTAAAAATACTTACAGCATGGCCTTAATTGCTGTTTCAGCCTCTACAATCACAGATTTCTGCAGAAGTCAAAGTACAATGTAAAGGGTATTTTTCCCTAATCAAATAAGAAAGCAAAGGATACACATGCAACTTAAATCTATGTGAAATTTAATGTGTTAAATTCTTGATAAGTCATTCTGCTGTACTTTGCCTTTAGAAAGATTTCAAAATAAGTTGACATAAAATAAATTAAGGCCAGTATGACTGAATGAATTCACAATTTATTTTGGCTGTGACAGTAAAAACAAGGAAAGGAGCAACAGCAGTTTTTTGTTTATAGCAATCCTACTGATACTTATAAAAGAATGTTCAGTAAGTATAGAACTCAATTTATAGAAGCTACTTGTTTAGATCTAGAACTAAATATAACATATAACCTATTAAAACTACGTTATGCTTCAAAAAGGATTGTGAGTTAAAAAATAAAAGCAAAGTATATGTGAGAAAAAGTCCTTCTAAAAAATTAATTTTCTTAAGATGTGCAAATCTGATAAAGATGAAATACTTCAGCTTTAGTCACACAGCAATGCTCCAAAAGTGAAATCCAGACAGTGCTGAAAATGAGTTAACAAAATGAGGGGAAAAAAGGAAGGCATAAATATCCCCCTCTCAGTTTATGACAGCCTTCTGATTCTTCCAAAGAGAAAGAGTAGAGATTAGATGACTTGAACCACAGAGTGAAGACTAGAAATTAAAAAGGTGAAGACTGAGGTTTGTGGTCATTCAAATTGGTCCTGGTATCTTAACTAAGGCTTCACACCAGCCACTTCCTAGATCCAAGGCAATGCTGAAAGGAGAGCAAAGTTTGTCTCCATTGGGCATCCATCATCTCAGTCCATCTCTGCCCTTAAACAGCAACAGCACTCATTGTATCTTCTGATTGCCTTAAATTTCACATAATCCATTCTATATTCATTTAAGTTTAAATGCCACAGACAAGTAAGTATTCATGAAATGTTTTAAAGTAATCCTAAAGAATTAAGAAGGCTCAACCCTTTCAAGAATTAGTCACTGCTAAAGCTTCTGGTATTTTCTGAGCATCTACTATGTGTCTAGCATTGAGCTAATAACTGTGTGAGGGCAGTGGTGTTGGGTTTTTTTTTTTTAAGATGTATTTATTTATTTATTTATTTATTTGAAAGGGAGAGGGAGCAGAGAAAGAGAGAGGAAGGGAAGGAAGGAGGGAGGGAGGGAGGGAGGGGAAGTAGGGGCAGAGGGAGAGGGAGAGAATCCCAAGCAGAATCCCCACTGAGCACAGAGCTCGACATGGGGGCTCGATCCCACCACCTTGAGATCATGACCTGAGCTGAAACCAGAAATCGGATGCTTAACTGACTGAGCCACTCAGGTGCCCCGAGAGCAGTGTTTTCAAATCCATTTAGAAGGTCACAATCAGGGGGCACCTGGGTAGCGCAGTCGTTGAGCATCTGCCTTCGGCTCAGGGTGTGATCCCGGCGTTCCGGGATCGAGTCCCACATGGGGCTCCTCAGCTGGGAGCCTGCTTCTTCCTCTCCCTCTCCCCTGCTGTGTTCTCTCTCTCGCTGGCTGTCTCTCTGTCACATAAATAAATAAAATCTTTAAAAAAAAAAAAAAAAAAGACAGGTCACAATCAGCTTTTAAAAAAATAAAATTGAAGAGAAAATATCAGAGCATGTCACATATAGTAAGGTTAAGTACTGTTTCATGAAACTTCAGTTTGGGTTGTGTATGTGTATGCATATAATACTGGGTTGAAATGTAAAATGTATTTCTTACTATAGGTTACAACTGAAAAAGTGCAAAAGTTCTGCAGAGCAATGCTACTTGAAGTTTGGCCCACAGACTAGAGATGGTTGGGGAACTGTTACCAGTCTGTGATAAAATGAGAAATTTATGACAGGATGTAAATCAATTAAGCACACTGAACTTTTCATTGTAGCAAGACCTTCTCTGTGAAGAAAGCAGTTCACTAATTTATACTGTGGTACAAGCTTCAAGCCTGTAACACAAACTGGCTACTTTGAGTGACACTGCTCTAGGGGATAAAGAGAATACCATCGGGCTTCTGATTCAAATGTCTTAGTTTAGTTACCAAGACCAAACTAATAACTATTATATAATAAGCCAACAATTAATTGCTATACTGCATATTAATATGTGACTCCAAGTCACTGGGAAGTCAAAAGGAGGAGAAAATTTGGTGTAGCTTCTTCCAGCCTAGAGTGCACTCTCTTTTGTGCTGGTCCCTCTTCCTTCAAAGACCAATTTAAGTTCCACTTCTTCCACCCTTGATGGTCCTAGTTATTGGGAGTTCATTTCTTGGTCTAATTTCTATAGTATGTATAATCCATGTCATTGCCTTAGTACAGTATTTCAACCAAATGACAATTATGACTAGGTTTTAAGACCCTCATAAGTATGAAGTGCTCATGATGATGTCATGAGGCAGAGACAGAAACTAGCCCTAAGGATAAGATTCAGCTATGAATTGAGTGAGAAAGGAGGGTATTCCAGAAAAGGAAACCAACACGAACAAAGACACAAAATGAGGAATTAGTATGGGAAGGCAATGAGAAAAATAAGGAATACTACAAATCCTTCTCAACTTATGATGGGGTTATGTCCCAATAAATCCATCGTAAGTTGAAAATACATAGAATACGCCTAATCTAAGAAACATCACAGCTTAACCTAGTCTACCTTAAACATGCTCAGGACACTTCATTAGCCAATAGTTGGGCAAAACCATCTATCACAAAGCCTATTTTATAATAAAGTGTTAAATATCCCATGTAATTTATTGAATACTATACTGAAAGTGAAAAACAGAACAGTTGGCAATGTGTCAGTCGTTTACCCTCACCATCACACGGCTGACTGGGCACTGTGGCTCACTGCCACTGCCCAGTACCACATATTGCTGCCTGGGAAAAGACCAAAATTCAACATCTGAAGTACAGTTTCTACTGAATGTGTATCACTTTTACATCATCATAAAGTTGAAAAACCTAGGTCAAACCATTCTAAGTTGGGGAATCAGTTGGGGAAATAAACAATTCAATCAAGGGATTACAAGTACATATCTTCTTTACATGTCACTACTCTGACATGCTAGATCCCTAGCACTGACCTCAGTGATAACTGCGGGCTGACAAGAAATTATATTAGGTAAGGAGATGGAGCCATATTATGTAGGACTTTTGAAGCTATCAAGAATGGTTTATAATTTATTCAGCAGGCAATAAGCCAGTGCTTGAAGGGGAAAATGATATCTCAGGGTGGGTCAAAGTGGGGATATGTAAGATGGATTTGAAGGAGACAGGAACAAGGAATAATACTTTGGATAAGAAAAACTAGCAGGCCATTGCAAAAGAGAACACAAAAAGGCAGAAACATGCTTTTGTAACAGACTGACAACTGAAAATTTTCCCGTGTGCACACACACACAGAATGGTAGTGCTGTTAACAACAACAAACCAACACTAGTTTAAAAAACTGATTAGTTTTGGGGCGCCTGGGTGGCTCAGTTGTTAAGCGTCTGCCTTTGGCTCAGGTCATGATCCCTCTCCGACTCCCCCTGCTTGTGTTCCCTCTCTCACTGTCTCTGTCAAATAAATAAAATCTTTAAAAAAAAGAAAAAAAACCCGATCAGTTTACAGCAGCACTTCTCAACCTGGGCACCATTCCCATTTTGAACCTATTTTGAACAAAGTTATAAAACTTTATTAGAGGAGGCTGCCCTGTGCATTGTAGGATATTTATTTAGCAGCATCCCTGGCCTCTCCACCCACTTGATATCAGTAGTAATTCATCCCCCTTCAGTTGTGACAACCAAAAATGTCTCCAGGCAAAATATCTCCAGACATTGCTGAATGTCTCCTAGTGGGCAAAATTACTCCCAAATAAGAATCACTGATTTCCAGGAAGTTTTGAACATGTATACAAAAGGAACAACATCTAAAGATGCCTTGGTAGAGATGTAAATATATAAATAGAGATTAGGTCCACAGAGAGACCAGGAAAACATTAAACCAACTATTAAGGCATTAATGTTAATTTTGGTAATCCCTATTGTTTTGGGAGATAACAAAGTACTGACAAAGTATTAATCTATCAATGATATATTATCTAGGATACGACTTAAAATAATCTGATTTTCTTGACTTTTATGTATATTTTTAAACTTCTAGAATAGTTTTGAAAACACAGACATTATTCATACTAGTAACTAAAATGAGAAGAATGAAATCAACAAGGAAATGAGATCTTGTTTCTCTACAACTGACAAGATACTTGAAGGGCTTGATGGGGAGGAGGATGAAGGGGAATGTTCCCCAAGGAGGAAGAAACATACTGAAGAAAAACCAGGGAAGTGCAATATGATGGAAATCACAGAAAAAGAACTTCAAAGAACTGTATACAAAGTTCTTACAAATCTTAAAAAAACAAAAAAGTAAAATAACTAGTCCTAGTTCTGAAAATTGACTATATAAACTATCTTCTACTTGGCAAACATTTAGAGTACCTACATCTATTCAAGGTGCAGTGTCAGGAGCTATAGGGAATATAAATATACCTCCTGGGGCGCCCAGGTGGCTCAGTAGGTTTTAAGTGTCTGACTTGATGATCTCTGCTCAGGTCTTGATCTCAGGGTTGAGTTCAAGCTCCATATGGGGGGCTCCACATTGGGTGTGGAGCCTACTTTAAAGAAAAAAAAGAGTATACCTTCTAACAAAGTTTCTACCTCTTAAGATGAAAGATAAGTTAATACAAAGCAAAGTACCATCATATAGGTACTAACAAACCATGCCAAAATCTGTAGCTTTTATTAAGACTATTCCTAGAAAAAAAACCAGAAGAGTAACTGTTTTCCATTAAAAGGTGTCTACTTACATTTATAACCTTAATCCATTTCATACATTCTCTCCCTATCTCAATTTTTTTAGCATATGCAAAATAGATGAGTAGGGGACCAGATCATACTTAGTATGTAGAAAAAAAAGAAAAAGACATGGTTCTCATTCCTAGCCGTATATTAGAATCACCTACAGAACTACAAAATAATGATGCCCAGGACCTACTCCTAAATGGTTAAATCAGAATCTCAGAGCATGGGACTTGCATACAGATATTTTCTTAAAAGTTCCTCGGGTAAATTCTAACATGCAGTCAAGACAGAGATCCATGGACATTACAAAATGGATGCAAACATGTTACCAGAAGTAGTGAAACAGTATGAAGATGACAATTAGGTTCTACCTGAAATCAACATTTTAAGTCATATAATTTCCAAGATAAATTATGAGAAATCACTTTCATTTTTAGAATTCTGTGAGAAATTAAAATAAAACCTTCAAGATTCCTAGACCAATAACTTTTTAAGGACTCTTTGTTTTGAAATTGGTATTACAATGTGTAACAATTTCATTTCACTATTTTAGAAAGATATGCAGGTTCACATCATTATTTGTATGTTTTGGAGAATTAAGACCATGAAAAACTAAACTGTACTGTGTTGGAGATGCTGACTTTATTCACTATACAGAGTATGGTTTTACTTGAATTAGCATGGTGATAAATATGGAATTCCAAATAAGCTTAATTATAACATTTCAGCAGTTACTATATTAAGCTTTGTATTTTGAAAGCATTGTAGGTCTTAGTCTCGTTTTCCATTTATTATCACATGACTTTGAGCAAATTCCTTAAATTCTCCCCCCAACACCACCACTGCCACTCCTCAGATTACCTCCCTCTGCAAAATAGGAATGATTCACCTGCTTCTATAGAGTTCTCATAGGTATCAAATGAAAAAGTACATACAGAAAAATGCTCTGAAAATTATAATGTGCCATGAAGATACAAAGTATTATGGTTAAAGAAATCAAAAGTGTACCTTATTCTGCATCTACTATTAAATCCAAACATTAGTTTAATACAACTTTATCAATAAAATTATGGCAGGTGAAAGATGGCCACAAATTCTTTGATATTCTTCTCTCCAAAATATGTAGGGGTCTATCAGCTGGTGGGGCGGAAGGTTCTGACTGCTCTAACAGAAAATATTGGAAGTAACACTATGCCAATTTCTGGGTCCAAGCTAAGAGACAGCTCCCACTTCTCTCTCTTCAAATACTTGCTTTTGAAACTCAAAACTCACGCTATGAAAAGTCCAAGCCCCATGAAGAAACCATGGGCAGGTGCTCCAGATGACCTGCCCTTCTGAACTACCAGCCAACATCAATTGCCATCCGCGCAAATGAGCCATCTTGGATGTCCAACTCAGTTAAGGTTTCAGATGACTCCAACCCTAGCTGCCTGTCTGATCACAAATGCATGAAACTCTAAGTGAGAACCAACCAGCTGACTCCAGTTAACCCAGAGAAATGTAACAGATAAAACGTAATAATTTGAAGCTACTTTGTTTGGAGTGATTTGTTATACAGCAATAGGTAACTGGGACAACAACCAAGATATTAAAAAAAAAATGTTTCCTTAAGTATATCCAATTTGATTAGCAACTCATAGTTGATGGGCACATTTTTCCTTTAATTTCTACAAAAATAACTTTATCTTCATGTAGAAAAATTCATAATGAAAATATAATGCTTGACAGCTTATGGAAAAAATCTGATGTGCTGGGTTTATTTTCCAACTGTTTTACTTTACAAAAGCCATTCTGGATCTTTCCCAATATGTTCATATTAATAAACAAATAGCTATAATGATTAATACAGGTCAAGTAAATTAAAGTTAAATGCTAGAAAGACATCTTTAAATTTCTGTTAGTTTTTCTCATGCATTGTTTTCTCAAAGAATACAATACATACCTACATACTTATGTGCAATTAATGCATATTTATGTCATTAATAATAAGTTGTTGTTTTACTATTACAGGGTTCCTACCATCCAATTTTAAAGATGCACCCAATGTGTCACAAGAAAAAGAAAACAGATTTCAAGGCAGCCACAGCAATAGGATAAAGGCATAGCACAACCTGCAACACCTTTCAGATAAAATGGTCCAGTACTGTGGAGTCATGACAAACTAAATCCACCACCAAAGACATTCAACAATGAACCTTAAACAGTATCTGTTGAAATGCAAAATCTGCTTACATGGCAAAGCTGCAGAGCAAGCCTAGAACAGGTACAGTTCCTTAACAAATACCACTTGACATTTTTAATGGCTGCAGCAAAAGATACACAAAACTAAGGCTGCTTGCACATTCAGAAAGAGGAACATCCCTTTCATCTGAAACCCTCAGGGTGCTTAAGAAGTATTAAATCCCTTCAGGTAAATATTTTGTTAGTGATTAAATGACTTGCTTCAAGGTCACAGGATGAACTGGAGAAAAGAATTAAACCCAGAAGTGTAGTCTGCAGCTTTATGTATAAATGAACACCACTGCGATTCAGGGTTCTGAAATTTCCAAGGTGGAGTGGAGGTGAAATTAATTTGTCCCACAACTCCAGGAGGGAGGCCAAATTTTAGCAAAGAAAAGCTTTTATTTGGGGGAAGTCATAGTTTTAACTGATGCAGCTTATAGGTTCTTTAAACTCATGGTTGGACTTCACTAAAACTAAGTTTGACTGGGACAGAGAAGGTATTGCGAAACACTCTGCGGGGTTGTATTAAAGGCCTGGGACTGTAGCTCGATAGCAGAAAATTAGAAAACAGAGGCCAGAGGAAGGAGGTCAAAGTCGGGTCTAATTGTCGAAGAAGAACAAAGAATGGTCAAGGCCACCTTCTAAGACCGGAAAACCTGAAAGAAAAAAAAAAAAACTACACGAAACTCACTCGACAACCCTAGGTAGGCAGCGGGAAAGACTCGAGGTTGGGCCCTTCCTCTAAAAGCCCAGTCTATGTTCGGGGCTGTCCCACCCCCTCCGCGAACAGGACTTGTCTCCCCAGTGACCAGCAGCTTGTGAAAGGAAAGGGTGTTCAATACAGACAGGTTCACGAGGAACAAAGCCCAGGACCCAGACCCACACTCACCGTGGCGCCGGGAGCGCTTGACTAACGCCGGCCTCCTCTCGAAAGGCCCATCTTCCACCAACTCGAAGAATTAGCCTTCGCTAGCCCGACGGAAGCCAGACCAGCTCATCCCCTTTTCCCAGTTAGCACTGCGTTGCGACGCGTCGCGTCTCCAACGTCACGGAGGGGAGGGGCTGCGCGCGCGTGCGGCCGTGACTGCTTCCTCTTCCGCAGCCCTGCTAACACCAGGGGGAGGGTTAAAGAGGTCGTTTTGGGTGGGCGGCGGGGGCGGGGCCGAGGCTGTACTAAGCTTCCGTGAGCTTACCTGTCAGTCCTGTCCTCGGCGTTTGTCCGGCCTTGTTCGAGCCCTTTGGTGTTACTCTCATTCTGGCGTTTGCCGCGGACGAAGTAAGGACTTTTGTGCCTCTCACCTACGTATTTTACTTTTCAGAGTGGAGACTTAGGGATTTGAAGCCCCTCAAATTCTGGCTGAAAGTTAACATTCTCCGAAGCCACGCCTCTGGTCAAAGAAGGAACTCGATTCTAAAACACATTATATATTCACATTTTAACACCAGTTAAAGGCCCAGTCTTACAAAAACAAAACAAGAGGTCTGAACTTTCTCGCAAGGTGATCCTTGTACTGTCTTAGAGAAAAGCGATTGGATGCTCCAATTATTTGTAAAGATAAAGTTGCATGGATGGATTTGTTGGTCATGGTCACAAAGTCCCCAGGGACAGTCCCGGTGTTTCATGGATGGGAAAACTGGAGGGTGAGGTCTAGTAAGTGCCTTAAGTAAAAGTGTCTGCCAGATAGGGGTCCAATAAATTTGTAATTTATAAATATAGTGCTTTGCATATAGTAGTCTTTCAATAAATGTTAATTTCCTTTCTGTTACAATGAAATACCTGCAAAAATATGGCCCCTCTTTTATACCTAAGCTTTACGCTGTTTCCCAAAAGATTTAAGACTGATACTATATGAAATATACTGTACTGCCTAGAACTACCAACTAACCTTAGCAAACTTTGCATAACTAAGAAAACAATTGCATCTCCTTTGAAGATGGATCTTAGGAAAGGAAGTTAGTTGTTGGAGTTTTTTTTGTGTGTTTTGTTTTTTTCTGCTGAGCACCTTGATGAATTTGAGTATTAACAAACAAACACACCAACCCAGAACTGAGTTTGGGAGTAGGAACCAAGACAGGGAGAAGAGTGTGAAGTTCTCTAAAGACCGTCTTAGAGACGGGACACCAGAAATGTGAGGCAATTGAGAAAAAGAGAAACCGTAAGAGTGAATTAACCAATGAAGAGTCTCTTACGGTGGTGTGGCAGAAAAAGATTAATAAATAGGACTCTTTAACGTTCACCTAAAGTTATTTTTTTGCTCTAACTGTTCCAATTCCCCCCATAAGTGGACTCTCCCCCACTTCCTTAAAGTGTAAGTCAAATTTGCTTGAGTTTCCTTGAAAACTAAGAAGTTCCACCTGTGAGTCAACAGGTGCAGAAGAGAAGATGATGAGATGATTCCAAAACCGAACTAAGCTGGTGAAAGCAGGAAAAAAACAGAACCTTCCTAGGAAATTCACAGAAATCTGGGGGTGGGCTTTGGACTTTTCAGTATTAGCTGATAAGAGTGCTTAAGGAGGGGCGCCTGGGTGGCACAGCGGTTGGGCGTCTGCCTTCGGCTCAGGGCGTGATCCCGGCGTTGTGGGATCGAGCCCCACGTCAGGCTCTTCTGCTATGGGCCTGCTTCTTCCTCTCCCACTCCCCCTGCTTGTGTTCCCTCTCTCGTTGGCTGTCTCTATCTCTGTCAAATAAATAAATAAAATCTTTAAAAAAAAAAAAAAGAGTGCTTAAGGAACAGGGTTACCTTGATGAAACTGTTTATTGAATTGAATCATAAGCCCTAGTTCTTTTTCAAATTTGTGTTGTAACAAACCAAGCAACAATATCTATGTTACCTAGAATCTAAGTAATCTAAGTAAGGGTCACTAGCTGTTTAGAAGGCATGGCTTGTATTTGACCATGGCTTTAATTCCTTTGCCATCCAGCATAAGCAGTAGTTCAAAATTTATTGAACCTGGTTCATCTTCCCTCCATTCAACTAGTATTTACTGAATGCATGTTCTATGCCAGGCATTGTTTTGGACTTGGGATATAAAGTCCCTCCTCAACACAGAGCTGACTTACATCCTAGTGGGGGAGACATAATGAGCAAATATATATATACTACGTCAGGTATTGTTAAGTGCTAAGGAAAAAACAAACAGGGTAAAGGACCAGCGAAGACGGTGGTATTTTTGATGGGAAAGCCAGGGAAAAGCCTTTTATTTCCATAGAACCTTCGGTGAAGAGAGGGAGCAAGCCGTGGATAAGTGTGGAAAAAGAGTATCCAGGCAATGGGAGCAGCACAGGTGAAGGCAGTGAGGCAGGAAAAAGTGAGTGTGCTGGAGGAACAGCAAAGAGGACAGTGATAGATGATGATCTCAGAGGGGTGGGGATGGAATGATGCACAGATTACATAGGACCTACAGGTCCATAGAACATGTTTATCCCACAATAATGCAAAAAGTGAACCATGTGCTAATATTATATGAAAAAATTACCTTTCATATGTATGATAAAATTTACAAATTACGTACTAACATTCATTACAGCTGTTCAAACAAGTATCCTGTGGTTCTTTTACTAGTTACTATTTTTCTCTATTCATCTGGTTTTTATTTTCTAAAATCAGAATGATTACCATATTGGCTGGTTCCATGGGCCATCAAATATTTTTTATCTCTAGGGTTTGCATCACCAGACAAGGGGTGGCCTGTCTTGGTTATCCTCTTGGATATCAACTTCTGAGTTTAGGAGCTCACCATTCTTTGCACTTCACTAAGAATCTATCAGCCATTGGTTTACCTTAAGTTGTAAGTAATCAACTATACAGTATTTTGAGTTCTATTTTTTTACGTGAGTTATACTTCTATCTAATTAGCATAAATTTACCTCCATAAAGTTTTAGAGATGCCCTCTCATTCTATGATTTCAGGATTTAGTGAACAACTATGCTTACCTTTTTCATCCCTTTATGAAATCACACTTAGGTCTTCTCTCCTTTCTGCCTTTGTTTTTCTAAAGAGCTTTAATCTATTATGTTCTCCTTAGGTGGTTCCCCATTCAAGATGTTATTTTGTCTTCTTCTAGATCTTCCCTCCTTCCCTTAGATTTTCCTTACAGATGTAATACTCAGAATACAATATTACAAATAGTGGTGCACATGGTTTCATCCCAACAAAAGACAGTTTTCAGTCTGTTGACCCTATCACAAAATTTTCACCTACTTGACTGAGGTCATCAAAGAGTTACTTAAACTTCTTAAGAATTGTCTCTGCAATTTTGTCATGTTAACATTAACTGGCAACAGGAGAAATTTTTTTTTTAAGATTTTATTTATTTATTCGACAGAGATAGAGACAGCCAGCGAGAGAGGGAACACAAGCAGGGGGAGTGGGAGAGGAAGAAGCAGGCTCACAGCGGAGGAGCCTGATGTGGGGCTCGATCCCATAACGCCGGGATCACGCCCTGAGCCGAAGGCAGACGCTTAACTGCTGTGCCACCCAGGTGCCCTAACAGGAGAATTTTAGTCAATAGACACAGGAACTTTTGAGCTATAAATGTATTAAATTGAGATCATAGAATCAACACACATGCTTAAGCCTTTTCTACATTTTTCCAAAAAGAAACTCTTAAGTTTTAGCTTAAGGAAGCATTGAATTTAAAGTAGATATTTCTTCAAGTAAAACTTCCAAAAAGTGTTTCTGTAACGTATTTATTTGTATGCAATTTATTTCACTTATATGACTCCTGACTATCTAATGTAAGTCATCTAGAGGAGTAAGGCTATGATTTTTGATGGGCTGTTTACTTCTTCCAGTTCATAGGTAAATATATTAAATAATACATACACAGTTGTTTTCCAACTTCGGTATTGTCAAACAATACATGGCCTGAATAAGCACAAAAACACACAGCACAGGCCCCAAACAAAAATTTACAGACTCAGAGCTAACCAAATGCACAGGATCCCCCAGCTGCCCACCAACTCATGGAGAGCTGTGCCTGGGCTGGCATGACTGGTTGCACTGCAGGGAATGTTCCAGAAGAGGAATCCTGACTCCCTTGCCACCTCCCATATTTATGGAAGAGTAGGGAGGGGGCAGGAATCACCTAGTGGATTTGGAAAAGTCTGTGCTTTCCTTTTGGGGTTACAACCTTATTGGTTTAAAACCAAGCTTTTGATACCAGCTGCCTGAGGAGCTTTTCTTATCAACTCTGGTTTCTGTCTGCAGGCCTCACAGGCTCTCTGCGGAGCCAGCTTGTTGCTAGGCTGCAGGAAAAGAGTGAGCACCCGAGCACCTGGGTCGTCCAGGAGACAGACTAGTGTGTCGTTCCACAAGTGTGCATAAAAACGAACCTCATGGTGCACTGGGTGTTACACGCAACTAATGAATCATCGAGCCTTACATCGGAAACCGGGGATGTGCCGTATGGTGACTAACATCATATAATAAAAAATCATTATAAAAAAAAAAAAACAAACGAACCTTGAGTTTGCATTCAGTAGGTAAGGCGAGGGAGCCACAAATTTGCATTTTAAGATGGTGATGATTCTGATGCTGGTGGTCCCAGACTCCACCTGAAGAAATGTTACTTCACCTAGTCATGAGACAACATGCTCTTCAATCTGAATTTATTTTTGAAGTAGCTGTCTGTGGGGACGCCTGGGTGGCTCGGTCAGTTGAGTGTCTGCCTTTCGCTCAGGTCAGGATCTCAGAGTCGGATGAATCCTGCATTGGGCTCCTTGCTCAGCAGGGAGCCTGCTTCTCCCTCTGCCTCTGCTGCTTCCCTACTTGTGCTCTCTCTCAAATAAATAAATAAATAAATACCGAATAAATAAATAAATAAATAAATAAATAGCTTTCTGTGAGAAATCTTGTCGAAGATTTTTGCAATTTTAATTAGATGATGAGATTCTTGATCTAGTTACTGGGGAGTTTATAATCTTACCTCTGGAATATTTTAACGTTCCAAATCCATCATTATGTCATTCTATAATCCACCAAGGGCAGAGGTACAACGCCCCAGACATCTTTAATGGTTCTTCTTGTGGTAGAGATGTGTGACCTCAGTTGTTCTGGTTGATGTTTCTTCCAATGCCTCCTCTCATATTAGTCCGTGAATGGGGTAGGTACCTCAGCGAATATGCAGTACCTCTATAGAGAAGTGAGGGTATTTCAGAATATAATAAAGTGTCTCCAGGTCTGTCTTTGTATAGCATATTCATGAATAAAAATGGGATGACTGGATGAGCCTATTTATCTATGTGTGTTTAGGAATGTGATGATTTGGGATAGGGGAAAATGCATAATTAGATTTTTCCCAGTGTTTCATGATTGCACTATATGGAAAAGATAGAGTAGTCAAGTGATTATTTTCTTCCTATGTAGGATAACTGTACATAATGTCATTGATAGGTTATATAGATAATTTCTAGTGTTACAACTTATGTTTTAATATAGATAAACACAAGACTTTCATATAATCTTGTATATAAAAAAAATCCTTTATTTCGTTACCAAAAAATTTGACAAATGCCTGGCACATAACAGGTGCTGGATAAATATGTTACCTGAGTGCAAAGGTGCCTGGCACCTAGGAGGGAAAATTGAGGAGTGGTTTAACACTTTTCAATAACAGCAAACCCCCCCCCCATTCTTTCTTTAATGGGGTCCGTTAACATTTTTATCAACTTTTTTGTGAAGAATTGTGTGAAAGCAACTCCAAGCCTACCATTTGAATGAGGCACTTCGATACACAAACTACAGAATTGCCAATGGCTCTCTGACTTCTACTGACGTGTGTTGCCTTTGAAATAATCTTGCTTTCTTTCCGTGATTTATTTGTTTTCCACAATTAATTTGGTCTTCTGTTTAGTAGTAAGACCAGGCAGACAGACAGACAAAGTCGTTTTTAACCCCTTTATCTCAAAATCTCTTCTCTGACTTATCATGGTATCTGAAATGCCATCATCAAAGACTAGCCCCTTCATATGAAAATGTTATATCCCGAAGAAAACCTTCTATCTCCTGGCGTTAAGCTATTATCGGAAATCAGGCAGCTTTCTTCTAACAAGAGAGGATTAAACACTGGGCAGGTAAATTTTGATAGGATTTGGAAGGTAAAAATAAGGAAGAAGGGAGTGTTGTGAGAACCAAGGTTTCCGAAGGAGGCTTTGGGCAGCTGAGAGGCAGGCTGCATATACGAACTCCTCCCTACCAGAGGAGAACACAGGGGTGCACGAGGGAAAGTACCCGTGCTAAAGGTCCCCCAGATATTTGTTTTGTTTTTGCTTGTAACCAATTTATTCAGTTTATTATGGGCAAGTTCCCAGCAAAATGCGAAGATACAAGCTACGTATTCCTGGGTTAATGCAGGAGCCAGTGGGATACATGGAGACTGGGCATTGAGGGCAAGGAAAGAGCTCCAGATTTCAGAGTCAGACCTGGGCAGAGCCCCTGAGTCCAGGGTGGGCTCAGTCCCAGCATGGACAGCTGCTTTTTTCTCACAGCTGGGCATACTGCAAGCCATGTCTTCAAAATCACAGCATTTCCTTGATGTCAGGGGAACAGATACTAAAGAAATGGAGTCCGTGTGCACCTTAGCTGTTGTTGCTTTGTAAGTCACACACTAGCAAGTGGATGAGAATTTTACAGTATTCTAGGAGGGATGGGCCACAGAGCGGTTGAACTTCTGCTTTTCTCTCTCGCTGCCTCCTTGCTTGTTTTTATTCCTACCTGGACGCCCATCCTCCAGCCAAAAACCCTAATGTTGAAAGTCTCTGGTACACAACAAAAGTCTTTTGGACGACAACAGTGTTTTCAAAGCAGCACCTTGTGTAGAAAAGTGTCTGAGGTTGAAAAACAATGTTTCTTCGGTTGGCTATCCCTGACCAATGCCTAACTGAAAGCATAATTTAGAAGACAGATTTAGACAGTGGAATATGGGTAAAAACAGGAAGCAAACTCCAAAAAACTATAGTCTGTGAGGGCTGGGCGGGATAATGATCAATTCACAAATGGTCTCGCTTGAAGGTGATGTAATTGTTGCTTACACAATCATTAATTAATTAATCTGCAGTTTTCTGGTTAAAACTTTTTGTGTATAAGGTATGAGATGGTCAGAGTCTAGCTCGAAACTTCTCTAACTCCCATAAAAAATGCTGAATTGGAAGGCGAGTCACACCACCTATAGTATTTTAAACGGAATAAAAGCCTGTTAGAAAGTACACATACAATATTACAATTCTAATTCTGAAGGACACCTTGAGTTCCATTTCTCAGTTTTCTGAATTTATCTGTCAGGAGCAGACTTAAGGACATTTAACTTTTTAGCAGAATAGAAACTTTGGTCATAGCCATGGTTCTATAAATGTGTTTTAAAGGTGTTATTATTTTTGTTAAAATAATATTTTTAGCAAGTGATACATAACAATAACAAGAAAGTAAACATCTTCACGTCTAAAATGAAAGCAAAACCTCTTTACTAGACTCTTATTTTATTTTAAATATTTTATTTATTTATTTGAGAGAGAGAGAGAGAGAGAAGGCGGGGAAGAGCAGAGGGGGAGAGGGAGGGAGAGGGATAAGCCAACTCTCTGCTGAGTGCAGAGCCCGAAGCAGGGCTTGATCCCAGGACCCTGAGATATGACCTGAGCCAAAACCAAGAGTCAGATGCTTAACCAGCTGAGCCACCCAAGCGCCCCTAGACTCTTACTTTATATACAGCCAAAGAGTCAGTAGTGTTTATAAGCAGTAGTGGGTTCTCTTATAGGGAAATAGAAAAATAGAGAAATGAGACATAACCTGTTATTTTCACAGATTTGTGTTAGACAGTAATGTTCTTTCTGGAAGGCACAAATTGGAAATATTATTACCCAAAGGTTAAAATATGGTTCTAGGGGCGCCTGGGTGGCTCAGTCACTTAAGCGCCTGAAGCTTGATCTCAGCTCAGGTCTTAATCTCGGGGTCATGAGTTCAAGCCCCGTGGTGGGCTCCACGCTGGGTGTGGAGCCTACTTACAATTAAAAAAAAATGAAGTACAGTTCAGAAGATACTGTCATATGAGTAGGCGAACTCTGGACTCTTGGCCACAGCTATCTTATTGATCAAGGGAGGGCATTAGCACACTACTGGATGAAGTAAGATGTCCTAAAGTTGACTCCAACTTTAGGATTTATTATTCTGCTACACTCATAGAACCCTGTCTTCCTCTGAGAATTGTTATGTATCACCACCCATCTCGTAGTCCTAGGATATCTGTGTTCTAGATCTCATCCCCTTTTGCCTTATCCAGGACCCTGCTTTGTCAATTAGCCCCCATTTCCCCCTTGTAACTTCTTTTTTTTTTTAAGTTTTTTTTTTTTTTAAGATTTTATTTATTCGACAGAGATAGAGACAGCCAGCGAGAGAGGGAACACAAGCAGGGGGAGTGGGAGAGGAAGAAGCAGGCTCATAGCGGAGGAGCCTGATGTGGGGCTCGATCCCATAACGCCGGGATCACGCCCTGAGCTGAAGGCAGACGCTTAACCGCTGTGCCACCCAGGCGCCCCCCCCCCTTGTAACTTCTATCTCTGTCTCTGTTATTGCCCTTTCCTCTCTGAACATGAACACATTCTTCTACCTTAACCCCACCCCCAGCCCACAGACACACAACACAAAACCCAAACTTTTCCATCCCACGTCACCATTTACCATCACTGTCTCACCCTCCTTCTGTTCATAGCCAACTTTCTTAGAAAAATGCCTAAGTTCAGGCAATCTCTTTTCTCATCTCTCTCTCAGGAGTAACTCTTCTTGCTGAAGTTGCCAGGACCTCCTAAATGCGAGATCCAGTGGAGACATTTCAGTCCTTGTCTCCCTTGGTCTTTTTCTAGCATCTGTTGTAACTCCTCTCTTGATTTCTGAGACTTCATGCTGGTACCTCTCCAGCTTTGTGGACAGTTCCTTCTTGGTCTCCTTCAAAGACATCACTTTCCTCATCCACCACATCCCTAAGAGGTTGATGTCTTCCACCATCCATCCTCAGTGCTCCCCTATCTCACACTATTATTCTTTATGGCGTATTTCATTCATCTCATAACTTCAGCTACCACTTATTCACTCTGCTGCCATGTTATTCAGCCCACTCCTCCTTCTAGATCTCCAAATACATTAACAAATATATAAACTTCCCACCAGTCATCTATGCCCATATGCTTCTCCATTGTGGTGTTTACTTTTCTTTATTCAAATATAATTAATACACAGTGTTATATTAGTTTCAGGTGTACAATATAGTGATTCAACAAATCTATACATTACTCAGAGCTCATCATGAGTGTACTCCTAATCCCCTTCACCTATTTCACCATCCCCCAACTACGTCCCCTCTGGCCACCACCAGTTTATTCTCAATATTTAAGAGCTTGGTTTTTCTGGTCTCTTTTTTTCTTTGTCTGTTTGGTTTTATTTCCCCGTATATTCCACATACGAGTGAAATCATATGGTATTTGTCCTTCTCTGACTGACTTATTTCACTTAGCATTCTACCCTCTAGGTTTATCCATGTTATTGCAGATGGCTGGATTTCATTCTTTCTTATGGCTGACTAATAGTCCATTGTATATATATGCCACATCTTCTTTATCCGTTGTGACGTTTAATTTTACGTATTACCTTGGTTAGAGTATGGGTGTTTTAGATGTGATTCACATTTTTATTTTTATTTTTTGAACAACTTGACTGCAGTATGATTGGCATACAAAAAGCCACACATATTTAAGGTATACAGCCTGATGAGTTTGGAGAGAAGTATATACCTGTGAAACGATCACCGCAACCTATGCCATAAACATACCCATCACCTCAAAAAGTTTCTTGTCCTCTTTATTAATTTTTTATGAGTATGTGATAACATTTATAAGATTTATCCTCTTAGCAAAATTTTAAGTATATGATGCAATATCATTAACTACAGG
Organism: Ursus maritimus; assembly: GCF_017311325.1. Lineage (NCBI taxonomy): Eukaryota > Metazoa > Chordata > Mammalia > Carnivora > Ursidae > Ursus > Ursus maritimus. Next base: position 23,137,877 of record NW_024426119.1, read on the forward strand.
CTCTGTGCTATGCAGTAGATCTCTAGGACCCATTCATCTTCTGTAACTAAGACCTTGTACCTTTTGACTAAAGGAGTACAAGGTACCCTGTACCTCTTTGTTTCCTCCCTTCCCAAGCCCCTGGTAACCACCATTCTATTCTCTGCTTCTATGAGTTTGACTATTTTAGATTCCTTATAGAAGTGGTATCATGCAGTATTTGTCCAGCTGTGATTAACATTTAAGTAAAACAGGTTATATCTATAACATGGGTCGGCTTTATCCAATCATTTGAAGGCCTTAAATGCAAAAGAATTTAGAAATTCTGCCTGAGTTTCCAACCTTCAGACTCAAGACTACAACATCAAATCTATCAAATCTTACCTGAATCTCCAGTCTGCCAGCTGGTCCTATGGCTTTTGGATTGCCAGCCCCCACAATTGCATGACCCAATTCCTTCAAATTTATCTATCTATCTATCTATCTATCTATCTATCTATCTATTTATCTATCTAATCATCTCCCATTGGTTCTGTTTTTCTGTTATATCCTGACAAATACACCTGTAATCTGCACATCATGTCCAAATCCCTTAGCATACTCACAAGGATCTTCATGAACTGGCTGTTATCAATGTATCCAGCCTCACCTACCTTTTTTAGACATCTGTCTTCCCATCCTTTCATACTAACTCCTTGGTCATTTCCAGAGCTTGCCACGCTGTTTTGTACCTCTGCCATTTGCACTATCTGTACACCTAGAAAATTTTTCGTTCTTCAGAACACAGCTTAGGCTTCACCCTGGGCTCTGTGAAGGACACTGGCAGAACAAGCCGCTTCTTCTATGACCCTCTTGCCCCTTGCGCGCATGCTTCCTTTAAGCATGAGTCATATTTATGGAATTATTCCTTATAAATCCTTTCTCCCCTCTTTTAAATACCTTGTTTTGATTTCTAGCATCTAGTGTAGAATCTGGCACATGGTAGACAACTGGCAATCAAGAAAAAATTGATTGGAGCACCTGGGTGGCTCAGTGGGTCTCAGGTCATGGTCTCAGGGTCATGGAATCGTTGGGCTCTGCACTCAGCCGGGAGTCTGCTGGAGGTTCTCTCTCTCCCTGTCTCTCTGCCCCTCCCCCTTGGTGCACTCTCTCTCTCAAAATAAATAAATAAATAAATAATTTTTTTTTTAAAGATTTTATTTATTTATTCGACAGAGATAGAGACAGCCAGCGAGAGAGGGAACACAAGCAGGGGGAGTGGGAGAGGAAGAAGCAGGCTCACAGCGGAGGAGCCCGATGTGGGGCTCGATCCCATAACGCCGGGATCACGCCCTGAGCCGAAGGCAGACGCTTAACCGCTGTGCCACCCAGGCGCCCCAAATAAATAAATTTTTAAAAAGAAAGAAAAATTTGATTAGTTGACAAGTAAAGCCTCTCTGCTTAAGATGTTCAATAGCTGCCACTCACTTTCAAGATGATGTCTCCTCAGTGCACCATGCAGGGTTCTCATGTTCCCCTCTCGAGTCTCGTCTCCTAGCAGGCTTCCACGGCACCTGAATTTCTAGTCATGCTGAACTAGTTGCAGTTTTTCAACAAGCTTAGCTTCCTTGCCTTGACTTCCGTACCCACTGATCACCTGAAACATCCCCCTCCCAACCATTTGGCAATCTCCCTCCTCCTTTTAATCTTCACCTCAAGAGTTCTCTCTCCTGGACTCTAGTGTCATCCCTGCCTCAGTTTTTCCTCTGTGTTCCCTTAGCACTGTGGACTTAACCTACTTAGTGTATGACTTGTTTCTTAGTCTGTCAACTGAAGAATATGAATCCCAGTCTGTCTTTGCCTCCCATTCTGCAGCTCCTCCGGGACTACTTGTAAGCCCACTGTTGCCACTGTGTTGCACTTGAACTGAGTTGGAGGGTGAGGGTGTACCAAGGGTAGAAGGGAGAAAGCAAAGTGGAAGGGTTCCGCTGAAGACAGTTCCCTTCCTATACAGTGTGACCAAGTCTTGCCTTGGAGGCCATTAGTCTGAAGATGAGATACTTGCTTTAAGAAGTACTCAGCAAATGTTGTTTTCCAAGTGTCAGTTATCTTGCAATGATCCCACAAGGTTTGGCAAGTTGCAGCATTTCAGAAACAATTCTCTACTGTAATCTAAGTAAACACATATAGAAAGATTAAGAAGCTACAGACTGTCTGAAAGATTTTAATTTGTACTTGACATGGGGGGAGCAATGAAGGGACTGAAATCATTCTTTCTCCCTTGTTGCCACTCTTTCCTTCCACAGGTACTTTCTGCCTTCATGCTGCCATCCTGTCATTCCCAGCTGACCCAGCCTCCCTTCTTACTCTCCACCCCCGGGGCCTTTCCTCTTTGTGGACCTTTTAAAATCCATACACTCCACCAAAATGGATCCCTGTATCAGTCTATCAGCCAGATGATCTGATGATCTTTATAAAATATTAATGGATGATCCTTTGAAAATCTTCCAAAACATTGCCTTTGAATCAGACCCTTCTGTTAATAATGTCTCTGTCTAACCACAAGGTGCATGTTTCCTCATTGGGACACAGAAGTGCTCTAGATTGTCCATAAGAGGTTTTTGTTTTTTTTTAAAGATTTTATTTATTTATTTGACAGAGAGATAGCCAGCGAGAGAGGGAACACAAGCAGGGGGAGTGGGAAAGGAAGAAGCAGGCTCCTAGCGGAGGAGCCTGATGCGGGGCTCGATCCCAGAACGCCGGGATCACACCCTGAGCCCTGAGCTGAAGGCAGACGCTTAACAACTGCACCACCCAGGCGCCCCATGTCTATAAGAGTTTTATAACATTTACTAAAAATGCCTTCAAATTAAATGCATTTCTCCCAGTTATTTCTTGCTACATAATAGTATCTTGTACACTCAATGTTTCTTCTTATGCCCTCAGGCCTTCAAGGAAATATCTTCCCTGCGCAAATCGTGTCAAACTGGGGGCCCCTGGGTGGCTCAGTCTGTTAAGTGTCTGCCTTCGGCCCAGGTCATGATCCTGGGGTCCTAGGATTGAGGCCCATGTCTGGCTCCCTGCTCAGTGGGGAGTCTGCTTGAGATTCTCTCTCCCTCTCCCTCAGCCCCTTCCCGTACCTTGTGCATGTGCGCTCGCTCTCTCTCTCATAAATAAATAAAACATTTTTAAAAAATGGTGTCAAATTGAGGAAGCTAAACCTTTGGCCACTCCTAAGAGAAAATCTCAAACTTAGAAGACAGAAAATCAACTGACTGTGCAACTTGACATGCATAGGAAGAAAAGCTCTTTCACTTTTCTTTGCCTCTTTTTTCTCTTTCCTCCCTTCTTTCTTCCTGCCATTGATTCAACAGGTATATTTTGAGGTCTACAGCAAAGATTTCCTGGATCAAGTGGCAGAGCTGTATAGGGTAATATTTGAGGGCACAGGCTCCGGAAATAGATGCCTGTTTTTGAATCCTGGTTCTGCCAGCTAGTAGTTATGTGACCTTGGCCAAGCTTTTTCACTTCTCTGCACCTCACTTTTGTCATTTGTCAAATGGAAATGATAATAATAGTATCCACTTCCCAGTGTGGCGGTGAGGATTAAATTATTCATTAACTAAGAAGTACTTAACATATAAGTGCTCCCTGCAAATATTAGCTACTGTTAGCTGCTGCTTAATTCTAGATGACTAATGGGAATTAATTAGGAGTGCAGTGGAGTGGAGTGAGGGGAGAGCTTTCTGGGTAGAGGAAACATTGTATTTGCAGTCCCTGAGGCAGGAAGGAGGTGCTGGATATTTGGGGAACCAGTAGGAGCTAAGAATGGCTAGAGAGGTGGGCAGTGCCAGGTCATTCTGGACCTGGTAGATATTGGATTTAGGATTTAGTTTTTACCCTAAAAGCCATGAGAAGCCTCTTGAGGATTTTAAGCAAGGGGATGACATGATCCAATTTGCTTTTATGAAGATAAACCCTGCTGCACTGAGAGCGAATAGCCGGGAGGCAGGTGAGAGGAGATGTGTGGGGGAGGAGCCAAGGGGGAGGAAACAGCACAATGATACTGAAGACTCTCACTTGTGCCATGGTGTGGATGATAGAGACATTCATTAAGATGGGGACACTAGGGACGCCTGGGTTGGTCAGGTGGTTAAGCATCTGCCTTACTCTCAGGATCGAGTCTCGAATTGGGCTCCTTGCTCAGCAAGGAACCTGCTTCACCCTCTGTCTTCCACTCCCCCTGCTTGTGCTCACTCTCTCTCTCTCTCTCTGACAAATAAATAAAATCTTAAAAAAAAAAAAAAAGATGGGGACACTAGAAGAGGATCAGGTTGGGGAGAGAAGAGGAGAGGTCTCAATATTGAACGTGCAGATTAGAAGTGGCTAGCCGACCTCCAAATGGAATTAGATATTTAGAAAAGTTGGATATATGGGTCCAGGGCTTAGAGATAAAATGTGATCGGTCTCTCTTAAAGTGACAGACTTGAGGTTGAAAAGGAAATTCTCATTCAAGTTAAAGTAGGCAACCTTAGTTAGCGATGGAACAGTGATGAGCAAATAAACACATTTGGTAAGAGGGGGAAAACATTCCCATGGCTGTTGACTGAAGCAGGAGGGACAATTAATGTAGAAAGGCTGAATCTCAAGCAAGCATTTCAGAAAATGATAATTTTGCCTTTGATAACTGTCAAATAAACAGATTATCCATTTAAGGAATATTTTATTTACTTGAAGAAAGGAAAACAGGGGGGCAAATGGAGAGTTTCTGTGTCTAGTTTTGAAACAAGTTTTTTGCCGCAGGTCAGAACTTACCAACCAAGAACTGTTGCAAAATCTTTTGCAAATTGAAAACTCCCACAGTCTTACATTTTAAGTGGGTACTTGAGGTACTTGAGGTAAGGTTCTGGAGTCTTAAAGGTCTCTATTAATCTTGCTTAAACATTCCAGGTTAAATGAGCAGAGGCTGATATTTATTGTATAACTTTGAAGTCAATCTTTTAGAGACTCTTCAGGCATTGGACTAAGTCTTTTAGAGATCTTGAGAACAAAGCACCAATTATGGTGAAAGACATGGATTCATTTAAAGACAGAGCAAGCTATATAAAATACTGCATCTATAAGGGTGTCAGAAAAGATACTTTTTTTTTTAGAAAAGATACTTTTATTATAGAAAATGTCAACCACAAAAAAGTAGACTAGTACAATGAATACCCCTGTACCCATCACCTAGCTTCAACTACCATCAATTGTCTGCTTGTAAAAAGATATATTTTAAAGATAATTGTTTTTTTTCTTTTGCAAAAGTAATAGTTATTCACTGATGAAACACCTGGGTGGCTCAGTCAGTTAAGCGTCTGCCTTCAGCTCAGGTCATGATCCCAGGGTTCTGGGATCGAGTCTCGCATTGGGCTCCTTGTTCAGCCAGGAGCCTGTTTCCCCCACCGCCTGCCACTCCCCCTGCTCATTCCTCCTCCCTCCCTCCCTCCCTCCCTCCCTCCTTACCTCTCTGTCAAATAAATAAATAAAATCTTTTAAAAAAAGAAAATATAGAAAATACAGAGTAGGCAGAAGAAAATACGTACTGGTCACAATCTCAGTCCTTCTGGTAGGGCTCTCAGTAGTCCAATTGATGCTTTTGAACAATTCAGAAAAAGGTTCCTCTTCTCTTAGCTGCATGCAGCCCTGTGCATATTATGTATGATAAAAACTACTGAATATAGAAATACATATCCTTTTGTATTTGTCACACAAATAGTAGCACATCCATGATTAAACTTCTTAGAGTAAATTTGCAGAAGTGGAGTTCCTGGGACAAATGGCATGGCAAACCCCAAGCTTGTTTCATACCTGTCACCCAACAGCCTTCAGTGAAGTTGAACTAGCTCAGACCCTGACAGACTTTCGCTCATTTCCCCAAAAGCTTCAGAACGTTAAATGTGATGATGAAAGATAAGGAGTCATATTTTAAAAATCAGAAACCCCATCATTTTGTCACTTTGAGTATTGAAAAATAGTATCCAATGTTGCTTTGAGGGGGTTTCTTTTTGAGTGGCAAAATGAAAAATGTTCTTATATGTATATTCGTCATTCTTCCTGAATTTCCCACATGTATCATTTCTCCTTTAGTGCTTTTCTACTGGTATATTTTTCTGATTTCAGAAATATTTTTGGATAAAAGTTGAATATATGTGTCGTACTTACTCAGACATTACTAAATGTATAAAAAGGCAATTTTAAAGAATTTTTAAAAGAAGCAACACATACTATATATAAAGAGATGTATTTGTTTGATTTGTTGGCAACGAATATCTTGAGGGAGGAGTCGTATACTAGATTGAACCATGTGAAATTGCCAATCCTATCTGGTTGTGATTCTCAAATTGTGGTCTGGGATCCCAGGAGGTTCCCAATTCTGTTTTCGGGGGGCCACAAGGTCAAAACTATTTTCACGATAGTGTTAAGGCATCATTTGTGCTTTCACTTTCATTTTCTTAACAAATGTAGAGTGGAATTTTCCAGAGGCTGTATGATGTGTGATATTCTAACAAATTAAATGGAGAAGCAGATGAGAATCCATCTGTCTTCTATTAAGCCAGACATTGAGGAGATTTGCAAAAAATGTAAAACAATGTCACTCTTCTTTTTTTTTTTTGGTTTGGGAAAATATATTTTTTTCATAAAAATATATTATTTGTATTAACATGCAGTGGGTTTATTACTTCTAAATGACTTATAAATATTTATTTTCTTCAGTTTTTTAACATCTATTTTATTATTATTTTTTAAGATTTTATTTCTTTATTTGAGAGAGAGAAAGCAAGGGGAGAGGAGGGAGAGGGATAAGCAGACTCCTTTTTTTTTTTTTTAAATGATTTTTTATTATATTATGTTAGTCACCATACAGTACATCCCCGGTTTCCGATGTAAGGCTCGATGATTCATTAGTTGTGTATAACACCCAGTGCACCATGCAATACGTGCCCTCCTTACTACCCATCACCGGTCTATCCCATTCCCCCACCCCCCTCCCCTCTGAGGCCCTCAGTTTGTTTCTCATAGTCCATAGTCTCTCATGTTTCATTCCCCCTTCTGATTACCCCCCCTTTCTTTATCCCTTTCTTCCCCTACCGATCATCCTAGTTCTTATGTTCCATAGATGAGAGAAATCATATGATAGTTGTCTTTCTCTGCTTGACTTATTTCACTTAGCATTATCTCCTCCAGTGCTGTCCATGTTGTAGCAAATGTTGAGAACTCGTTCTTTCTGATAGCTGAGTAATATTCCATTGTATATATGGACCACAACTTCTTAATCCAGTCATCTGTTGAAGGGCATCTCGGCTCCTTCCACAATTTAGCTATTGTGGACATTGCTGCTATGAACATTGGGGTGCATATGGCCCTTCTCTTCACTACGTCTGTATCTTTGGGGTAAATACCCAGTAGAAGCAGACTCCTTCTGAGCCCCCTGCGTCGGGGGTCTTGATCCCACCACCCCGAGATCATGACCTGAGTGGAAATCAAGAGTCAGATGCTTAACCGACTGAGCCATGCAGGCGCCCCTGTTTTTTGTTTTGTTTTGATTTAATTTAGATTTCAGTGAATGTCGGTAGATGTATCCTACAAAAACAAAAGCTCTTTAGGGCCCTCAATTTTAAGTGTAAAGAGGTCTTGGGAACTTCTGCTTTGTGGCATCTGAACAAAGTGGCCTTTTGTTTCAGAGACAGAGCTCGAGATGTGAAATTCTTCCCTGGAAACTCAATGAGTTTAATTATGGGACTGGCTGCTGAGGGTTTCATCTGATTCTGAGTGTCAGAGGACTTCTGTGTTCTTTAATAATTTGGGTTTTTTTGTGTGGTTGGGAGAATATGGGGCCGTCTGCAGCAGGGAACACACAGCAAAGACCCGCGTTGCCTGGACCTAAAGGGGGTACTATAGAAGAACAATAATAATGAGAAAATTAGTTAATTAGAGATACTAATATTTTCACCCCAACCACAAGAGTGTTAAAACACAACCATGGTTCCTTTCTTGACTTCGCCCCAGTCAAAATAAAAATACAGATTTATCTGAGGTTATAGGAATAGGAAGAGTTTGTTCCTCTCCGAATTGTACTAGAAGATGCACAATTTAAAGAGGGGGGAAAAAAAAGGAAAAAGGACCTACTCTCTGCCCACTCAGGCTCCTTTGGGAGCAGAGTTCTAGGAATCTCAAAGTCTTTGCTTAGGTTTACTTAGAAATTAATTAACCTAATAAGAAATAGGCATGGTCTAAATGAGAAATCTTAAAAACTTTACATAAAAGAATAGGAAAATGAAAAGACACATCGTGTTGCTGGATTAGAGAATGGAACATTATTTAAAATGCTTATTTTAGAAAAGATTTTCTATTTATTTATTTGAGAGAGAGAGTGCATGAGAGAAAGAAAGAGCACGAGCAGGGGTGAGGGGCAGAGGGAGAGGGAAAAGCAGACTCCCCCCTGAGCCAACTCCAACATGGGGCTCGATTCCAGGACCCCGAGATCATGACCTGAGCTGAAGCAGACACTCAACCAACTGAGCCACCCAGGCACCCCTAAAATGCCTATTCTCTCCAAATCATATTTTGGGTGAAATGCAAATCAAAATTTGCATACCTTCTGAACCAGCAATGTACCGTTTAAAAAAATCATACCCCATGATGTTAAGCTTATTTTTACTCTTAAAACTTAGTTCTCATTTCATTTTTTTCTTATTTCTTTTTTCTCTCGTACCCAGATGTCTATATTGAAGGTATTTTTGTATAATTGTCTCCTGGATGTTGAATAATTTATTAAAAAGGATGCTGCCAAAAACAAGGGATTCCTGACTTCAATCCTCCTTCCACTATCATTACATTCTCTTGAACTTGATGATAATGTCCGAATGTCCTCAAGGAGCCTGGAAGACGAGAATGTGGCAGCAAAGCACCAAGGTACTGACCAAATGTGGATGTCCCTAATTAGAGTAGTGTTGGAGCGTGAACTCCAAACTAAATGGATGTCATTATACATCTAGTTATTTGAGCAATTTCATTAGCGTTGTGGATTTTAAGGGAGATACCCTGTGCTCTATCACACAAAAGCAAAGACCACAAAGTACAGAACTTGCTATCATACTCTCTAATGTGGAAGTCACTGAAGAGTTCCAAGATGTGAGGAACTGAAAAGTCGGAGATTTGGAAGGTAGAGACTAATGAGAAGCATTATTAAAGCTGTAATAAATGGATAAATCAGAGGGAAAATGGTAAATTACAATCTTGGTCTTGTCTTGATTTAAACCTATTATGAAAACCTGTTATGACAAACTTCAGACCTCTTACTTAAAAAAAAAATCTTGAGGTCTACACACAGAAAAGTGCACGAATCATGAATGTACATCTCAATGGATTTTCACAAATTGAATGCACCTGGGTAATGACGGCCAGATCAAGAAAGATGTTACTAGGGGCGCCTGGGTGGCACAGCGGTTGGGCGTCTGCCGTCGGCTCAGGGCGTGATCCCGGCGTTATGGGATCGAGCCCCACATCAGGCTCCTCCGCTATGAGCCTGCTTCTTCCTCTCCCACTCCCCCTGCTTGTGTTCCCTCTCTCGCTGGCTGTCTCTGTCTCTGTCGAATAAATAAATAAAATCTTAAAAAAAAAAAAGATGTTACTAAACCTCAGATATCCCTTGCTCCTTACTAAGGACAACCGCTATCCTCTTTTCTAACGGATTATCTTTGCTTATTTTTGAACTTTATACAAATGGATTCTATGACACGAACTCTTTAGTCACCGACTTCCTTTGCTCCTCATGTTGTAGAATTCATCCATATTGTTGTGTGGAGTTGTGGTTCATTAATTCTCATTGTAGAGTCATATTACATTGTATGAATATGCCACACTTCCTCATCTATCCTGCTGTAGGACATTTGGATAGAATCCAATTGTTTCTGCTGGGTATGCACCTAGGATTGGAATCGCTGGGTAATGGAGTATACATTATTTGTTCAGCTTTAGCAGATACAACCAGGTTTCAAAGGGGATTGTAGCAATTTATACTTTTACCAGCTAAGTATGAGAGTTTTATCTGCTCCAAATACTTGTCAACACTTGGTATTCTTCTGCTTTCATTTCAGCCATTTTGGCTAAAATATCTTGGGTTTTAATATACGTTTCTTTGATGACTAACGAAGTTGAATACCTTTTAAGATGTTTGTTGGTCCTGTGAATAGTCTCTTTTGTGAAATGCCTATTCAATGAGCAATGCCTATTTGCTCATTTTATAATTGAGCTTTTTCTTATTGATTTGTAGAAATTCTTTATATGTTCTGGCTATGAGTCTTTTTTATTTTTTTTATTTATTATTATTATTTTTTAAAACTTTATTGAGGGATATTGAATTTCTTTTTCTTTTTTTTTTTTAAAGATTGTATTTATTTATGTGACAGAGAGACAGCCAGCGAGAGAGGGAACACAGCAGGGGAGTGGGAGAGGAAGAAGCAGGCTCCCAGCCTAGAAGCCCGACGTGGGACTCGATCCCGGAACGCCGGGATCACGACCTGAGCCGAAGGCAGACGCTTAATGACTGCGCCACCCAGGCACCCCTGAGTCTTTTTTATTTACATATTGAGAGCATCTTTTTTCTCCTCTTCTCATCCTTTTTTTTTTGTCTTATTGGTGTCTTTCGATAAAAAAATTATAATTGTTTAATAGTTCAATTTATCACATTCCCCACCCCTCTTTGTGGTTAGTATTTTTTACGTTCTACTTAAGAAATCTTTGTATGTTTTCTTCTAGAGGCCTTATTGTTTTACTCCCAACTTTTAAAATGTCTGAGTTGGGAAAGTTATGAAAATTAACATCTATCCAAATTGAAGAGCTATTTTTGAAGAGCCAGTCACAGAGCACTGTGGTATCAAATCTGAAGTAGTTGAACAAGCAGCTCTCTGCAGCAGGAATACTAGGGAAAGCAATTACACAACTCCCACTTTACTTCGGCAAAGTGTCTCTTACTAACTAGGCCATGTTGCAAGCTAGTCAGAAATTAGTTTAATTGCCAAGGGACTGGAAAAAAGTAAAACAGGGTGAGATTTTCCACACAGGAAAAAAAAAACCCAAAACCCTTTAGATCATCTGAGGTAGAATCTGAGATCCTTTATCTCTTATGCCTAGGAATTCTTTTTTTTTTAATATTTTATTTCTTTATTCGACAGAGATAGAGACAGCCAGCGAGAGAGGGAACACAAGCAGGGAGAGTGGGAGAGAAAGAAGCAGGCTCATAGCAGAAGAGCCTGATGTGGGGCTCGATCCCATAACGCCGGGATCACGCCCTGAGCCGAAGGCAGACGCTTAACGACTGCGCTACCCAGGCGCCCCATGCCTAGGAGTTCTTGTCACAGAGATGTTTCATTGATGACCTCACTCCATCACTTATTCTCTCCTCTTTACCCTTCAGTTTCCAGTCTGCTCTTTCATCTATAAACTCAGTCTCCCCAGTTTGTCATACACTGGAAACCCTTCACCTCATTCCGGCTTTTCCTTCATTGCCAAAGTTTGCAAAAAAGCAGTCACATTTGCTGCCTCTGTTTTCTCACTTCCCATTTCCCTTTAACAACTTGTATCATGTTGTCTGTTGTTTCTACCAGTCTGTGGCAACAGCTCTCTTGAAGACTCTCAAAATTAGTGTGTCCAAGCTGAATGTTTTCTTTCCCCAAGCCTTATCTTTTATGTTTTTTAAAAGATTGTTTATTTATTTGAGAGAGAGAGTGAGAGCAGGAGCAGGGGGAGAGAAAGAAGCAGACTCCCCACTGAGCAGGGAGCCCAGCGCAGGACTTGATCCCAGGACCCCAAGATCACGATGTGAGCTGGAAGTCAGATGCTTAAACAACTAAGCTACCCAGGCACAGCACCCCCATCACCCCCATGCAGCTATCTTCATGGTCGGACTGCCTTCCTTCTTCCTAATGTGCCCTTATCCAACCTCTCCTGTAGAAAACTGGGATTAATCTTCTTAAATCAAAGTTCTAACCTTATCATGTCCTAGTTTGAAGATTTTTTTAAAAGATTTTATTTATTTATTCAACAGAGATAGAGACAGCCAGCGAGAGAGGGAACACAAGCAGGGGGAGTGGGAGAGGAAGAAGCAGGCTCCTAGCGGAGGAGCCCGATGTGGGGCTCGATCCCAGAACGCCGGGATCACGCCCCGAGCCGAAGGCAGACGCTTAACCGCTATGCCACCCAGGCGCCCTAGTTTGAAGATTTTTAATAGTTTTTCTCATTGTCTTAAATCCCACCACAAACTGGATCAAATTCATTAATCCTTTTTATTCACCCATACTATAGTCAGCACTATTTCACTTCATGTTTTCTAATTTTGGTACCTTTGTTGATACAGTCCTAGATTTCCCTCACGTCTGAATGTCTAAATTCTTCCCATGTTTTCAAGATAGAAAGGCAACTCCTTAATGAATATCCTTCCCCATCTTCTCTGATAACTCCTCTTTATACTTCAAGACACAGCTCAAACATAATTTCTTCCTTATACTATTCATATAACTGAGTTAATCACTCTTTTTTTTTTAAAAGATTTTATTTATTCGACAGAGATAGAGACAGCCAGCGAGAGAGGGAACACAAGCAGGGGGAGTGGGAGAGGAAGAAGCAGGCTCCCAGCAGAGGAGCCTGATGTGGGGCTCGATCCCATAACACCGGGATCACGCCCTGAGCCGAAGGCAGACGCTTAAAGACTGTGCCACCCAGGCACCCCATGAGTTACTTAAACTTCTTAAGAATTGTCTCTGCAATTTTGTCATGTTAACATTAACTGGCAACAGCAGAAATTTTTTTTTTTAAGATTTTATTTATTTATTCGACAGAGATAGAGACAGCCCGTGAGAGAGGGAACACAAGCAGGGGGAGTGGGAGAGGAAGAAGCAGGCTCATAGCGGAAGAGCCTGATGTGGGGCTCGATCCCATAATGCCGGGATCACGCCCCGAACCGAAGGCAGACGCCCAACCGCTGTGCCACCCAGGCGCCCCTGAGTTAATCACTCTTGATCTCTGTTTCCAAAACAAACTGAACATACCACTATACAAACAAAACAGTCCCTACCACATAGTACTCCAATTGTTTTATTCTTCAACTCCCGATCTCTTAGCTTCTCAAAAGCAAGTATGATCTTAATCTTTGCATCCCCAGTGTCTAACCTAATACCTTGCACAGAGATATCTATGATCAATCTCTACCGACTGAATGAGCGAAGCCATTTTTGATCTTCTCTAGCTGTAATTTTTCTTTACGAAACGGGCATAGCATTTTTTATATACATCTCCTTTATGTCATATCATCGCTTTCTACCATGTGTAATTGTTACCTATGTAGGTGCTTTTATTGCCTGATAGATGGCTATCATCGAAAGGCCAGGCCTTGGCATATCCGAAGGCCTCATGGAGCCTAGTAAGAGGAACCATCACAGACCTACATCACTGGCACAACTAGTCTTGGCTTTCGATCAGGACATACTAGGACACACCTGAAGAGCACAACGTTAGAGACAGGCCAAGGCAAGCTACTAAGAGAGCTGATTTGCCCCTGTCTTCAGAAACAGGTAGTGCAGGTTTCTATAAATAAGGTGAGTGTTGCGGCTTGGGAAAGCCATTCATTTGTTTTTTCATCAATTTGTAAACCACTTCGTGGAAAAGAAGGGGAATGTGTCTGGAACAGTAACTATATGGCAGAGATTTTTCACATACTTATCTCAATCACTATAATGACATTGAGATGAGCGCTATTATTCTGAATTTATAACTAAGGAAAACAAGACTCAAAAGTGCTTTAGTGACTTAATTCAGTATCGTGGAGCTGGTGAGTGACAGAACTAGGATTTGAAAAGCAGGCACGTGAGACACTCAAGTGTAAGCTTTTCCACCTCATCATGCAATATACTCAGGTTTCTAGAGAAATATCTGGGGAAACCCTTGAACCAAGGGGGAAGCATAACATGTCAGGACCAAGGGTCAGGCTTGTATCGAACCTTGTATTGAGGAAATCTGGAGAAACACAAATAAACTTGCCAAATTTTATCTTGAGAACCAGGGAAATACCTGCTTCTCAGTAGGCTTAGGGTTAGGGAACGGGAACATTCCCAGATGGGATAGAGGCAAGATGGTAGTTACGGTTGTGGGAAAAGGAACTGGAGGCTATAGGATATATGACTGGGAATCAGAAACATTAGAACAGATTGGAAATCAGGTGAAACTCTAGCAGTAAACACATCGGAGGGAACACATTTGTACCTTAAGTATAGTGTGCGCATGGCCCTAGACATGTTTGGTTCAGTTCAGTTACCATTAAACGTGCTGGGTACTGTAGCAGCTGCTAGGAATACAAAGGAACAAATGGTTCTTGCCTTCCAGACACTAACAGTCTGGGCTGGGGCAGTCTGTTGATAGAAATATGAGACAGGGTGCCAGGGGAGAGTGTTTTCTAGAAGGTTCCTGAAGACCCAGAGTGATCCCATCCCCAGAAGTACCATTGAAGGTTTATCTATGGGTTATTAAGAGTAGGCAGGCCAACATTTCTCTCAGTTTACCTAACACTGGGCTTGATGATCAGTAGTCTTGTCCACGAGCAGCAGGATGTATGTCACCCCCGCTTAGGCCTTACCCCCAGAAAAATAATTAAGAAAGTAAATTTAAATATGGCTTTACATGAGTGAATTAGAGGCTTTATTGCCTTTATGTTCAATGTTTATTTTTATTTATTTATTTTTAAAGATTTTATTTATTTATTTATTTATTTATTTATTTATTTATTT
>NW_024426119.1:23154623-23158379 GCF_017311325.1 Ursus maritimus
TTTATTTATTTATTTATTTATTTATTTATTTATTTATTTTAATGTTTTCTTATTATATTATGTTAGTCACCATACAGTACATCCCCGGTTTCCGATGTAAAGTTCGATGATTCATTAGTTGCGTATAACACCCAGTGCACCATGCAATACGTGCCCTCCTTACTACCCATCACCGGTCTATCCCATTCCCCAACCCCCCTCCCCTCTGAATCCCTCAGTTTGTTTCTCAGAGTCCATAGTCTCTCATGCTTCATTCCCCCTTCTGATTACCCCCCCTTTGTTTATCCCTTTCTTCCCCTACCGACCTTCCTAGTTCTTATGTTCCAGAGATGAGAGAAATCGTATGATAATTGTCTTTCTCTGCTTGACTTATTTCACTTAGCATTATCTCCTCCAGTGCCGTCCATGATGCAGCAAATGTTGAGAACTCGTTCTTTTTGATAGCTGAGTAATATTCCATTGTATATATGGACCACAACTTCTTAATCCAATCATCTGTTGAAGGGCATCTCGGCTCCTTCCACGATTTAGCTATTGTGGACAGAGCTGCTATGAACATTGGGGTGCATATGGCCCTTCTCTTCACTACGTCTGTATCTTTTTTTTTTTAAAGATTTTATTTATTTATTCGACAGAGATAGAGACAGCCAGCGAGAGAGGGAACACAAGCAGGGGGAGTGGGAGAGGAAGAAGCAGGCTCATAGCGGAGGAGCCTGATGTGGGGCTCGATCCCATAACGCCGGGATCACGCCCTGAGCTGAAGGCAGACGCTTAACCGCTATGCCACCCAGGCGCCCCTACGTCTGTATCTTTGGGGTAAATACCCAGTAGTGCAATGGGTGGGTCATAGGGTAGCTCAATTTTTAACTTTTTAAAGGACCTCCACACTGTTTTCCAGAGTGGCTGTACCAACTTGCATTCCCACCAACTTGAGAGGAGCCCCTTTCTCCATTCTCTCAAACAATTGTTGTTTCTTGCCTTGTCTATTTTGCCATTCTAACTGGTGTAAGGTGGTAGTTCTTAGTGTGGTTTTGATTTGAATTTCCCGGATGGCTAATGATTTTGAACATTTTTTTATGTGTCTGTTAGCCATTTGTATGTCATCATTGGAAAAGCATCTGTTCATATCTTCTGCCCATTTTATGATTTGTTTATTTGTTTCTTGCGTATTGAGTTTGAGAAGTTCTTTGTAGATCTTGGATACCAGTCTTTTATCTGTAGTATCATTTGCAAATATATTCTCCCATTCCGTGGGCTGCCTATTAGTTTTTTTGACTGTTTCCTTGGCTGTGCAGAACCTTTTTATCTTGATGAAGTCCCACAAGTTCATTTTTTCTTTTGTTTCTCTTGCCTTTGGAGATGTGTCATGAAAAAGGTTGCTTTGGCTGATGTCATAGAGGTTGCTGCCTATGTTCTTCTCTAGGATTTTGATGGATTCCTGTCTCACATCGAGGTCTTTCATCCATTTGGAGTTTATCTTTGTGTATGGTGTGAGAGAGTGGTCAAGTTTCATTCTTTTGCATGTATCTGTCCAATTATCCCAGCACCATTTGTTGAAGAGACTGTCTTTTTTCCACTGGATGTTTTCCTGCTTTATCAATGATTAGTTGCCGAAAGAGCCGAGGGTCCATTTCTGGGTTCTGTATTCTGTTCCATTGGTCTATGTCTGTTTTTGTGCAGTACCATGCTGTCTTGGTGATCACAGCTTTGTAGTACAGCTCAAAAATCCGGCATTGTGATGCCCCCAGCTTTGTTTTTCCTTTTCAACAGTTCCTTGGCGATTCGGGGCCTTTTCTGGTTCCATACAAATTTAAGGACTATTTGTTCCAGTTCTTTGAAAAACGTCATTGGTATTTTGATCAGGATAGCATTGAGAGTGTAGATTGCTCTGGGTAGCATGGACATTTTAACTATGTTGATTCTTCCAATCCATGAGCGTGGAATATTTTTCCATCTTTTTGTGTCTTCCTCAATGTCTTTCAAGAGCGATTTATAGTTTCTAGAATATAGGTCCTTTACGTCTCTGGTTAAGTTAATTCCAGGTAGCATGGTATGGTTTTGGTGCTATTGTAAATGGGATGGATTCCTAATTTCTCTTTCTTCAGTCTCATTGTTCGTGTATAGAAATGCCTTTGATTTCTGAGCATTGATTTTGTATACCGCCACATCTGAATTGCTCTATAACTTCTAATAGTTTGGGAGTGGATTCTTTTGGGTTTCCTATGAGTATCATGTCATCTGCGAAGAGAGACAGTTTGACTTCTTCTTTGCTGATTTGGATCACCTTATCCTTTTTGTTGTCTGATTGCTGTTGCAAGGACTTCTAGTACTATGTTTGAATAAGTGGCGAGATGGGCATCTTGTCTGTTCCTGATCTTAAGGGAAAAGTCTTCCAGCTTTTCCCCATTGAGAATGATATTTGCTGTAGGCTTTTCATAGATGGTTTGTAAGATTGGGAATGTACCCTCTGTCCCTACACTCTGAAGGGTTTTAATCAGGAAAGGATGCTGTATTTTGTCAAATGCTTTTTCTGCATCTATTGAGAGGATCATATGATTTTTGGCTTTTTCCTTCTGGATAAAATCTAGGACACTGATTGATTTGTGAATGTTGAACCACCCTTGCATCCCAGGGATGAATCCCACTTGGTCATGATGGATAATCCTTTTAATGTACTGGTGGATTCTATTAGCCAGGATCTTGTTGAGAATTTTGGTGTCCATATTCATTAGGGAAATCAGTCTGTAATTCTCCTTTTTGATGGGTTCTTTGCCTGGTTTGGGGATCAAGGTAATTGGCCTCATAGAATGAGTTTGGTAGCTTTCCTTCGGTTTCTATTTTTTGAAATAGCATTAGGAGAATAGATATTATTTCTTCTTTGAATGTTTGGTAGAATTCCCCAGGAAAACCATCCGGTCCTGGAGTTTTGTTTTTTAGAAGGTTTTTTTATCACTCTGTCAATCTCTTCATAATTAATTGGCCTGTTTAAAAAATCAATTTCTTCCTGTTTCAGTCTTGGTAGTTTATGTGTTTCCCGGAAGTCCTCCATCTCTTCCAGATTGCTTAAATTATTGGCATAAAGCTGTTGATAAAAGTTTCTAATAATCCTTCCAATTTCATTGGTGTTGGTTGTGACCTCTCCTTTTTCATTCATAATTTTATTAATTTGGGTGCTTTCTCTATTCTTTTGGATAAGTCTTGCCAGTGGTCTGTCAATTTTATTAATTCGTTCAAAGAACCAGCTTCTAGTTCTGTTGATCTGCTCTACTGTACTCCTGGTTTCTAATTCATTGATTTCTGCTCTAATCTTGGTCAACTGCTTCCTTGTGCATGGATTAGGCCTGTCCCTCTGTTGCTGTTCCAGCTTCTTGAGGTGAGAATATAAAAACTGCATTTTAGATTTTTCTATTCTTTTGAGTGAAGCTTGGATGGCTATGTATTTTCCCTTAGGACTGGCTTTGCAGTGTCCCATAGGTTTTGGATCATTGTGTTTTCATTCTCGTTGGTCTCCATAAATTATTTAAATTTATTTTGGGCCTTGTGAGTGACGAGCGGGCGGTGGGTGTGTATGTATTTGTATATGTGTATATGTACTTTCCCTGGCAGTTTGCTGTGCCTCTTCTAAGAGTCAGAGCAGCAGTGGCGAATCTCAGCCTCTGTCACAGAACAGAGGGATTGCGGCCCATTCTCCACCGATGTTCTGGCCACTTTAACTCCGTTACTGTTGGTGCTGCTCAACCCTGTAGCGTCCCGGGG